>NC_081523.1:28777416-29377416 GCF_030273125.1 Centropristis striata
TAGAGGTGAGGAATTAGAACGTATTTGACAGGCCCTCAAAGAGGTTTTCCCATCCATTTTAGCATAGATACAAATACAGTCAAAGGCCTGTTAAACAAATTTTTCAGCCCTGTTTTTCCCTTTTGAGTCAGCAGTTTTCTGCACTTAAAGGTATTCATCCCCATTGTAATATGAATTCAGTGGCTTTGAATGCTGTTTAAAGGTGGCTGCCATGATTTCAAAAAGTGTTTTTGGAGACAGAAAAACACCATTTTTCTGTCACCAGACTGGCTAGGAACTGTTCTTCCATTTCTTTGTGCCTGTGTACGAGAGCAGTTGCTCATCTATAATTTAACTGACGTTGTTATACATCCACATGGTCTCTAAGCAGTTTATAATGAAGCGTCATCACTCCCTTACATGAAGTTAAAAGTCATGCACAGTTGTGGTCAGTTTTTTTTGTGTTGCCTCTTGTTAAAATGCAGTGTTTCGTACATTTCATACCATATCACCTTGAGTTCTTAAACTCTAAAAACATTAATCTCAGTTATATGGAGGTGTTTTGTCTAGCATGGACTGCAGTAATTTGTACGCAAAAAAGCCTTAAGCAATCTTTAATATGCTGTAAAGGACTAAGATGGTTTGAATGAGCATATTTCTGCTGATGGTGTGTGCAAGATGTAATATGTTCTATTGTATGTGTGCAAATCCTTACTGAAGAATTGTTTATTGTAAAATAAGTGGGTCACATCAACTGACATTGCACACTAGATGATCACAAGCTAACTGACGGAGGGACATGGTTGCAAGATGTAGCAGAAATGTTACTACTTCTAACTGCGGGTGAAATCAGATGTGTTCATTTTCTGTTACATATTGTATTTACAAAAAAAATGATTATCACTGATTCAGATGTTCTACTTGTTTTATGGCTGTTTCATGGGCAAGGGAATAAGTTAATTGTTTCCAGAGGTTAATATATAAATATGTTTCCTTTTTTGTATGATTGTAAAGTCATCTTAATTGTTTAATAGTGTAACAAAGATTAAATACAAAATATCAAATGCAAACCATGAATCAAAGCTGATAGTAATCCTGGTACAGCTGTAATAAAAGTTCAGTGTAGAGGGTTTGTTGGATGGTACAGTAGCTTTCTGCATGCAACTGTGCTGCAGCTGCTGTGTTGGTACTCATTCCCATACTAAAAACGTTTTTAAGACCATTGTATGCTTAGAAATTTCCAAAGGGACAATACATATTTTGAGGAGAATGCTTAACGAGGAAAATAACAACAAATATATTGATATACTGTGTTCTAAAAAAATCTTTTGGACTGTATCTTCCAAACTACCTTTCACTGTAACGTAAGGTAGTATGTAATAACATTTGCTTTGGCACCGGAGCTCAATGCATAAACCTTGCTGTATCTGCTTTTTTTTTTTCAAGGGTTGGAATTGATTCATTCCTATATTTTAACATTTGTGTTGGGAGATGTGATTGTATTTATCATAAAATTGCACTATTCATCCGACATTGTAGTTTGTGCGTATTGATTATCGTCACCCTGTTAAAATAATCGCCTAACTCATTTTTTCAAGTTTTGCAGGAAACACAAAAACTTCACCAAAAGTGTAACATATGACATTAATTGATCATTTCACTCAAAAAGGATGTAACAAAAGATGGCTATTTGAAAAGTAATAACACTTTGAATTATGTGACTTAAGAGAAATAAATGACTTAGGCATTTTTTTGAACATGCCTTTGTGACTTAAGCAAGATATGGTAACACTTTATTTTGAAGGTGTCTACATAAGAGTCACACAAGCCTGTCAGAAACATGACATGACAAGTATCATGAGCATTAATGTTACTTCAAAGTGTCATTAATGTTAATGACACATCCCATGACATGTTTATGACACGCTCCGGTCATTGTAATGTAGACACCTTCAAAATAAAGTGTTAACATATCTTGCTTAAGTCACAAAGGCATGTTCAAAAAAATTGCCTAAGTCACATTTTATTTTGATTTAGGCATAATAAATCCGCTTAAGTCACACACTTGACATAGGCCATTATCTTAAAGGGGTAAAATCACATGATCTGATCAACTGAGGATGTAGGACATGAGGAGATGATATAGGCAAAAAACAACAATTTTGACAAACAATTACTTAGGCGATTGTTTTAACAGGGTGACGTTATACTGTATGTCCGAAGTTCAGGGGAAACCTTAATTGTGTTCAGGCATTGTGTTAGACGGAACCGGGTCCTCGCCTCTCTGCATTTTGAAACCGTCGCGGTGAGAAGACACCTAGCAACAGTAGCCGGGGAGAGAGGAGGAGGTGGGCATGGCACTATTAAAATTACTTTTTTAATCAGCAGGGAACTGCAGTTAACTGTGTTACATGCTTAAAGTTGTGTGTTTTGTTGGAATACAGAAAATGTACTATTACTGCACGTATTAGCGGAAGCTATTGCTAACCGGTGGCTGGAGTGATTAGCTTCTTGCCTTGCTAAGTGGCTAATGACTGCTAGCATGCTTGTCAAACCCAGCTTCCTATACCGGACTCTATAGCCAATGAGCGCCACTCTGACTTTCTTTGCCTCCACAGTTACGAGCAATTATCTATTATGGAGATAACGAGGTCTTTTTGATTTTTGTTTGAATATCTTGAGAATCGTCATGTCTTGCTTTTGGCTTGCCTCATACATGCCTGATCAAGTTGGCCTGTTTGTGCCAACACGAAAATGATTTAATATAGTGTTCATACCAGCACTATATACCACAAATTGGTCACTTGCATTTATTTTAAGTAGATAAGATAGTTGTTTACCGTAAAAACCTAAACCCGAGTTTGCTAGGTTATCGTTTCCTTGGATTAGTCACGTTTGTTATGGCAGAGCATGATGCTACATTCACGCCTTGAGGAAAGTACGTAAATATAAGACACGTTCTTAGCGTACAACAGGGATGGGCAACTGGAGGCCCGGGGGCCGCATACGGCCCGCATCCTCACTTGAAGTGGCCCTCAGTACAACTACATGCATTTCAGCATGAAATCTTAAAAGTGCAGTGTAAAAATGCACTAAATTACTTCTTGCAATTAATGTTGGTCTGCTGTTCTTGCACTGAAAAAATAGAAATCACAGTAAGTGGTTATTTTTTATTTGCTTCAAACCGTTTGTATTCCTATTTATACTGTTATACATGCATTTGAGCATGAAATGTTAAGTTACTGCACTGTAAACATATTTAAAATTGCAGTTTCATCATATCTGGTTAAGTGCACGGTCCTATATGTGGCCCTGTGGTAGTCTCGATTAAAGATTGTGGCCCCCTCTAGCATTTAAGTTGCCCATCCCTGGCGTACAATTTTAAGTAATATCAGCTTCGGTCGGACAGTGATGGGGCCCAGATATCCATTTGGGACAATTCACTTCATGTTCGGCGCCTGTCGCCCTCAGGTCTTTCAGATTTGAGTTTTCCGACAGATCTGTAATGCAACGTGCGCCCTCCCTTGAAACTGAGCATGCGCAGAACATGTTGTAAACAATGAGACTATTCCAGACCGTCTCTAGCTTTGTGTCTATCCAACAGTTTATCTGTGAAAACCTAACAAAGATTTCCCATAGGTCCGCGTATATTAAATAAAAATGTTCCTTGGTAAGTATAGGGACACATTTGTTACTAGTTGTCATCACGTATACTTTGATTTTTATCGGCATCATCACCACGAAGACGTATCAAATGTGTTACAGCGCTACAGCCAGAAAACCCACCTCGAATGACATACTTGGGCGTGACAGCATGCGAATGAACCGACTAATATTGTTGTGATCTCTCCAATTTTCTTTCTATTTGTATTCGCTAATATTCCAGCCCCGAGTTGCGTGCTTTACTCTGTCAGTCTATATTTTCATCTGAGCAGTTTCCCTCATGCTAGCTTTGTCAGGCACTATACCCGGCTGCTAAAGCTGACTTGTTGGTTAGCAAGGTAGCTAGCAGACGCTAGTTCCACAATAGTGTGGCGGCTTCTGATAAGATGTTATTCGTTGTATTAAATGATATGGGTATCTGAAACTTTAGCAGCACCCGTCTAATTGCATTACAGGGAATTTACATTTTTAAAAGACTTAGTAGCTGTTAATCATACACATGAGCTATATAATAGATTTGTGCAGCCTTATCTGGAAGTACTTGACAGTGAAGGGTAGGGGTTGTTAAAACCAGTCTGTATTATATTTTACAATGTTTGGCAGATTGTTGGAGTATATATAGATGGATGACATTTGATGTTAATATGCACACAGAGCAGTTGCAGGCTGTTAGATTGGTTTATGTGCTAATAGTTTTATGAGTAATGGCCACATATTAATATAAAACTAACAAAGTATTTTTTTCAGACATTTTTAATGCACGTATGAATTCATGTTTTTTTTTTCCAGAGTATGTTTGATATTTGTAAGTAATGGGAGCAGAGCCGGTTATTTTTTATTATTTATTTGTACACTTTTTTTAAATTGGCATTCACAAGTGTTGAAGAAATAATTATAAATAAAAAATCTGACTTAGCAACTGTGCTCAACTAAACAACAAAATGAGTATTAATTTTGTATTTAAAAAAACATTAAAATCACTAAAAGCAGACTAAGGCCAAGTATCTTATTTCTCTAGATGTTCCTTATTTAATTTATCAACAACTGTTGGTCATGATTGCTAAAGTGTGGTCTGTTGTAGGGAGCTGAAGCATGGAGGCGGTTCTGAGCAGGCTGAGGGGGCTAAGTGCTGATGAACTGCGTGAGGAGTTTGTCCGAGCAGACCTCAAGTGCGGCCCTATCACAGCCACCACCCGAGCCACCTTTGAGAGGAAGTTAGCCCGAGTCTTGGCTGGGCCGGAGAGCAGTGCCACTGAAACGGACAACAGCTCTTCGGCAAGCGTCTCGAGCAATGCGGCCTCTGTTGCTGATCATGCCAAACCTGTGTCATGTGCCACCTTAGGAGTTGCACCCACCACTGCTGGAACAAGCAGGAACCCCCCTGGGGCTGCCAACGAAGAGTTAGACTTTGGTTATGGTGTGGGTCTCAACCCTCCAGACGAAGACGAGATTTCAGTAAAGACGGCCTCAAGCAGCTGTACGCAAGGCAGTAACTCTCAGTTCAAAACAGAAACCCCTTCAAAGCTGGCACAAGTGTCCCCAACCTTTTATTATGGAGTATGTCCACTGTGGGAGGATGTTTTGGCTAGAAATGGTAAGACAGACTCAGCTTGTTACTTTGTGTGTCCTATAGTATTGCATAATTGAGTTTCTTGCCAGATACCAGAAGCCACGACTAGACTTCATGTGTAAGGCCAACATGATTTTACACAATTAGTATACAATGTATTGATCATCAGTCTAAATTTATAGATCTATTTAAATGATCATCTTTCAATGTCATGCTTGTTTTACAAATGTGTTGATTTAAATAGTGATATGTCTTTTACTCCACTTAAATGTATTATGTGGAATCTAAATGGATTGCAGTCAGGATCCTGTTGTTCGCCCTCATGTATCTCACATCAAATTAAGAATTCAGAGTTTATATTTACAAAACAAAAATTCATCAGTTTGAACTTTAACCTTTTGAAAACCTACCAGCCTAGGTAGGTTTAAGTATAGGGGAAAGGTAAGGATTAGAACAAAAAAAAGTGTATAATAAAAGAACTGTTGGGCTAAAATGCACGTATGAGGCCTCATTTGAAAGGTAACATCTTCAAGTTTTTGCAAAACTGTCGATGTTTTCAAAATGTGGTAAATGTTGTGAAAGATAACCACTTGGTTAGATTTACGCAACATAACTTCTTAAAGTTCAGGAAAAAAAATCATAGTTTGGGTTAAAATAAGTACTTTCATACATAACTATGTGACATTGTTATTGACAGGACAAAAGTGAAGTAGTTGCTTAACTTATAATAAATAACAATGTTGAGTTTTGGTTTCTCAGGGGACGTCAGGGGCAATTGTACTTGTTTAGCATGTGGCGAAAATACAACTGAAACTACATCAATTTAAAAAAAGTTTTTTTGGTATAACCTTACCTACTGGCATTGAATGTATGTCACAAAGTATTGCATTCTGTTTAATTTATATTTTAGGAATTGGTGTTGTAAATAGATTTTTTTTGTGCTTCCATGGACATTGTTTGTGGTTGGTCCAGATTTTTTGTTGACATTAGTGGACTACATTACTAATCTACTGATAGCTAGAGTTGCACACTGTTGGGACTGGAGGTAAGCTGAAGAGAGGAACGACAGCTTGCATAAATCTAACATCCTTTGGATTTTCCAAGCAAAAGCAATTCTTCACATACCACAGGCTTTTTAAAGGCAGGGAAGTCAGCAAAAGTCTCAGTTTTTAAATTCCATTCTATTCAATTCAAACATTGGCAATGCAAAGTAATTTGTACATGACAACTGTTCCTTTTAAGTTTGTTTCTCTTTTCTGAGGGTCTTTTTGCTTTTTTTGGTTGTTCTGTTGGCCTCGTCGTTAAGGTACATACCACATTATATAGTTGTAATCGCAACGTCCTCGGGTTTGTTCCAACTGTGGACCTGTGTTGCATGTACTTGCACTTTCCCCTTGTTTTCTGTCACTTCTAGCTCTCTGCTTTTAAATAAATACCCCAGAAAAAATACTCCACCTGCTATAACTATGGGTGGAAACACACATTGTGAATACATATCCAATTTAAATGAAAATAGTAATTTTAAAAAAAGGTTGATTTTTACTAATTGTATCAATTCTTTAATGTTTCTCATAGTCTTACAAAAAAATCAAGACTCTTGTGAGCTCTACTTTTTTTGGTTTGGTTGTGGCTTTATAATGACTCAAGGCTTAGGTCCACCTCAAAATATTATTTTGCTTCATGTTCGTTTATTCATGATATCTACTTTAACGTTTGTCCAATTTCTGTATTTGTTTTAGAGTATTTGCTGGTGTTGTGGTGTGACATCCACATTCTTTTAAGTGGATGAAAACATTTGTTGTTACAGGCAAAATGGCCTGGTGTTTCAGTGACAGAACTGCCTGAACTCTCTGGAATAGAGTATTGATCTAAATTAATCTTAAGCAACCACAGAAATCAATGCTGGTAATGTTGACTGTCAGGGCAGGCTTTCATAGCAACTGCAAAAGTAGTGGCACGTTGTTGGTGCTAATCAAAATATGACTTTACAGGTTGACTGAACAGAAAGGCAAAATAATATCTTCAATCACCAGTTAGAAAGCCACATTAACAAACTTAATAATTGAAACAAGAAAATCAGGTCATGTAGAAAAACTGAAAATGTCAAAAAAGCTGATTCTTAGTGTTTGTTTTTTATCTGTAGAGAGAGCACATGTATACACCGATAAGAAAGATGCCCTTCAAGCTGTTAAGATGATGAAGGGAGCCCGCTTCAAAGCCTTTCCCAACCGCGAGGACGCTGAGAAGTTTGCGAAGGGGATCTGTGACTATTTCCCCTCTCCCAACAAATCTATACCCTGTGTATCTCCTGTGAAACCGGGCTTGGTCGTTAGTAAAGGTAAGTAGATACGGTGTGTTAGACATCTTCTCTGTAAAAGCGAGCTGAATCATCAATAACATCTGTTATATATTTTATTAGAAGATCAATCAAGATTTCATCACGGTTTTCCACACTGACTCTCAGAAACATTGCTGGGTGTGTGCTAGGAACAGGGACTGGTGTGAGAGAGTGGTGCTCAAGGGACTGTCAGATCAGGAATGGAGAGAGAATTTCAGAATGTCGCTGAGATCATTTGTGAAACTGATCCGATGAAGGATGTCCGAGTGAAATTACACATGCGCAGATGTAAAAGAACAAAAGAAACCTGATAAATGGTATACATGCGCCGTAGAAAACAAGTTGTTTGGTAAAAAGATAGCTGTGTTTATCAGATTTCTCATAATCAAATAATGGCCTTATTCTGATCAACAATATCTGTTAATGCCATTTACATGAGCACTTGAATGATCTGGTAACTCCAGAAATCAGATAATAATATTCCTAATCAGTTTATAAATATAGATACAATTGTGTTTTAGTATTATTGCGTGTGTTGCCCAATTGAGTATTGCTTCCCTGCCATTAGCAAGATCTTTTTTTTTTTTTTTCCGTTTCTCATTTTCTGCACTTCTGTAGGACCAGGCACCCACATGAGTAATCTGCATCATTTTCAGTGATTCTATTTCTTCTTTTTTGCTGCCTTTAATTGAATGTCCCCTTTGAGCTAATCATCCTTATTTTGAAAAATGTCAATATAGTTGTAAGATCTATTTTCATGTTTTTTCAGGTCAATAATATATGACAAACAGAAAAATAAACAGATGCAGGGGGAACACCACCCTGTGGAGTTTTTGACAGCTGTGCCTGTTTTTCACTGTCTTTTGCCTCTTCACACCAGACAACATGGAGGTTGATACCATCAACCGGGAGCGGGCAAACAGTTTCAAGAGCCCGCGCACCCAAGACCTGACGGCCAAACTGAGGAAAGCTGTGGAGAAAGGCGACGAGATGGCCTTCAGTGAGCTGGTCTGGAGCAACCCACGCTATCTCATTGGCTCAGGGGATAATCCCACTATTGTGCAGGTGAGGACATAATTTTCTTGTTAATGTCTTGGTGTCTCAGATTGTCTATTTATTACAACTTCCTGAACAAGTTTCATAAACAATGGAAAACCTGTGGTAAATTCTAATGCAGCATAAGCTTTTGAGTTTGTCGTTGTTGTACTGCTGTGGTTTCTCAAACTCTGTGGAAACTCTTTGCTATTAATAGAGATGCATAGCCATACTTGGGACATTGTTATTTGTTAATACATAAATGTCTTTTCCACATCGCTGCCAACCTTTCAGCTAATGCCCTTGTCGAGCTTGCTTTTGCTAAGATGAAGGCAACGATGACCTGGCATATATGTGTGTAGAACTCTCTGATTCTTGCATATCAGTTTAAAAATATATTCATGATTTTTTTCTTTATTTTTGTAAATTAAAGGTATTAAATCAGTCTTAGAAGTTTGAATGTTAAACCTGCAAATTTGATGCTATTATATTACAAATACTATCTATTGTCATGAAAAATATTAAATACATTTTGTGTGATAAAATCATAACTGCAGCAGGTGCAGTTGAGGTCAGATGCTGCTTTTGTAAAAAAAAAAAAATGAAGCATCCTTTCGTGTTGACAGGAGATTAAAGAGGATTAAGTCCTGATACATACAGTTGTTCCACTGTTTTGTCTGGTTAGGAGGGCTGCCGGTACAACGTAATGCACGTGGCAGCCAAGGAGAACCAGGCAGGAATCGCTCAGCTGATGCTGGACACCTTGGAAAACCCAGAGTTTATGCGCCTCATGTATCCAGACGACCAGGAAGTTATGCTGCAGAAACGTATCCGATACATTGTAGATCTTTACCTCAACACTCCAGATAAGGCTGTAAGCTCTTTTACCTTACAAGATATACCAGATTATGATTCAAAAAGTAAAGTAGTTAATGTGCTGTGTCCATATTGTTTGCGTGTGTGTTTCAGGGCTTTGAAACACCGCTCCACTTTGCCTGTAAGTTTGGATGCCCAGACGTGGTCGATGTCCTCTGCTCGCATCCTGACATAGATAAGAACTGCAAGAACAAGGATGGCCAAAAGCCTTGTGATGTAAGAAGTTTTATTTTTAACCCTTATTTAACTATCTAACATGCATATTGAGTTAGAGAACCTAAGGCTTAGCCTGGGCTGCTGTTGCTTTCTGTCATTACACAAAGTATCCATTAATGTGTACATATGGGAGCTGTCTAGCAGCTACTACTCAGTGAACACTGGTATCCTGGCAGTACTGTAGTTGCTGAGGGAGGTACAGTTATGCTCACTCAGGTTTTGAAGCTGTGACCTTTCAGCTTGCTTTTTAAATCTTTTGGCAACAATCACTCACTGCACATTGAAGGCTAAAATTAGAAGAGCATGAGCAAATTCTTTCCCTAGCTAATCCAGCAACAGTTGTATGTGGTCAGCTGTACATCCCATATATTTCTAATTGTTCTTGTTTTCCTTTCCACAGCTTATTTGTAGCAGAAAAAATAAAACCCAAGAAGTGAAACAGAAGATAAGTGATTATTTGGAGGGTAAGGACACACATTTCTTAAAGCATGACAGGTTTTTGTTCCTCTTCTCCCCTGCTTCCTGGAGGACACAAGCAAACACTACTTAGTGTACAGATTCATCAGTCCAGTCTTTCTGTCTTTTTAGGACAGTTTGATATATTGGCAACAAGTGCACACAGTTAAGGTCCACTGAACCCAGCAGTGGCAATGGCAGTGATTTGTAAGCGTCCTTTATAGATCCATAGCAGAGGTCCATGTATTTTGGGGGGTTACAATTCTGAAGACTAATTCATATTTGGAAGGTATGATCAGGACTGAAGTTGAAGTTCTCAACCTTGGGGTCGAGACCCCAATTCGGGTCGCGAGATGATATCTGGGGGTCGCCAAATCATTTTGGAAGTCTTTTTTTGGTCAATGTGTGTCTTTTGGTCATTTTGTGTCTTTTTAGGTCATTTTGTGTCTTTTTTTTGGTCATATTGTGTCTTTTTTTTAGTCATTTTGTGTCTTTTTTTGGTCATTTTGTTGTTGTTTTTTTGGTCATTTTGTTTCTTTTTTTGATAATTTTGTGGTAAATTTGTGTCTTTTTTTGGTCATTTTGTTTACTTTTTTTGTCATTTTGTTTCTTTTTTGGGTGGTCTTAACTGTGCGTGTGAGATTGTGTTCAGTGAGCGGGGTTCACGGACAACATGCATGTTAAATTGGGGGTCGTGACTCAAAAAGGTTGAGAACTACTGTTCTAGAGTGCTGTGAAGAAATGTCATGTCCATTGGACATGTTATCTAACCTTTAAAATGTCTCACAGATCGCTGCTTTATCCCTTTGCTGAGGGCAACCGACAACACCTCTCAACCAGTTATTGGTGGTCTGTGGTCACCTGAGTCCTCAGAAAGCTTCTCACTGATCGAGCATAGGAGAAGCCCTATGGATCCCATGATGACCGTCACGGCTTTCGCTGGCCCACTGAGTCCTTCTAAAGCAAGTTCTTTTTCTGATCACCTGTCTATGTTTACTCAATGTTTACTAGACACATTTAGTGACCATCGCATATCATTATCTCCTGTAGGCAGATGATTTTCGTCGGTCCTGGAAGACACCACCCAGAGACAGGGCAGAGGTTTTCCACCACATTCTGAAGTCTGATCCTGACCGCGGGGCAGAAAGAGTGGGCAGGTACGTCCAAAACTGCACTCTGCTTATGATGTCTTTATGACTTTCTACATGTATTCTCAGAGATCGTGTGAGACTGCTGAAGGGTGATAATTCTGGGTTACTGCTGTCAACAGTGATACATGAAGACAATCCACTGGAGGCAATACTTTTTGCAGGATAAACATGTCTTGGGGAATTATAGACATGTTGGGCCATGCGCTACACACCTCGAGTTCAAACCTGGTTAATCCTCTGTTAAATGTTTTCTCCACTTTTAGCCAACCTTTAATGTTCTAAAAGGCTTGAACAAAAGAACACCTTTATATTATTGTGCAATATAGTTTAACGGCACCACAAACTGCAGCCTCCAAAATTACCATAAATTTGAATCACCTCTGCAAGCATTTTTTAAAAAGCTGAAGGGTTTATTGTAGGGCTGAGGCATTAGAATGCCCTAGTTTAAATAAGATGTATCTAATAGACTAGGAACTTGAGTGCAGTTCTCTTCACTTCATGGAGTGAAGAGAACTGCAACATAATTAAATATCTGTCTAAATAGATTGTGTTAAAAATGTATGAAGACCTTGGTTTGAGCACATTAGTACTTGGAATGGCTCACAAGTTTGTTGTTAGGATGTCTGTCTGCACTTATATTGAGACTGTTGAACAGTATGCGAAGCATAAACAAATTATTTGATATGAGGTAAATATCAAACCTCTAAAATCTGATTAGTGATCCACTGGCACTGAGACATATATCAGCTTATTACATTGCACAGACGTAATATGGTAGAACTGCATAATCTAACTGATCTAAATTATGCTTTATCTACAGAAACCTGGCTCATGAGATGGGCCACCCATGGGCTGAGTACTGGGACTTTTTGGACAGTTTTGTGGATCTGTCATCTACTGAGGGGCTCCGCAAGCTGGACGAGTACCTCAGCAAGAAGGATTTCAGCCCGCGGACTCATGAAGAGGCTGGAGAGAACGAGACCAGCAACAGGTTCAAAACCCCCTCTCCAGGTACCTTCACCTGCTCTCTATCAGGGTAGCTGCATGTCCTATCATTGCATTGCAGAGTTTTCAGATATAACTTCTTGTATGATGCGATTACAAATTAAATGGACGTGGAAAGAATTTTGCTAAACTGCATAATCTCCTGTCATGAAGAATTATTCTCATTCCTTCTTTATCCTTGGTTGCAGGCAAGCCCAAAAAGTTCTGCAACTCCATCTCTGTTGGTGCCTTCCTGGATGAGGGTGATGACATCAGCCTTGAGGAGATGAAGAACCGGCAGAACGCAGCACTCACCAGCATCACATCCTCTGCTGCATCCAAGGACTGCCTGAAGGGAGCAGTGGGTGGCCGCGAGTTCCACATCCTGCCTATTGCACTGCACCACCGCGGGGCTGACCTGATCGAGACAGCAGCTGAGCAGGACCTGCTGTGCTGCTGCGACGACGGCCTTCTGTCACCTGGCGTCGTCTGCAAAAACGGCGTGTGCTCCTCCTCCAGAGATAGGACTCACAATGGAGACAAGGTGGCTCCTCGCACCTCTCCGTCCTCCTCCTGCTTGCTGTCGCCCATCTCCAACCTCATGGTGGAATTTGAGCGCATGTCACTGCAAGAGCCGCTGGACAGCCCAACCAGCTGCAGGGAGCGAAGGAGCAGTGGCGGGAGCCGTCACAGAGAGGTCCGGGACTCCTACAGCTCCTCCTCAGCCACAGACCTCAGCTCTGGGGTGAACCGCCTGTCTCTCGGTCACAGCAGTCAGGATGGTGAGAGCATGGAGGGGCCAGGCTGGAGAACAGAGGGAGGAGGGACGGAGGAGAGGCGCAGCAGTGGCAGCTCAGAGGAGTATTTTGAAGCAGAGGAGAGTCTGGAGGTGCTGGGCAGGACTAGGGGGTCAGGATCAGGGGGGCGCAACTTCTGTGCCAGGTCCAAGTCATGGGACCATGGGGGGAGGGACCTGAGCAGCTCAGGATCCTCTGGGTCCTCCTATAAGTCGCTAGATAACTCCAATGAGTTCCTACCCAGGACCCCACCGCACATCAGAAGAGGACTTTTCATTGACGGGTGAGTCACTCGTTTCTCTGCAGAGGGCATTGATGTTGTTTTAGATAGGGAAGAAACATATTGCTGCTCAAATAGAAAATGTTCCTCTGTTAAAATCTTTAGACTTGGTATTCTAAATTAGAATAATTTGTTGTTTCCTATCCAATCATTTGGAATAATAGTTTCTAATTCTTGTTCATAAAAGTATACTGCAACACCAGCTGAAACCATACAGAACACACAGAATTTTAGGCTTTGATACAGAACTAGAATGAAAAAATGCTTTTAAAAAGTCATAGACAAAGAAAATAGGATAATTTTGTACTTTTTTTTAATCTAATGTTTAATCTATGCTGACTTGGGTTGAAATCTGATTGTAGATGTCTGTAGTGTTTTTGTTTTTATTATAGCTTCAGTACTTTTTATATTATCAAATGTTTAGTTAACACATTGTTTTGAGTAAAAGTTAAGTTAAACAAGTGATATTGAAGTATTGATACTTTTTACAACCTTAAAAGGGTTTTTAATGATCCAAGTTATGGATTAATGTTGATAATAATAATGCATGATAATAATGTGGTAGGTTCATCTTCTGTCTTTTTATAGGGATTCGCCGTCCAAGTTGGACAGAGAGGTCTTGGCAGCAATAGAGGGCTTAGACATCGATTCCCAGAAGTATCCCAGCATTCAGAAGTGGAAGAGCACAATGAAGTCGTACTCAACATCAGACATGCAGAGGTTAGTAGGCGTAGCTGACATTTTATTGCAATGCTATTATTGGTCTACTGATTTTACTGTGTGTTGTCCGTGCCTAATAACAGAGGTTTTTGTTCACAGTGGGTGATTTAATCAGATTATCAGATTAAAGGCTAAATACTCTAATAAATATTTATTGTGTGGGGAAACAATTGGGTTTCAGAGTTAATTTCAGAAAAATTCATGGCCCCTGTTGTTGGACCATATCATTGACTACATTTACATGTGTACAGTCTTCAACATAAAAAAATGTGGTTGTTCATGTTGTTCTACACCACATTGAAATGAGTAATTGGCTGAAGATGTTGCCTGACCAATATTTTATTTTATTTTAATTTGATACAATTGTAGATATCGATCTAATTGACAGAAATGATGGTCACATGTTTTTACAAAAAAAAAGAGTAGGTTTGTTTGTACCAGATATCTGGTACAGAAAGGGCTTTTCAGTTCATGCAGATAAAATATTTTGCAATTACAGTCAAAAGACATTTTTTGGGATTAGTAGAGTAGTAGTAGAAGTGCCAGGGGGTCAATAGTTTATTCCAGAGAATAAATGTGATCTGTAGCACCTTAAGGTGCTGATGATGGCATCAAAACATGTGTAGTTTTTCAGTGTGTGGGCGTGTTTCCTAATAAGGGAAAAGCCAGAAATTTCAGCGCCAGGTGCAGTAATTGTTCAGATGCTGGTGTTGATTTACAATCCTGTCAACTCTATGCAGCAAGGTTGTGTAATTTTGTGCCATGGGGAGGTAGAAGTGCACATCACACAGGAGAGGATTTGTACACTTTACAAGTCAGTAAAAACAACAAAAAACAACAACTACATTACAAGTAAAAGTATGCACACATACACAGGTAATAATGTTAATATGACATGTCATACACTGAATCCCATCGGAGGGTGGCTTTCAGCTATCTAAAAACATTAAATGTCAAATTACTATTTTAGCACTCTATGCCCACCAGAGGACATGTGAGCTGTTAGGAAGTTATTGTTAGCTATGTTTTAGCAAGCTAAAGCGCTTGCAAACATAATACTGCATACCTTTCTGAATAATCCACACTCTGCTACATATGATCAACATGCTTTAGCCTAACTTACAGAAATACAGATATGTGACTTGGTGACAAAATGTTTGCTGCACATGTTGCCTTTGACACACTCGATGTCAGGATCCCACATTCTTGACATTCTCACAGCTTATGTTTAATGTCCGGAAACGTCTGTATTCACTTTGTTCCACTTAAAAGCTTTTTTTTTTGTGGTTCAGCAGCTTATAAAAACGTACCTAGTTGTCCCGCTACAGGAACATTAAGGCATTTATTCTTTTGATTGCTAGCAGACAGAATTGACGAGGAGGCTCCTTCATTCAATACAAAGTCAATGTAGAGCAATTAATTGTTTTCCCCTCCGGTGGGGGCGGGGCTTAAATGTGCTCTGTCTCTATTAGGAGGAATGATTAAGTAAGGGGCACCAAAGGAAAGTAAAGGGCTTGATACAGTATATGGGAAATGAGGCTGGGGATATCTCGGAGAATCAGTCCATTTAAATCCTTATAGGTAAGAAGGAGGATTTTGAAATATGCTCTTTTGTGAACTGGTAAACAATGCAGAGTTACTGGTGTCATATGACCCAACGTCTTGTGAGGACTCTGGCAGCCCCAGTTGGAGACCTTTTTTGCTGTCTCTGGTAGGCCAGAGAAAACTGCATTACAGGAGTTAATTCTAGGGGTTAGGAAGGCATGTACAAGGATTTTAGTGCCTGATTTTTATAAAATTAGGTGCATTTGGGCTATTTAACTGAGGTGGAAGAAGGAAGTTTGTCTTATGTCCTTGATGTGTGGCTCAAAGAAGAGAGGAATTAAATACTGTTCCTATATTTTTAACTGTGGTGGTCTGAGAAATTTCTACAGTCATCAAGGGTAATAGAAATGACATTAGTAGCAAATGAACAATATTGTAAAAGCAACCTCTGACTGGTGTTGATGTGTGTCATCTAGCTGGCCCAGCCCTGCGGTGGTAAAACCACAACTCAGGATTCGGCATCAGACTCCCGGGTCCCCAGTCAGCGGCCTGATGTCTCCCACCGGTCGCTTCAGTCCTGCCCGGCACGCCGCCTCACCAGACTTCAGCCCCAGCCGTTACAGCCCTGCCAATGCTAGCTACATCCAGCGCATCCGCCTCAAGCACTTGAACGAGCCACCGATCTAACTGCCCTCTCCTCCCCCGCCTCCAACCACTACGGCCATACCCTCTCTAAGCCCTTACCCCGTCCTCCTCTTCCCACAACAAACCCAGCTGCACCAAGGTGGCTACACCAGAGCTCAGAAACCACATACCTAACAGAAATATGCACAAGTGTCTGGAAGATTTGTATTAATGATGTATGGTACTACTCCTATGTAATACAGGAATTCTCATCACGTTGGGTTGTGATGTACACTCAAGACTTTAAAAAGGAAAAAAAGAAACCTTGATAATTTATGTACTGTATGGGTGTGGCCCATGTTGAATTGACGGTAATGTTATTTGTGGCAAGTGTGAAGCACCTGTATCATAGCCTGAGTCAACTTTTTTGGATATCGTGAATACAAGTCGCACTCCCCGAAGTTAGTTCATCACTAAAACCTAAGTGTGGAATCCTCAACAGGATTCTGTCACCGAGGATGTTCTTAAAAAAAAAAAAAGTAAAATGTCAATATTTTAAAAGTTATTTTTTGTATGTTGGTCAGTAGCACAAAAAAATTTAATGTTTTTATTAATGGTGTTAAAACCGACTGCCATTTCCTATGTTTTCCTCAGTTCAGGAATTGCCTTAATTTTCTGAAGTGATGGACCAGCTCTCTGTCAGTTTGGACACACTCTCTAGCTCATACATGAAATATCTGGAAATGGCGACCTCACTGGCTGCGTCGGTCACAGATGATTACGGCAAACATGGAAAAAACTGATTAGAGTGAGATCTTCCATGTTTTTATTTTGTTCTTCAATAAATGCATACATTTTCCATCTTTTCTTGGTGGTACCTGGACATGTCTTGACTTTTCCTTTCTGCCACTACCGGCGGCCTTCGACTGTGCAATTTTAAGTTTTTCTCTGAAATATCTTTCATTCACAAGCATCTCCCACAGTGTGAGTATGATTGACATAACACACCCATCAGTGTAATTTTGGAATTTGTCTTGTCTGGGCTAAAACTTAAAACGCCCAGTCTGAGACCATCTTTAACTGTATGAGGCTATTTTTAACCACTAGGGGACAGAAAGACTCCAAAACTAACTCAGCAGCAACAGAATCCTGATGTATTTAGCATATTATGGACATGTTAACGAAAAACTGCCTTACGCTTTCAAAGTACCCAACTGATTAGCTGAGAGCTGCATAGAGTTGGATGTTGATTCCCAGTGGGATTGGCAGTATTAGCAACCCTTTTCATATTACAAAAAGTAGTTTGATTCAGTGTTAATTTAAAAACTTGCGCTTAATAGAGCTTTAATGCCCAGTAATGG
This sequence comes from Centropristis striata, assembly GCF_030273125.1. Taxonomy (NCBI): domain Eukaryota; kingdom Metazoa; phylum Chordata; class Actinopteri; order Perciformes; family Serranidae; genus Centropristis; species Centropristis striata. Next base: position 28,795,012 of record NC_081523.1, read on the forward strand.
GTCAGGAACCTCTTATGCTGTGTTCACACCAAGCGCAAAGCAAGTTTTCGCGTCGATTGACTCATGCATGTACCGGAGAGGAGGAGAACTCGGGCTAATGCTAATACTAACTGGGCTAATAGTCCGGTACAACCAATAGCTGAAATCAATTAACATATTTTCAGAATTTACCAGGTAGTCCAACTTCAACATTTTTCTCAAAGAATTTTTTCCAGTCTTTGTACAAATATGAAGTAGTATTGTAGAGTTTTGGGTGCCCACAAGTACAATATTTCCTCCGTTTCTGATTCAAGTCAGGAGAATCTCAACACTGTTTGCCTTTTGCAGCAGTGTCATGCAAAGTTCTTGCATGGGTTGAACATTTACAAGTTTGTGTGATTATGTGTCATTCACGTCACCCGACGCAAATTTACGTTTGCATTAACTTTGTATGTAATTCACCAATTGAAAAATGTGTTTGGTGTGAACACACCATTAGGCGGTTCAAATTGGCTTACAGTAAACTCATGGACACATGGCAGGTTAAGTCTAATGGTGGAATGTGAATGTACAAAAACCTGCTGTATCCAAATTATTTGTAACTTAGGGATTAATTCACTGCTGTACGAGGGCTTATCAGCTATGTCTAGGACAAAAAAGCCAATCATTTTAAATATTCAGATTGCCACTGTTAGGTTGAGAGAAACAAGTGTTCTGAATGTACATTTTTTGTGAACTAAACCTTTATCCGGGAGCACAAACTACTTCACTGAGAAGATTGTATCGTCATCCTTGTGCTCTCAGCTGACAACAGATCTAATTCTGGTCTCTGAATGTTTATGAATGTGGGACTTTGCAAAAATGCACCTAAAAAACTTAAAACATGCTTCTTGTGCTTTTAGCATTCTGTGCTTTATTAAAAATTAACTTTCATGGTGAATTCTCTTTCTGTATGTCTAGACCTCATTTGCTTTCAACTAATCAATAAAACATCACTCCTACTTTACTGCCAATGCGTCTGTGCTTTTTAAAAATTGTATTTTAAGAAAAATGTGACAATTATGCATTCATCATCTTTATTTACTACAGCTGTACCATACGACACAATAATCCTCACACGTCAGCATACTGTAATGACAGATTTACAGCTAAGAGCATTTACAACATCTATACAAATACAACTTTTTTTGGTTTAAAAATCAGTCACTTGTGTAAAAATCCTCAGTTACATTCAGGAGCAGCTGCTGATCACTTCTGCTGGCGTTCTATGGCACGGAAGTAATCACAACCACAGAGTCTCTCGTTACATGATGGTAGTTCAACTATAAAATAAAATAACATCAAAAGTAATTTTCAAGACACTTAAGGAGAAATCTGAGCTTCGACCCTGCTGCAACCAACTGACTGTCCCAGAAACCTGCTGCGTCTGGGTTGTCAGGTTCTTGTTAGTTTGTCTGGGGGCATGAATCCTGCGTCTCCCAGAGTTCTGAGGGCCACCCTGCCGCTAGGTCGGATGGTGAGCCATGTGATGCTGCCATTGTTCAAACCCATACGTAACCAGCCCTCTGGAGGAAACTGCAGAGCCCTGAGAGAACACAAAGAAGATATAAGCATCCGAGCACTGGAACTACCGTATTTTTACATGGCACTTCTTGAATTATTTGTGTGAACTTGTCCTATTGAGTATTTATTTTGAGGATATTACTGTTAACTAAATATACATATTGTCCTTCTTAACCAGATGCACAGTCACCAAGAAATGCACGAGGCTGTAAGGTAGATTAGTTTAATTAAAAAGGAATTTTCAGTGAAGCACACACTCAATAAAAGAAATCTTATTTTTTTTAAAAACCTACAGCATACTTTACCATTTGTGCCTCACTTTAAAAAGTTACACTGATCGTCCAAAAATGGAGGACAAATTTTTTTCAAAATGTTTATATTTTAAACTTCAGTCCAGATCATAACAACCATATATATATAAGTTTATGTAATGGCAGAGGAAATGTTTTTTGTTTTGTCCTTAATGATTAGCAGCAGCATTGCATCACTGAAGTGCTCAATAATACAGCAGCAGTAACTGTAGTGGGAACTGGGAAAATAGCATATATTTTCCCCACAAAGCTAACATGAAAAAATGGCTTAAACTGGTGTAAAATAGTAAAAATAAAAAATAATATTTTGAAGCCAGGGCTCTAGAGTAAAAACCTGATATAACATGTTTTTTATGCTGCAATGGTCATGGGATCAAAGTTTTTTGGTTTTAGTGGGTTTCAATGAGCATTGTCCAACATTTGGGACTTGTTATAGGAGCTGTGGTTAAACTTCCGAAAATCAAGAGAAAAGAAACTCACCCCCTTGCCAAAAATTGTGCCATAGGCATTAAAACAGCAAAACTACTCAATTAAAATTTCCCTAGTGAGGCACAAGGGTTAAACACAATGGTTAGCAGAGCATCAGCTGAGTCGCGACCACCAAGTCCGCTGGCAGCACAAACCTGCAGACAAAATAGCGGATGACATTGGCATGACACACGATGATCTCATAGCTGTCCTCCTTCTGCTTGGGGTCAGCCCGGTGGATGTAGCGGCGGAAGGCTGCCTCAATGCGAGCTCCGTCTTCATGGTACTGCTGGAGGACGGTAGAGAGGTTGAAAGCCACCTTTGTCAAGTCAAAGGGTTCTGTGTGAACCCCTCAGTCAGAACAGAGTCAATACATGAAGCTGCTGTGCATTGTAGGGAATGCTTGAAGAGTTTCCTTCCAAAATGGGGCCAACTACATAGAAAACATTGCTTCTACTAAAGACTAAATCAGCACTGAATCCCTGAGGGCTGAGATCTGCTGCTGCACTGCTCTCAGTAGGAAATATTGAGTAACACATTAGTAATCCATGTAAGTCCAGCATTTACAGTAAAGCCTTACTGAATACGATGTTTGCATGAAAAAAAAACCCAACATCCACCTTGTATAGCTAAATATCACTTGGGTAAGCTTTTGCAAACCTTTTAAGTCCTCATTAATAGAACACCATTTACCAACTGGTTGTTGAGCAACTAAAATTGGAGCCATGCCCATTAATTGACGACACTATATTAGAAAGATTGATCCCCAGCTGCTACACTCCTTTAAACATTGGCATTTTAGAAAGTAACTCTTCCTTTGACCCATTCCTGTGGCAATGCACTGATGTATTGTTGGATTTTATTCCAGATGTAAGCTGAAACAAGCACTTGACAGGACACCTGCACAAAAATGAAGGAAGCAGAAAACTACCCAAAGAAGAATATGCAAATAGAGAAAAGCAGGCCTACAGCCCACTCTAGGGGTAGAGAGGGTGTAGCTTCTCTCACCACAGCGTCAGGCTTCCAGTGGGTGACAGGTGGAACTGGCTCGATAGGTGCACCCTCTCTCAGCAAGTCACAGCTCACCAGCTCCACTCCTAGACCCGTACGACAATCAGGGCAAGGAAAAACTTTAATATACATCAGAGATGTTATGTGTTCCTGCACCAGCTTTAATTTGGGCTGGACAGAATCTAGGCTTAACAGGAAATTTAACAGGATACATCAATGATAAACAGAACATGAAAAGCTAATGTATCTCAACAGCGTTATGTTTTCAACAAACAACTTTAGCACATGCCAAGCAGAAATATATTAAAGTATGAAGATGTATCATTGGGATTAGCGTTAGGATAATATTGCCATTAGATGTATGGATAATGGGGCCATATATACTGTATAATGGCCAAAATAATGCATAGATAGTTATTAATTACATAATTATATAATTTGTCCATATTTGGTGTTATTTTAACACCAATATATAAATTCATCCATATAAACTCACAAGCCAAAATCAGAACAAAGAAACAAGGCAAAGTATATGGGCCTGGGGGTATTTATGAGACGGCCACTTAAGCTCAAGAAGACTCAAGTAGAAACTGACCGTTATATCGGGTGACCGATTTCATTGGCTGATTTTATTAAGATATATCAGTATCTATAGTTATTGGCGCATAATCCATATGAAAAGGTTTTTAAGCTAGTTAGTTAAGCAATTTTTTTATAACAAAATAAATGTAATAAAGCTTATATGGGCAGTGTTCAACCATATGTACTTTAGGAGCAGCTTTTTTGAGAGGTTTAGCACGAACAAGCTGCATTTTAGCTGTGTGTCTTTGTCTGTCTGCCATACTTGAATGTAGCGGAAATTAACTTTTTGGGACAGTAGCAAAAGCTACATGACACACCACATGAACCAAGCAGACACACAGCTGACAACGTTCCAGCTAAACTAACAGTGTAGAGAGGCTGTTCAGTCACAAGTGAAAAGTTCCATGTCTCTTCACTCCTGGCATTAAAATGTGTCTTCACATGCATCTTGAGTGACCATTTGTATTTGGATCTCACTTCCACGCTCCATATGCAAATAAACGCGTATTAAACACATGACCAATTGAGAGGTTGTTGCAACATACAGGATATTCATATATTTAGAGAGTGAGCTGGAACTCGGGTGCCTGCTTGTCTGTTAATCTGTTAATTGTTAATCAGTTAACAAGGGTCGTCGACCTGTCAGAAATTAGCATCCCTTGTTTACTACAATGTATAATCATGTTAAATGTTCTTTAGCTATTCGTTGTTGTTAATTTAAGTAAGCAGTCTTATGAGTAGCTTTTCATAGTGATATTGGTGCACCATCAAAAATTCACTTTATCAGATGCCACAGGTGAAATTTTTCCCACCAAAATTGGCATCGGCCTAAAAAAAAAAGAAAAAGCCACATCGGTCAGGCTTCACTGTTGTTCTTGTAAAATGTAGGTTATGAAATCTCTTCAATAAACTTTTCAAAACTCTTATCAAATTTACTTTCCAACCTTTGGAAAAAAAATAGTGCCACTCTTAAAGGCAGTATGGCATCTGTCCACTACCTGCGAGGTGTTTGCTGATAATATTTGCCGTCTCTGTGGCCCTGGCCATGCTGGAGTGGATCAGAACATCATACTTGAGTCCCAAAGCTGCCAACCGCTTGCCTGTGAGCTCAGCCTGCTCACGACCTAGAAGTGGAGACACAACGATAATTTTAACAAATGGCTGCTCTGTCACACACAGCGAGGGAAAAGGACAAGGGGGTAAGCAAACAGAGACTGTTCTGTTGTCAGGGTGGTACAGTACATGCATGGTGTTATGCTATCAGACACAACAGCACTAAGCTGTTCCAAGCATCAATGTGTACTTTTGACAGTCTGTTTGACTGAAATTCAAATCTCTGCAGGCTGCTGCCTGGTCAACTTTCAAAGTGATTTTAGTGAAAATAAGGACCTAATGGAGTGAGGATCCTCTCCTTGTCGGTGATCCCACTCAGGTTGTACTGGGAGTGTCTGATGAGAAGAATGTTGCGTGTAGCTTTAGGTTTGCCGTTGTCCTGCTCGGAGCTGGGGTCTTCAGTTACATTTTCTTTCTTCTTGCCATTGGTCAGTGCAGATGGATCTCTCCTAAACAGAGGTAAGACGAGGTGATCTTGAGATTATCACTGGCTTTGTCCCATATGGTTAACTTGAGGGATGAAAAACTGGGTTAACACAGCTATGATTTAAGATGATGATTAGAAGCATATTCTACTGTGAGAACTCCAAAAGCGCAACTCAATATTGAAAAAATGCTATTTTTTAAACTGACTGGGCCTGTGGTCCACCCTTAGGTCCGGCATGAATCCAAAATACCAAATAAATTTATCAGAAATCAAATCTTTAGTTAACAATGTACTTTCACAAAATCATTCCACATTTCATGGTGGTGACTTGTCCGTTACAAAATTGATAATTACTTGACAGAGGTTTGGTGTGGCTTACAATCAATAGCTGGTAAGTTGGAGAAAATGGAGGGAATACAACGCTCCTGACTACGTTTAAATAACATCACCCTGTTAAAATAATCGCCTTACTAATTGTTTCAAGTTTTGCAGGAAACACAAAAAACTTAACCAAAAGTGTAAGATATAGTAGTAATAATAATAAGTAGTAATAACACTGTGTGTATATTATGTAACTTAAGAGAAGTAATTTACTTAGGCAATTTTTTGAACATGCCTTTGTGACTTAAGCAAGATATGGTAACACTTTATTTTGAAGGTGTCTACATAAGAGTCACACAAGCCTGTCAGAAACATGACATGACAAGTATCACGAGCATTAATGTCACTTCAAAGTGTCATTAATGTTCATGACACATCCCATGTCATGTTTATGACACGCTCGTGTCACTCAGAGTGACATGAGCGTGTCATAAACATGACATGGTGGGCACATTTTATTTTGACTTAGGCATAATAAATCCGCTTAAGTCACACACTTGACATAGGCCATTAAAATCACATGATCTGATCAACTGAGGATGTAGGCGATTTTACCATAGGTGGCCGGCGTCATGAGGAGGTGATTTAGGCAAAAAACAACGACAATTTTGACAAAAAAATACTTAGGCGATTATTTTAACAGTGTGACGATAATGAAACAGCACGTGTAGAGGCTCGTACTTATCCCAGTTGAAGTCCCAGGCTTGTCCAGTCGGGGCTGGTGTGTGGTTGGCAGGTGTCCACGCCGGCTGCGCAGCTTGAACAACGTTGAATCTCGACCACCGGCTGGTCGCCTCTCGACTCGGCTCACCGAAGTATCCGCGGGACTCAGCAACGCCAGCCGCGAACACCAGGGCGGCAGAGCCTCCGGCAAGCCCACAAATAAGTTTCACTGTTTTCCTGTACGACATCCTCCGAGCCGCCGAAGACACAAACTATTGCTAGCTAATTAGCCGTGCTTAACTGGTTTACCCTTACCGAGGTGTAACACTGTCTCTCCTTACAAATGTATGGCTTCCTTTAACTTAATGGCGTTTGGCTGCTACTTCCAACTCCAACAAGGGAAACTAAACACGCTTTCTGCGCCACAATATGTCCCGGGCGGCGGCCCTTAGCTGGGAACTAAAAATACAGTCGGCACTAGAGACAGCAAGCTAATCTGAGCGGTTTCCTAGTACAAACATTACGCTGGCCTTCTTCTTCTTCTTCTTCGTGGTTAAACGACAGCAAGCATCCATAATAGCGTCACATTACTGCCATCTTCTGGAAATAGTTAACTCCTACAGCAGGGATGGGCAACTAGAGTCCCGGGGGCCGCATACGGCCCGCACCGTCACTTGAAGTGGCCCTCAGTAAAACCCCATGCATTTGAGCATGAAAGTGTAAAATGCAGTGTAAAAATGCACAAAATTACTTCTTACAATTAATGTTGGTATGCTGTTTTTGCACTGAAAAAAAAAAGAAATCACAGTAAGTGGTTATTTTTTATTTGCTTCAAACCTTTTGTATTCCTATTTATACTGTTATACATGCATTTGAGCATGAAATATGTTAAGTTACTGCACATATTTAAAATTGCAGTTTCATCATATCTGGTTAAGTGTACGGTCCTATATGTGGCCCTGTGGTAGTGTCCATGGAAAATTGTGGCCCCCTCCAGCATTTAAGTTGCCCATCCCTGTCCTACCGGTAGTGTCAGATTTTTCAAACCAGTCCTGTTCTGAACTTGCACTTTGCAGTTATATCCTGTTTCTCCAGATAACACATTAGTCACCTATTTAGCCTATCATCACCTGTTAAGTCTGATCATTTCAGAGACTTTATGGTAGATTGCCAAGAAAAAACAAAAATTCTGAATACTACCTTGTCCCATTTTACCTGGATGCATCAAGTAGTGACTCAAAACCCTTTCCTATACAACGTTAAGTGCATTGTGAAAATAATTTTGATTATAGGTCAAACAGTTCATAAGATGCAACATCCTACAACAATTGCTGTTGTAATATTTTATTGTTTTAGCAGCCATTGCCAAGTTTTTTGAACCAGTGATTTAAAAAAAAAAAAAATCACATTTTACCTGATGTCCCAAATAATCTGACTTTGCCGTACAGTCCAAATAAATGTATTAAATCCCTCTGCCTTTTAGTGTTTTAACTTTATCATCCTTTCCTGATGCAGTCATTTCAGCTTTATCGGGTTCCCTTTTTAACTCTCCCAAAGTGAACCAGTTCTTGTTTTGCTAGTTTTCCCTCCTCAGACATATTATTAGAATTGTGTATCTTGATTAACCACTGACTCAGATTCTTCCTTAGCCTATTAATTACTGTCATTTGTTTTCCATTTGTTAGCACCCAATACCTCCACTGGCCTCTGTCCCCACTCATCTTTAATCATTTTTAAACAGTTTTTCCTATGTTATTGTCCTCGTGACTACTGCCTGAGCTTTTTTCCCTGTATTATATGTTGAATATAATGACCTCTTGCATTAGTTTAAATACCTTATTTCTGTTTCACACAGCTTCCTTACATGTATCGTCCATCCATGATCCTGTCTTCCTCTTTATATTGCCTCTTATAGGTGACTCTCAGTGCAGCTGCTCTAATACATTCTCTTATTTAGATTATCAAGGACCTTTACATGGCTCTATTGCCACTGATCTAATTCAGATTTTTTTTTAAAAACACCCATTTTCCACTCTGTATACTCATGCAGCAAAGTTAATTTAACATAAATTGGATAATAGTCCATATTCCTTCTCAGTAAAGCTGCTTTCTAGTCACATACTGGAGCAATCCTTCATTTAAGCACACTAAATTCCTCTCATCTAACAAACCTATGACTTTCCACTGCTTCTCATTTCCCCACAATGTCCGACCACACAATGCTTGGTCTACTTTGTCCTTCTTTTTCGGTTTATTCAAATGTACTCTCTTATAAGGGTTTGAATAATTCACAACTCCAAACTCCTTATGTTTTTCTATACCAAGTACTGTATAGGGAGTCCCTTGTCTAAGAAAACTGACCTCTCACCACATCTCTAAACATTTCTATGTTTACTTCTTCAGCATCTGTCTGCTCCTGCCAACTAAAAAACTCATAGAATTGGTAGCCCATCATGTTCTCTAAGATTTGAACAAATTCCTTACTTATTGTATCCACTCCTCCACCTCTTCTCTCTTTTTTTTCATTTAATGAACTTTAAGGTTGTACATACAAACAACTGTACATAGAACAGCAGACAAGGGCTCCAATATATATGTGTCAACAGAAATAAATAAATAATAAATCAATCACAGTAAATTAAGGTTATTAATAGTAATGCCGGTAAATTTTAAAAAGTCATAATCATCATCATTAATAAATAAATAAAAAAATGCAGGAAAGGGGAAAACAACAACAACAAAAAACAAACAGAACAGAATGTAAATACATTATTCTTCTTTGAAAAACCTCTCACATATATCTGTGGATGGAGTGCTTTGTTTAGTGCCAATTAGTGTAAGGGATTCCATGTACTCTTTAAACTCATGCAAGAAACTTCTAAAGTTGGGTGAAGTTTTGGAGTATTTGCATTTGTGTATGTGAAATTTGCCATACAAAATAAAAAGGTTTGTAATAAAGGCGATGCCATTTTCTCCATGGACAAAATACATTATCACACTTCTGCAGTCAATTAAGACGTTTATCTTGATTTTACACACTATATATTGTCACACTGTTAAAAATAATCGCCTAAGTAATTTTTTGTCAAAATTGTTTTTTTTTTGCCTAAATCATCTCCTCATGATGCCGGCCACCTATGGTAAAATCGCCTGCATCCTCAGTTGATCAGATCATGTGATTTCACCCCTTTAAGATAATGGCCTATGTCAAGTGTGTGACTTAAGCAGATTAATTATGCCTAAATCAAAATAAAATGTGACTTAGGCAATTTTTTGAACATGCCTTTATGACTTAAGCAAGATATGGTAACACTTTATTTGGAAGGTGTCTACAGAGTGACATGAGCATGTTATAAACATGACATGGGATGTGTCATGAACATTAATGACACTTTGAAGTAACATTAATGCTCATGATACTTGTCATGTCATGTTTCTGACAGGCTTGTGTGACTCTTATGTAGACACCTTCAAAATAAAGTGTTACCATATCTTGCTTAAGTCACAAAGGCATGTTCAAAAAATTGCCTAAGTCATTTATTTATCTTAAGTTACATAATTTACACACAGTGTTATTACTATGCCAATAGCCACCCTTTGTTACATCCTTTTTGAGTGAAATGATCAATAAATGTCATATGTTACACTTTTGGTGAAGTTTTTTGTGTTTCCTGCAAAACTTGAAAAAATTAGTTAGGCGATTATTTTAACAGGGTGACGATATTGTTCAAGTTGAGTCCAGAAATTGATAGATTGGGTACAGTGGTAGAATAAATGAGTTAAGGTTTCTGGTTCCATATTGCAAAAACTGCATTTGTTTTCAATATTAAAAAATTTAGAGAAATATAAATTTGTTGGATATATAGTGTGTAAAAGTTTGATGTGAACCTTCCACCTCTTGTCTCTCACTTGACTTTCTGTCCATTTGCCTCCTTCCGCAGCCATGACGACTTCCGCTCCTCACCCCGCCCGAGACAAATCAGTTGTATCCTAATATGAGCCACTTGAGGGCGCTCTAATCCCTAAATCCAGACAAGTAACTACAGCGAAGAGTAGTCCTCTGCGCTCTGTAAGCACTATCAAATCCATTCAACATGCTTCATTTCAGTGGGGCCAAATCACTGACATTCAGAAATGATTTTCAATTTAAAACAGCAAAAATCAACAATAATTTCTGGAAGATTCCAACTCTTACAGAAGCTTTACGCTGCCCCTGAAAGAGGACAGTGGCTGTCATGAGTTCATTTTAGCAACTTAACTTTCACTTTAATAAAGGTCCGATGGTATACAATAACATAACCGAATTTAAGAGTTGAAGTCGACTCTTTGTAAAACCATTTATGTCTGGTTTGTCAATGCGTGTGTGCTAATAGGAAAACAAAGCAACATTAAACTGCAAGAATCTCAATTAAGTTTGGTGTTGCACTCTCCGCTGAGACAACACTGCCTGAAGAGCAGCTTCCAAAAAGATTAAACAGCTAGTTTTCTTAACTTTGAGAGACATTTGATATTAAATTCATTTAGCAAGGGTGGCATAGTCGTGCATATACATAGACAAAGTATATATAAAAACTGGCGGAATCTCCAGGATAAAAAAAAGCGCGTGCAAGGTGACTAATGCTTTCCTACGAAATGCAAGCTAATCAACATTATAGCTCCGTTAATTTTCTTGTGAAGACACTTGCAGGGTTTGCTCACAGGCTCCACCTTTCCAAGCGGTTCAGTGACCTCACCAGTGGGCTGGATTGTAAGGGTGGGATTTCCAGGCTTCCAGTGAGCTCTGTGTATTCCTGCCTCTCTATCTTAGGATCTATGCGGCTTCAACGACAGCAAAGACGGAACGGTTGTATCTTTAATAGCCACAGAAAGGCCTATATATTGCACATTGGATCTTTTTTCTACATGCGAATCCAATCGGAATAAATAATTGAGGAATGTGGAAATTACAGAATGCCCAACAGCGCTGGAAAGAGATTTAAACCCACCAAATACATCCCAGTGTCCACTGCTGCCACACTCCTTGTGGGATCGACCACTTTATTTTTCGTTTTCACGTAAGTTTGCATCGCTTCTTGTTCTCATTCGTTGCATGCCGGGATTTTCCCAACACCGTGTGTCCCCAGATTACACCGGCAGGAGTGGATTTGCAGCTCGAAGTTTGCATGGGTGGATTCAGTCACTTAGGTGGAAGAAGTGATTTTGTAGGAGTGTATTTTTCCCAACGGGGGATCTCGCAGCGGGTCTGGACTGGGTTATAGCCTTATCCACTGCCGTCATGTGCAGCCTCGGACAGACCATTCAGCCGTTATACTTGCAAGAGAAACTTCTAATAAAGCATGCAAGTTTAACAGCGATATAGTCGTGCAGGAGACCACATCTTAGGCCGCACATACTCACTTTCCATTGATGAAATGCCGCAGGCAGTTGTTGATAGAATTAAAATGGTTGCATTGGCCCAGCAGGCGGTTGTGTATTGTGATTCATGCTCACTCAGCTGATAGTTACAGTGGATCACACAACCCATCAAGAAGCATTATAATCACACTAAGCCTGGGGCTTCCAAAGTCCTGCAGGAGTCCCCTGCTAGGTTTTCTTGCATCTGCCACCATGTCTCACCTAATGTGTACAGTACTTTAGGTTTGCCCATAGAGGAAATGAGCATTATGGCTAATCTCTGACCAAGGCCAACAGGTCCCTACTTTATAAAAATCATATTTTGAGTCACTTTAAGTGAAATTCTATGTTCTGACAAGTAGGTGACAGTGGTTCATCCACACCAGCTGCAATCAGGATGATTACAGCCAGCAACCCCCCCATCTGATGCATGAGGAAGTTAGTGCTATGGATCTAATATAGAGCTGTCGCTGTGGGACGGGAGATAACAGCAGAGAAAGTGATGTGTCTGGTCTGAATCATCGTTCACACATACATCACTAACCCCCAGGTGACTGGATTATCAGTGGAATTATCAACTCAATCTAATATCTGCAAAAACTCCAGAGGGGGGGTTGAAATGGTGTTGGAAACCTTTGACCTGGACAGGGGACTGTAGGGATAGATCATCCGACCTTTAGCCTGTGCATATTGTCAGTCATATTGTCTGCCAGAGTATAAGACTGTTCAATACTGTTACCCATACATTGACTTCAACACTAGTTCCTGAAAGAAACCTTTGTCAATACCAATTTTCTAAAATACATTTTAACAAAAATAAATGAAAACATTACACATTTAGGTTATTAACTATGTGATACACAAACCTTTCGAAATACAACACAAAACAGCAACACACACACACACACACACACACACACATGCACAAACGCACTCTCCCTTCTCTGTGCATAACAGTGTTTTTCCTGTTTTTCTCTATGATGTAGCCAATCACCAGCATTATTAAATCTTTGCACAAGCATGCTGCATGCTTATTGGCTCACTGACGTTAAAGAGATTTACTCATTAGGAATTGAAATTTGGTATTAAATGACAAGGCATTTTTCAATACTGACGTTTGGTACCCAGCTCTAATGTGAACATGTTGTGTGTCGATGTCACTTTATTTGCATAATAAGCCATTGTTATTGTTTCTAATACATTTTTTTTACTTAATATGTCTCCAATTAATTGATGATCTATGGTTGTGTGTGTTTGTACCATGAAATAATTGATTGCTTTTTGACACATCTGTATTAGATTAAAAAATCAGATACTGAATTGTGTTCTTCATTTGTATGGACAAGAAAATGCATGAGGACACAGAAAATGCTTAAGCTGCACCCTGAGTGGTTTTGCACTCTCAGTCTCAGGTCAATGACCGAGACTGAAGGAAACATATGGTGTTTGTGGGTTGCATCGGTAGGGTGGATTGTAGCTTTAAAAAGTCCCAGCAGCCCTTGGTGTACTGTCTAGAGCTTTGCATAAACAAATGGCCTGATTTACAAGCCTTTGTGTTGAATGGATGTGTTATGATTTAATAAGAGATCTGCATTTCAGTCACATTGTTTTCAAATAGATCTGCTGCCCCGAGTTGTTTTTAAAAAAAAAATATTAGTTGTTCTTTTGCTGAGATTCAATCTACACATTAAGGTTCATCCCCCCAGCAGATGGTTCAAGGGTGAGGATTAAGACTTTACTCTGTTGTTCCTTCATTTCCCAGTAAAAGGTCCGGAGGATTGAGTCATATATAATGGAACCCCCTGGGGAGCAGTGCGCATCCAAACTAGGCCATGTCTCTTCATTGTCATACACGCATGGTCCATCATGTTGAAGGCAGTTTGACATCGTCTTTGGCCAGACTGTTCTTATGAATGTTTTGTTTTGTTTCTTACAGAAAAAATAATGTCCTGAAATACAAAATAATGTCCCATGTTCCTAAAGGGTGGGTGGGCCAAACAAACCCTGGCTTCCAACCAGGAGACAGGTGTTCATGTCCATTCCGACATTATGTACGGAAGTAGTTTGTTAACCCTAACCCTGTCCTTCTTTCTTTACCCTAAACAAGTAGTTTTCAAGCCTGACCCGAACAAATTCAGAAGTTCTGTTTCACAATGTTAACAACTTGTTTAAAATAGCGACTGGTAATATTTCGTTGGTTATCATACAAATTCCGATGCATTTTGTTTTGTAGGAAATCATACAAACCCGTTGATGAGAATATGTTGCTTTGACTGTAAAGCTACACATTTACACTGCAAACTATAGAACAGTGGTATGATATCCTCCTTTTCTTGGCCAGAATAACATGCAAGTACAAAAGTAGAAACATTTTCCATTTCTATGTCGCCAACTTTATTTGGCAGCCACAAATTTTAAGCATTCAAGGGTTAAAATTAAAGACTTGTCTCTCAGATACACTCGTGTACAGCAGAGTGCCAGGGACACAAGTCTTTTTTTATTCCTAGGCCGCAGTGTGCTAAAGGTCTCACTGTTGCCAGCAGGCCACTTGGTGTCATATGGGTAATGGGGGATGAGACTTTGAGCCAGCATTGGCACACACGCGCACACACACACACACACACACACACACACAAACAGACTGTCCATGGTGTGTTACTGTGTTTGGCTTACTGACGCCTGACAGTTTGTGTTTCCCACAGAGATTGAATTAGAACACATTAGTACAGAATTATTTATATCTCCACAGCATGGCCACAACTCATCACAAAAGTACTGATGATAAATTAAGCTTTTAGTCATGGTTTAGCCATCATAGTATTATCCCAGCCTTATCTGGGTCTATGACGAGATTCTATTATACAGTAGCTTAGACCTCTCGCTGTGTCTAAATTTGTCCCAGCTCTGTACGGCTGCACTGAAGAGGCTTTCTTTAACCTTTGTTAATTCCTCAAGATGGCTTCATCACTGCCCTTGCCAAAAGGATAACCTGTTCAGGAAACAGAAGTGCCAGGCTGGCCATTATCTTTCCTGGCTAAGCCTAATCATTCATATTTAGGAGTATGTATGGATAGATGTGTGGAAACCATCAATTGATCATCTGGACAAGACCTCCGTTCAGCAGTTTTTGCTGCGTGTAGTTGAATTATGAGAGAGGTAGTGAGTGGTGGAGCCACAGTCACCAGGCTTAGAACAGGCCTGACAGGAATCTAATCTTCAGCTTCCACATCTGTTTCCTCCTTTTCACTGTACGTCCATTGAGTCAGACTTCATTCAGATCCTACCGAATGCTTTGTTTTACATTTGTGCTACAATCAGAGGTTCTTGTAGAGGTTTTTAAAGGTATTTTCCGATTTTAGTTTAGAGAGTGCAGAGTTGTGGAAAGGATGATAAGCAAGCGGCCCTATACTTAGGTTCTATATCTTGGTACATATTTTACACCCTAAACTCTTAAATATAGAACCATTTTACAAGGTTATTTATATAGAACCTCTGTACATAGTTAACTAATTAACACAGTACAAGAAGTTTCTGTTTTCCCACCACAAGTATGGTAGTATAGCAGAAGTGTAGCATTCCTCTGGTAATGTAAGAAATAAGGACACAGAGAGATTCAAAGAAAAGGTTGTCAGGAGAAGATTGAGCATTAAATATTTCTTAATTGAAAAGGATTTTCAGTAACATTTATTGGCTATAGTTTAATTAGTTGCATTTTATTAAGCAGTGTTAACCAAATACATGGCTACATATGGCTAATGTTAGCTAGCATTAATGTTAGCCTATTGACATTCTTGATGCTGCTGAGTTACCCACCTAATTTATTAAGCATCATTACAGTACAGGGAGCTTGGGATTTTTAGTTGTTTAGCATAGCCTACAATAGCTAAGAGATAAACTAATTAGCTTGCTAATAGTTTAATTCATGCAAATACATTATGTTGCCATGTTATAACTCCACTAAAGAAACAGATGGTTAACATTCAATAGAATTGTGTGATTGATTGAAAACCTGAGCTAGCTAAACTTAGGTTACTGCAGACAGCATTTAGGCACAGGACAGTAGTGCTCCTCTCCAGCTGTTATCAGATGTGTTGGTAATGTCAGCACCCACATTGTTTAAGTAGCAAATGTACTCCATTTGCTACTTGGTCTTAAAATCAGGTGTGATCAGACAAGTTGCTTTCTTGAGGCAGCACCTGATCTAAAGTCAATGGAGCAGTATTTTCTTGTAATTTCAAGGGCACATTGTTTAGACAGTGAGATGCGGCTACATGGGCGGATTCACAATGTGCGTACACTCTGATTGTTACATACACAGGGAAGTGAAGCAATGCTCCTCAGATAAATAGGTTATCAGTGTATTTGCTTATATTCAGTCAAATAGAGTTGTTAATGTGACAGAATTCTGAGTCAGCTGCGGCAGAAAAAAACGCTTGCTTCTCCAAATTCGCCATTGAATGGGAAATGACACTCTGATTGACTTAATTTATGTTATGCCCAAAACACACCTGTGATTAACTTAGAGACTAAATTAACTCATTGTACCTTACCTTGCTTCCAGAGTATACTCTGTTTTTACTTGCAAAACTGGAATTGAACACGCCCTAAATGTACTTATACCGTGCACCTTAGACCAGGTGCTACAGATTGTTTAAATATTACTCTCAGTGTCACCAGCCCCTCTTCACTCAGTTGTATGTGACGTCATAGTTTTCTGTCTTATTAATTGGAGGTCTAAAACCATAATTGAATGGCGGTTCATTGATCCTAATCCGTGTCCTGTGTGTGATTATGCATGCTGAGCTGCTGTCGTCTTTTTGTCAAGGGGTTCGGTAAACAAGCTTGTAACCATTAATGCCTCACTGCTTGGTATTAGTGTCCATTAGAGCCAGTTTGCCTTCCTCCTGTGTGGTGTTAGTGGCTTCGAGGCGCCCTCTGTTTGACTGTAGTTAAACTAATTGTTGGTTTAATCTGTCCTGTTTTGCTTGGTGTGGGAGCCAGACCATCTTGGCTGCCTGTTTTAAATATTGCTTTAATGACATTGGGACTGATTTGTGTTTAGTTTGTTTATTTAAATGTGTGATGGAGAATGTGTTGCAAACTACCAATTGACATGTTATGAATGTATCCTTGCAGCTCTTTCAGTGCCTCTGCTCATGAACAAGCATCTATCAAAGCTAGAAACCAGAGCGTCTTAGACTCCCTGGTGTGATACTCATGCAGAGCATACTGAGAAATGAACAGGACTTTTGTGACATGCTTGCACAACTTTAACCTCCAAGTAAGCTTTACTAAAATATTCAGAGACTCCCACGAGAGCAGGAAATTTTAGCTCTTAAGGCAAGCTCATCACTATTCGTCTTCAACTCCTACTCATCTTGCCACCAGAAACATTTGCTTTAAATATTACTATTCTCACTCGCTGTCACAGAACTAAGTTTCAACCCCTCTGCTGAGTTGGATAAGGAACGATCATGTCCTCATGTCACACAGCGGATAAAACTTGATTATCTTGAGGGGGCCAGAAGTGGCTGGTAGATGTACACCAAGGCCAAAATATTCCCTCTGTCTATTCATAAAATCCACATGGCACAGACTTCTGGTTTGTCAAGATAACTGCTGTATTTTTTTCACTGGGGATAAAACCAGTGGCAGGTCTGTGCGCTGTGGCTACCTTTGTCAGATTAGATAACGCTGTAATTTCCTCTGTAGGTCCTCATCCATCAGCACCTTGGAGTGAGGATTTGGAGATTGACATTTGCAGTGCAGGGTCGTGTCACTTCTGGTCTGAGATGGTACTTTACATGACAGGCAATAATGAATTGAGATGGGGCTCGTATTTCTCTTTGAGATAATGATGAAGATAAGGCCACAAAAAGCTCATTATTATTATTATTATTATTATTATTATTATTATTTTACATTACAGTCTTATTGCTTTTGACAGCATATTTAGCTTGTGTGCTGATTTATAGTTAATCTTCATTCATATTGTGGTTTATGGTTTACCACAAGGCACATTTCCAACCTGTAGGATCATTACAGATGGTAGACCAATCCCCTGCTCCAGCAGCTTCACAGCATTAAAGGATAATTTCAGTTTATTTCGGCCTGATGTATTTCCCATAAATGTGGCTATTGTGGCTTAATGGGTTGTGCTAACTTTGCACTCTCCACTTCATGCAGAGATTTTTAGAAATAAGTACTGTCATTTTTTATGACATGAATATCAACACTTATAGGAAATATGCCAGCTTGTAATAAGCCTAGACTTCCTTTAAAGGCACAATGAGTAGGATTTGTCTGTAGCGGTTTGTAAACACATCATTTAAAGTTACCTCTGCAGCTCAACAACAACTAATTAGTCAGCAAGTAAGGATGCAAATAATTAACTGTGTAACCGCTAACCAACAATAAGAATTGTGACCAAGTAATGCTATCAGTTAAACATGTTTTTCTTTTATGGAGGCAACACGTGCAACCACATCTGACTTTTATTGGAGTAACTTATTGGAGAGCTCTTTTTTTCTGCTTAGTTTGTAGCTTTTACGACCAACTCCATGATAATGCACGCAACTCCAGGCTGTGCGACACGGAACGTAGTGTCAACTCACCCAAGTTAACTGGGACTCCATTGCCTTCCATCAAGTTTAGTTACCTTCAGTCTAGCTAGCTAATAGGCATAGTATTGGTATGCAGACTGAAGAATTTAGCTGAGCTTTCCGAGCTTCCGTCATAGATGACACTAACTACAGTGCCAGCCAGGCCACCCCCAGAAACCTCCCTATACCCAGCAAAATGAAAAGAATCAAGAAAATATAGGAAGAATACAGAATATCTGTAGATACAGACGACACCACGCGATTCTAGCGGGTCATAGTGATGATTGACAGGGATTCATTTTGTCTGAGTCTATACTTTTTTTTTTTTTAGGATACCCTACTCATTGTGCTTTCAAAGCTGATAGAGCAGCTACATGGTGTGGCAGTCAAAGAACCCGGTTCCACCATAACTGAGTCAAAGTGATTGACTTAATTCAGTGTGAAGTATTTATACTTAAACAGCCTGTCCCTGTGTAAAGTTCCACCCCCAATGTCCTGATTTCATCAATACAGAAGTAAAACTCTTTTGAAGTTGGGTTTCTTTGATACCATCATGTAACATCAATCTGAGCTTCTTTCTATTTAAGTCCATCAGCACTGGGTTGATTTCCATTTGTAATGTGTAAAATTAAAATTCAGACACAGAACTATAGTTATTATGCACATACACTGGTTAAGAGCAGTGAGTCCCGAGTGGTGTTCAGGGGCCTTAGGGGTCCTTGAGAGAATTGCAGAGTCTCTAAATGAAACGGAGTTCAGTACAACAGCATTCATTTGATCTTCTTGATATATGCCAGCTGCTTTGTGTGAGCTCAAGGCACCACTATAACTAATTATAGCCTTATAGAACCACGAGATGTAGACTTCTCTAGTTTTAAGTCTTTAGTGACTGATGTAATTCTCAAATGTTTGAGTAGCTTTATGTGCAACTTTAACATTAAAAAAGATGTCATGTTGCTTCTGTGGTGGAAAATATAGATGGCATACTATAAATGTTTGATCAGCCACACTCATTCACTGCATTTGCAGGCAAAAGTTATTTTGCAATTAGTATCGAATAAATGTCCGTGGGAGTAAGTTTCATATTGTTGCAACACATGCAATGACTTTGATCTATTGTGTTGTGTCTATTGTATATCATGAGGAAAATGCAAGTAGCGATAATCTTGGAAGGATTCTGTTGATGCTTTAAACAGTTCAAACTACGGAGACAGCAGGATAACTAATGGTGTTACTCTAGTGGAGCTCAACATGCCTGAATCCATTCGTTGCTCACGTATTTTTAGATGCTGTCTGTTTGACGGTGATGTGGTCAAATAAGAGTTTCAGACAAATGTCTTGATCTAATAATGATCTACCAAGTGTGTTTCTTAAGGGACTTCTGAATGGGACTCTATTGGCTAATACATCCAACACGCTCACAAACTAGTTGTGTCCGCCCTGGCAGGGAACTGCCGTATATTTGTCGAGCCAAGGTATGTCCAGCTGTTGTGTCCCCTCAGAGTAAAGCTGTGGAGTTGTGGTTCTCATTGGGGTCAGGAGTCCAACAGAGGGCCTTTAAACAGGGTTCCTACAGGTGCTGGAAATCCTTGAAATTTAGATTATATTGGATGGCAAGTCTACACATTTTAAACCGGAAGCTTTGTTGTGTTAAACTTTTTTGTCACCCTTCTGCAGAATGTTTATTGCACATTCACATCTATGTGATTAAGTGAAATCATCAGTATACTGTGTGTACTTTATAGACTATGTCGACTAATGGCGTAGATGATTGACAGAAAAATATTCACTAACTATTTTGATAATTGATTAATCATTGAAGTAATTTCTCATGCAAAAAAAAAAAACAGAACATACATAGACCAAAAGAAAATCATTCTTAGTTGTTAGTTAACATTGTGTGATTGGGCATGGCTCTGGTGCAGGTCTGCGCTTTCTGAGTGCCTTTCTAGTACCATTTGTTGTCTCGATAAAATAATTATGTCTATGGTCACTTTGTGTAGACCATCCTGCACTCCGGCCTAATCAGACCCAACCTGTAGTACATGCCAGTGGTCAAAGACAAACCTCTCCTGACGAGAAAAGTAATTCTGAACTGCCACCTCATCTTCTCTCCATCAAGGTTCAAGTAGGCCTGAGCAGCAGTCTGCCACCATTGGTATTAGTGAGTGAAAGAGGCCCAGAGAATAAAAGGCCAGGATTTCTAATCTCATTCTGTCCCAGCCCTCCTGTCACTGCTTGACAAGTAGGTTAAGATAATGCTGACAGATCCTCTTCCTCCATCATGCATCCTAGAGCAGGGCAACAGCCTACTCTGCATGCCACACAAACACAAACTGGGGCCAACTTTAAATTACATCAAGCTTCAGGTCAAGGCAAGTTTACCTTGATTTGGTTCCTCTGTAATTTTCAACGAAATCTACATTGCTGCCACCTACACAACAAGATGAGCGGTTATTATGTTGTAAAGGTCCATTTTAATGACCATGTTTTACTAAAGAGTAACAGTTTCCTCTGTTTTGTACATTTTTACAAAAACTTAATGAGAGTCTGAAAATGCAAAGTTGTGTTTCAGTTCTGTTACTGAATCAAATGCATTGTATAATTCCTCACTCTGTATACAATATGTCCCCTAGATTGTGGAAGGATTTAAGTGGTTGTAAACCATTGCTAATTTCCAGTAAAAAAACAATTTGCATAAGACCAGTCTGCAGATTACCAAGATTTATCATAAATGTATAAAAGCATAGACACCCTAATCTGCAACAGCAGGTGATAAATAATCCAAAATGTTCTTAGCATGATTTTCAAGCACATTTCCCTACCAAGCTCTGAAGTTGTGTTTTGCTTGTGCACCCTTTTGTAATATGCGTGAATCAGACACATTTAATGTCTTGAAGAACAAGGAGGAAGTGTCTTAAATTTGTGCAAATGTGACATCTCTCCTCTGAATCAATAGAGTCGGATGCATATTTAGATGAATTTAGTCTCCCACTGCTGTTCGTGACTGTGTTCCTTTCTCTATATCTATTTAAAGTCATTTTGGTTTCTCTGAAGCAGCGACTTTCTGAAGCATTGGTGCTTGCCAAAAAAGTAAATTGTGCCTTGTGATGCCATAGTTGAGCTAAATGGATCCATGTGGATTCAGTGCACAGCAGTGTGTGGGCGAAAAGTGCGGGAAAGTGCAGCGAGGTGCTCCCAGAGTTTGCTATTCTCCACCGCCCTCCCAACAGCCGAATAAATTGAGGCCGCCTGGAAAGTCTCCTCTTGGGGAACATGTGGGATTAATTTAGACCTCCAGCCGCTCCCTCCAAGGGTGTCTCCACCCTGCTTCCCCTCGTGTTGTTTTGCTAGAGGGAGACCATGACTGGTAATAAGTAGAAACAGAGTTCTATGTCTTAACACCCTCCACTGGAGTGGCTCTTTGAGACATCAAGGAGTCTGTTGCAAGGCGAGGCTCCCAGTGTTTACAAGAGTGAAGCAGTGTCCATCCCTGGGACACAGAGGAAGACAGGCAGATTGACTTTGTGATTATAGGGGCAGGTCTTCCACATCTTTGCCACTTTTTTGAAGTAAGTGGCTTTAGAAGTCTGTGGAGATGAGTGGGCACAGCAAACAAAACCACTAATGAGCTATCGTAGACCAATCCAGATATCAACATTTTAGAAATGTTGGAATACTGCACCCCTAAAATGATCATTTGTAGTGATCTCTCCAGCTTTTCCAAGCTCATTTAGATTTTTGACCCTCAACTTTATCCTTTTGGTGAACTCACAACTCTCACAGGCTTTTTTCCCCCCTTTGTTTTTTTTGTTTTTTTAAGTATCCACAGCAGGTAGTTTTCAATCAAAAAGCCCCCAAAAACCTAGTTTATACCTTCAGATAAAGTTAACGACTAGCTGGTGAACATAGAGGAGAAGTTAGCAGCAGAGAGCCATATATTTCACCTAGGAGTTGGTGGAGACCAAAACAGAGCTAAAAAAGATTGGACTAATGGCACATTGGACTTATAGTCATTAGTTGTTTAGCATTCATTTCAAGCTGTATTTCTAATACAGCTTGAAATGAATGCTAATGTTTCTTTTGTTGGCTCAAAAATAACTTAATGCAAGTTTAATAAAAAACAACAACTTTAAACGTAATAGTTTTTGGCAAATATGATATAATGATAATATATTCTGAGACATAACACTCTGATTTTCGTCTGATCTGCTTGTCTGAGGTGACATTCTATAAATACAAGTGGGCGCTCTCCTCTTTGAAGCCGTGGATCCTGGGGGCTCCAGCCAGGCTTGCCTCTGTTAGACTTTCACCCAGTCCCTTTGTAGTTCACTGTAGATGTAACGTTATCCTGTCATGTCTGTCACACGCCATTATTTCACACCTATCTGGACACTTTCTGAATAGGCATTCGTTTTGTATTAATATTTATTAGAGTTTAACCTGCCAAATGTCATGTACATATAGATAGAAGGCCCTTTCTTGGTCATAAAGCTGTATATAAATATATACAGGTCTTAGCGGCCGCTCCTATAAGAATACAGTTATGTATTTGCTGTGATATCCAGGGAATTGTATTTTTTATAGCTTTTTCAAAAATGGAAAGTGTTTGCCTTCCACACAAGCCTTTTTAGCTTTCATCCACTCTCCATCATCCACTCTCATAGCTGAAATTCTAATAGAACTCGCCTGGCACAAAAACTAATTTGAAAAGGCAAAAGCAGCCTTGTGATTTGTTGTTTTTTATGCTGGGCTAAACAGGTTTGTTTGCCTATTAAATCCCTGTCAATATGTTAAGCTACAGCAAGAATGCAGAAACAGAAAGTAACCTCCAGTGAAGCTTTATCATGAACCAGTTTGGTGGATCGCCTCTGCAACCAGTATCCGTGTTATCCTTTTGCCAAAAGTCTATTTAAAAGAATGACATCATGCTTGAAAGTGAAGATAGTTTGAACAAGGTTTAATTCACAATGGACAAATGCATTCAGCCCTCAGGCCCTCACTTCACTCTCTGTGGATTTCAGGTCCACTTCTACCTAATATACAGTGTCGAGTGTCATATGGAGAGAAATCTCTGCCTCAGTTTGAATCTTGATGCTAGTTTTGAAAGTGTGAACTCAATTTAAAGTTCCAGCTCAGTTCCAATACTTAATACCTTCAAATTTCGTCCCAAATGTCATTTACCTAGTGGTTCTTTTAAAACCAGTCAAAGAGGTTATTATTACACAATTTTACAGACAATATAAAACGTGTGCAGTGATTTATTACCCTGGTGGGGAAGGAAGTTGTTGACCACATTTGTGACAGAGGTAGTACTCTGAACCTTCTGCTGGAGAGCATTACAGCCAGCTCCAAGCTGTAGATTTACTCTGCTACACTGTTTTCTTTGGCCCAGAAGTGTGCAAAATTCTGCAGACAACCCTGCAATCTTTCATGTCCAGCTGATGAAGTCATAGTTTCATTATCTCTGACTGAAAAACAAGGACGGGAAGCAGACAGTTCACTTCACACTCATACTTCTTTGGAGACAGTGATACACATACTGAAACTACTGTACCTCACTTAATTGAAACAATAACAAAGCTGTTCCCTGGCTCTATTAAAGTTATGTACATATAGCTTTTTTCACATTTTGATGTGATACGGGTCCGTTTAATTGGGTGGTCTGGATGTTTTTGTTAGGCAGTGTGCAGAGTGGTTCTGCAGCTCTTGAAATGCGTTGGCTGCATCCTGCCTTATCTCCTCCAGGCTGAGGATGTTTTCTGTTTGTTTTGCCTCTTGTCTCGGAGGAATTGACCTTACCGCATACAGCTACCTAACACAACATTACTATCAAGGCCAACTTGGCCAAGGAGTACAACATTAACTAACAAGGTTACATTTACTTTGTGGGGTTACGTTAGCACTCCAACAACCCAGCACTAATAGAAAGATTACATCAAAAGTGAAAACTAATCAACTAAAAGTGAAAGCTAAGCAGACACAGGGTTTTTCCTCATCATACTTGTAACACTAGCACTAACCTGCTCTACACAGCGATACAAGAACAAGCTGAAGCTGGTGACACTGTTTTCAGCCAACACATGGAGCTAATGTTAGCTTAATTAGCCACTAGCTACTAGATTACCTCTGTATGAAATCAAGAACCCATTCATTTCAGTGGTTTGCCAATTGCAACCATTATTTAAACTGCATATGTGCCAAGTGTGGAAAGCTTGACAGACGTAGCAAGTGTAACTAAGGGAGGCGAGGCTTAGTGAGCGGCCCATTGGCTGGTCGAGATGTAAGACACTGCGCCATGTGGTTGTGTAGCCTCAAATGCTTTAAGTCCTCTATAACAAACTTAAAGTCCAAGGGAAGGAGCTTCATCCTGACTTATCTCTTCCAGGCTGAGGATGTTTTCAGTTTGTTTTGCCTCTTGTTTTGGAGGAATCCATCTCCGATCCCATAGGCTATTGGGCTGATGACATTTCTGGGGTTCCACTGTAGCCAATGGATAGCCAGGCCAGATATCTGGGACAACTTCCTCTTGCGTGTGCTAGTCATTATTGACAGTCTGATTGGCAACTGAGACGCAAGAATGGAGCTGGAGTTGAGGAAAAAATGTCTACAATTGGATTGTTTCACAGTAGCCAGTTTAGCAGTTAGCTAAGCTAATAAAAAGCAAACTCATCGTCTGATAATAGCTGATGAGTTCTGAGATTGCATTTGACCAATGTGTTCCACCGCTTTTGCTCAAAGACTGTTTACCTGCAGTCAAACAAATGTGATTGATCAACCCTACTCAGACTACAAAAAGAAACCAGAATGCTTCCGATACCAAAATCATGTCCCGTTGCCTACAGATTCTCCATTCACAGCCCAACCAATATTATCAGCCAATATTTGCCTATCAGAGTTATATTGGTAAATACTGGTATTTTGTCTGATATGTACTGATATTAACATCAATATTTCTAAAACAGGTTTCTGAGTAACTTTGCATTGTCATATCAGTGCACATTCCAGATAAAAAAATTCACTATCTCGGCTTCAATATTAGTTATCAGTAAATTTTCCCCCTTTAAAGTCAAAACTTCGGCTCTAATTCATATGCAGATATCCATTTATAGAGATTACAGGGGAATTGACTGAACTTTTCCATCTTGAGAGATAAGCTGGAACCTAGAGCCTGACCTTTTTGGCATTACAGATAATGCAGGCTCAGACCTCACACACTGACTATACTGCACAGGCAAAATTGTTCTGTACTGTACTGCAAAATATCAACAGACCTGAAGCCAAATGAACTACAGCAGATCTCTTTCGTGTCGGTGTGTAGAGCACCATGGTTTCCCTGCCATACCACAGTGCCATGCCAAATTTGGATCTCAGTCGGAGTCATAATCCGACCTGCACAAGGTGTTGATCTAATTTAGTGACGTGGCTGCATCCAGTTAGTTCAGCATGCTAAAGCAATTTGATCAGAAGTGACGTGAACAGCAGACTTTGTTGTTCTCAAAGTCTGCACAGCACCCCACCCCCATCACTACTGCCACCATGTGCATTCTCAGCAGTGTGAATAATTACTAAAGTCCTGATTAAACTGCTATGGAACTAAATCCAGCTGATCCCTCAATTGTTTTAATAGTATTCCCCGTTGACATCAGGGCCACACTGCTTATCAAGGGAGAGGGCCGATCACCATTTCTGACCCTTAGTTTAAATTCTCAGCATATATTTAATCAAAGACACATAAAATATTACTCCAAATAGCAGAGGTGACTGAAAAACTTGCCAGGGCTTGATAGATTTATGTTTGGGGAATAAGATGCGGATTACCAGATCACTTCAAGTGGGCCATGCTGAAGTTCCAGTCAAATATTTGTACATTTCAGAAGCTCAAGACATCTCCCTTTCTGTGTCTGACAGAAACTGTACTTCAGGTCCACTTTTAATGCACAGAAGTTTAATAATGCAGCAGTTATAATGTACCTCTTTGCATTATTCCCTAGAGCATGCTAGCTTTTAGCATCACTGAATATTGGGCAGGGTGACCTGTGAATATCAATTAGTTTGTTTTATTGATCTTTATACGAGACCGTACCAAGCTCTGCACTCTCTGCCCTCCTTAATTCCTTTTACATTCTAATGCTGCAAGTCTTCCTCTGCATCGTGTTTTGTGAAGATGTCAGCTGGTGTCACTTCACATTTTTTCCCCAGCTATATTCACCTCCGTGCCATGGTCTATATGAAGGGCAGGAGACTGCAGGTAGGTTGGTCTCATAGTGACAAGTGCTGCACAAACATTGTGATGAGTATATTCATATCCCAAAGCATGATGCTTGATTGAGTCTCTGCGTTCAGTTTGTGACTAGGGGAAATGTCTGAGGAGATGTGCGCATGTTTTCATCTTCTCACTGTGGCAGGTAAAGCCCCTAGCCTTGCTTGCATGATATATCATGCTCCATGTTAATGAAATCATTCAGGGTTGTGGTGCTTATCTGCATCAGGCCCTGATGTTCCTCGTTCCTAAGCATATTGCTGCCGGCACTAATGCGCTGGGTGCCTCAGATTGAGAAGTTCCCCTTGAGAATGTGTGCAGAATGTTATTAGTGAGTCTCAGGTCTTCCCGGGAGACCTCTGTCATATTTTCCTTTCTGAACAAAGTTTACTTTCTGAATTTCTGGTTGTTGGGGTGAATTTCCTGAAACACTGATAAAAAAAAAATACTGTTAAAAAACTCAACAGTAATGACTATTTCTACAAAGCATGGCCTGGTTACTCAAGACAATCCACAGATCCCCCCTTTTTTCCGAATCTATTTTTTCATGGCTTTGAGCACCACAAACAAAGTATAGTTTAAGACAATTGTAGTGCCATATAGTTCGTTATATTCTAGAGAAGGCAGAAATCTCTACGGCCTATATCTCTCACACCAAAACAACATATTTATCAATCTAGATTGATACAGGTAAGAAAAAAAAACATTTTTGATTTAGGGGTGAACTGTCCCTTTAAGTTTTTTAACTTACTCTAGCATCACTACTTACAAAACTTACAAATGTATTTCTGCAACATGCTACAACTCAAAGAAGTCTACATTAAATGAAATGGATCAACTGCAGAAGCCTGGAGTTCATAGTCTGCCTTAACTCAGGAAGTAAACCGTGTAATTTGGTCTTTGGCCTCTGTGACTGACAGATGTAATTATTGTTTGGGGAGACTTCAGGAGACCAAGTGCATGAACTGTTGGAGAGATGACCATCCAGAGAGCCACAACTTCCATCAACAACCTTGTGATTGATTTGATGGAAAGCCCAAATGAATACTTTCCCGAAGATGGAGGAGGCAGAGCCGGAATCACAAAGAAACTGCTGAGCAGGCAGAAACTACACCTGGCTCTGAGAAGCACTAACAACACAAACAATTGTAGTATAGTGCAAAGTGGCAGCAGCTGTCCCAACCCCTGAGCTGAGACCTAAAGGAGGCCATACGCAACTGTAGCTCACATGTCAAAGTCCAGCCTGAACCCTTGACAAGCGTCAGCCCAGCCCTGACAGTGACGGGTAGGGACTTACTGTTGTTGTGTCTGGACTGGCTGAAGAGGTCGGGTCCCTCAGCAGGGGGTGACAGGGAATGTGACAACAGCTGCACACGGAGCCTGCTTTCATGTAACACAGGTTAGTGTGGTGGCAGCTGGAACAGGAGAGCGCTGGCTAAAGAGGAGAAACAAAAAAAGAACAGCATGCCTCTGTGCGACAGCCTCCAGCTTCTACTGTATATTCCCACATTATATTTTTAGACCATTGCTAATATAAATCAGAGGATTTCAATTTCAGGCTGATAATGTCATGACATTAGTCATGTTGACTTTAACAAATGTCCCTGTTGCTACTGTCTGCAGTCTGTAAAAAGTGGCTAATGCTTAATTTGTTATGGCAACAAGCAGAAGGAGAATTTTCACATGGGAGACAAATCCAGCAGATTTTGTGTATTTTAATATATCTCTGATGAAATGTACAAAATGCCTGACTTTATATGTGTACAGTAGGTTTTGTGGGGTTACTTTTGTGTTGTTATTATGCAATTGAAAATAGAGCAAAAGAACAAAAGTACTGACACTGCAATAAAATGTTTTACTGTAAGTTAAATACATAGTACAATACAAAAACTCTAGTGTTAGATGTAAGACACTTCTCTATTGACCAGTCTCGCTCTGAGTGACAGCTTGGAAACATTGATCATGCTCTGTCTTCTCCGTGGACATCAAAACTCCCTTTCCTGTTTGCTAACAGTGAAAGATGTCAAGCTGTCACTCCGATAGAGACAGGCCAATAGACGTGTGTCATATCTTGCTGCATAGGACCCACCCATGAGATTCCAAATTTTTTGATTTCTTAACAAAACTTGTGGATTTAAAAGCAAAACGGTTTGATTTGATAACAAAAGGTTTTGATCCACGGTAATAGATTTAATCACAACCTTAATAAACTTGCAATAAAACAGTTTTTGATTGTTTTGCTCTCAAACCTATTCTTATACAGTATATGCCCGTACTGTTACCGCTTTGTGAAGTGTAGATTAACCAAATCTGGTAGAAACAGCATATCAGAAGTGTAATAAATATATCCCAATATGAAATATTTCTAAATATTTTGGTAGGATTTTGGATTTAGCTAGATTGTATTATGTATGTGTAAATTAACCATTTTCATCGCCAGAAAATTTCAAGCATTCAGTGCTCACATAATTTCTTGGCAGAGAAATAAAGCTTTTGAAATTTCCATCAGACAAAATCCTCTTTCCAATTAATGGATAAAAATAGAAACAAACATTGACACATATTTGTACTGTACTTAGCAAAACACAACAGGAGCACACTACAGTCAGTTCAGATAGCTTCCCTGAGATTACTAGGTTAGCAGTGAAAAACTATTGAAAGTGATAACAGCCGTGCATGTACATAGAAATCAACGTAACATTATCTCAGCCTGCATGTGAATCCGGTGACTTGAGGCCAAGTGGCGGCAGAGAAACAGGTTGCTGCTGCTAATAGACTCTATGGGTTACACTCCGGGTCACGTCCTCTCATCAGCCTCCTGGCTTGGCACGACCTCGCACCTCGTATGCAGTACATTTACAACGACAAAAAGCACATGGTGATGTGTGAAAGACTTTGATGCTTAAGACATTAAAGGCCTAATCAGTCTTTTTTGTTCCACATAGCCTGTGAACTTAAAAGTGCTTTTTTAGAACAACTACGATTAGCGAGGACATTAAGCATGGCTGCAGGAAAAGCTTTATACTGTGACCCTCTGCACTTCTATGCGTTTCATTAGTATTATCACTGTTTAATCACTTATTCATGGCTTGCGGGGTCAACATTCAATGTGACTTGGCTGTGGGTTACTGGCAGCAACCAGACATGTGATCCTGTCTGCCTCAGAAGCAGAGTTTGGTGTGTTTGCAGATATGTGGCTCTATCCCAAGAGCGCTGTCGACTAGGAGGGAGGCTGCTGGTGCTGCCAACACATTTTTCAGGCTCTGTCGAGGTGATGCCTTGTGGTGCGCTTAATGAAGCACAGGCAGAATGAGCAGCGGTATTGATCTTCTCTCTAATGGGTTATGCATGAAGCAGGAGCTAATTACTTTCTGATATAATGAGATGTTCATGAAGGCAATGTGGCATCTTTTTACTCTGTATTCATGTCAGTAGCATAAACACGCAGAAGTTGATGAATGACTGAAAAGTGAATATGATTAATAAAAAGAAGCTACAGAAATAGAAAACTAGAAAATATAAATCCCCACTAATCATTTTTTATATTATCTATGTGTCAGATTACTACCTACAATGTGTCACTCAAATACCCCTTTTTGACCAATGCGATCCTAGTTCTTTTGCTGTGCTTGTTCGCAGTTTAACTTTCAAACTGTCGTAGAACCTGTTTGCTTTTCCACAGGCTCGACAGCAATGTAATGAAGTCATTGTGTACGTCTGTATACGTCTCCGCTCTTCGCAAACACAAAAAGAACAATGGCAACTACATCATCTCTTTACAAATGTTGCTCCTGACTTTGCGAGTCTACATTGGCATCCAAATACGACTGACACAACAGATTTGTGCTGCTCGTCTTGAATGCTATGAATGGAGATTATGTCCTTATAAACACTGAATATTAGATGTTAATGTTAGCCTATGTTGTAAGCTAACGCTAGCCCGCTAACGCTAACCCGTATCAATCACATTGCAGGTAAACAAATAATTTTAATAGTTGGTCTTGCTGGTCATGATTATCCCACCCCCAGCCCCTGACGTAAGTGATTTGTTGTTCGAGACCAACGAAGAGTTGGTGCTCTTGAACCAGTTTTCCTGTCAGAGAGCTGATTCTTTGGCTGTCTAAAAGCAAGGAACTGGTTCGAAATTAGGCACCGGTTTCGAACCGGCCCTGAACTGCCTTGAACAAAAAGGATTATTAGTGAAGAAGCCCACCTAGAATTATCGCCTGACTTCAGTTTCCTTTTGCTCTACGGTACATTTTAGCACCTTTCAGCACATTGTTTTGGTTATTTACAAGACATAACTTTACTGGTTCATTCTGACAGGTCTCATCAACCTTTTTTTGTGTGCAAAAACTGTTCTGTTAAACCAAATGTACACTTACTGCCCTGCACCAAAGAACAGACACACATAGTTAGTTACTAATGTTAGCTAGTTGACATAGAGTAGCATTTAGCTTATAATGGGTCAGATATTTCTATCAGGAGTCAGTGCAGACAAAACAGAGCTAAAAGGAGAACGAGTATTGGATTTAGATTCTTAAAGTAGCCAGAAACATGACTCCAAATGAATGCTAATGTTGCTCCAAAACTGCTGTGTGTGTGTAAACCATAGACTTTATATAAAGATGAACGACATGACAGCTCCCCACAAGTGAGGCCAAAACAGCTTTATCGCCTGCTGGTGGCAGGCTGCAGTATAGTTTATAAATCTTGACCGTCCTTGTTAGTAGATGGGACACAAGACAAACAATGAAGGTACAAAGTAAGGGTCAAATATTTTTTTCCCAAAGATGGTTTCTGATATTTTATGTGGTTCTTATCACAATGATGTTTGTTCATTTTTCTGATAACTTTGGTTTTCATTAGTTATTTAATTATATCAAACGGGGGCGTAATGTCATGGTTGACTGCTATAATTGACGCCAGTTGGTTGGGCATGTGTTTGGGAACTCAGGAACTCATTACAGCTGCTCCACTCTTTGTTAGTACTGTGCAAACTCTTGCTCTGAATTACAGCTTCATCGCAGGATGACAGCACCTAAAATATTTTGGCTTTACTTTTGTACAGGGGAGGAAATGGAGATGCGTCGATGGTGTAAACAGGTAACTGTTAACTGTTAACATGTTGGCCATATTCATTTTTATAACCTTATTATATGTCAATCTTATGTTTACGGTTTGTTGTGCTGCCCCCAAGTGGCCAGAAAATCAATTAACATACATTTAAAAATAATACTATTATGATAATTTAGAAAAACATACATTAAAGACGGCATGGAGGTTCTGCGTATATTCAACTTTGTGAATGCCCCATAGAATGTTAGGGATCTCGCAAGAATACAGCGCATGGAGCGCCCCCTCCTGCTCACCCCGGCAATGATGTGAGCTCCGCATGCTGTAGCACAGTGGGGGACCAGGCATTTTCCTTTAATCCAGAACACCACAGTGGAATTTCAGCCTGCATGCAAATTTTTTCACCTTAACATAGTTGAAACAAAGCTAATATTGGAAGAGAGAGCAACAACTTAGCTGAATGCTGAGTTGTCACTGCACCTCTCTTTCTGACCTACACCTGCAGAAAAAGGAAGAGTAACTGACAGCAAAAAAAAAAGAGCTACGGATGTAACTAAGAATTTTTCCTGACTGCCAGAGTTCCTTGTCATCCAGTTATTTTTATACCTTCTCTGGCAGTCAGGAAGAATTAAATAGAAAGAGATTTATTGTTTTGTTTTTGTTTTGTTTTTTACCTTTGTGTCCAATTGGATATTGAGAATCATGGAATTTCGTTAATATTGCTACACAACTTCATTTCAGGTATTGTGACATCCCTACTGTAGTTGCCATTTTATATTTTTGGTAGATTAATAAGAGATTAGTTGGGTGCAGTAAGCATTCATCTATCACATTCCTTATAGCCCAGAGGAACCACTTCACCCCTCTGTGTCAGGCAACGCCTCACCTATAAGCCTGTCTGCCACAAGCTCTCCAATCTGTTTGCAGGTTTTGGTCATTTTTGGGCACACATCATCCGTCAAACACCGTGACAGAGAATGACGTGTCCTCAGCTGCTACATGTGCCTCCAAGGAGAGAGAAAAGGTTTAGTGTAGAAGTGCTACAAATATGTCTGATGTTTATTTAAAAGGCTGTAATATCATTGTGTTAGAAAACAAGCGTAAAGGTCCTAACATAAAAAAGGAAACATTTCTTTTCACCTTCTTTTGGAACAACAGGGCTGCTGTTGTCCTTATCTGCCCTACATACAGACCCTTAATGCATGATAAGTGTGCTCACTGCTCAATCGTGAGCAGTGTGTGTTGCTGCTTTACATTCAGTGTGTGCGTCAGAGCCCAGAGAGCCAGCGTCAAGGGCTGCCATTCAACCACTTCACTGTGCTCATTTACAATCTGCTCTCCACATTGCCAGGCTAAGTGGTGACTGAGTGAGACCTATTTTTAACATCCCCCTGTAACTGGAGCACACTGCTCTCTCATTGAAATGGGTAACAGGGCTAAAAGGCAGTTAGTTGTCAATCAGCAACTATGGGCACATAGTTGTACTTTTTCCTCTTCCGTTTTTTTCCCCCTACACAGACAAGTGGATAAAAAAAATGACTTTTTAACATAAAAAACAGCATTGTGGCTGTTTTGGGAACTCCAACTTTGCTATAAATGTTGCCACTGGGACTATTTAAGAGTTTAACTTGGCCGTGAGAGTCAGGAATCTCAGTAGCTTTTTGGACTCACTGTGCTGGCTGTCTGCCAGTCCTTATCTTGAAACCATATCCAGAGGACGTTTTTATCACCCTCCATGTGTACAAACCCAAGAGCTTGACACGGCCTGGCCAGTTTACTGAGCAAACAGCTCTGATGATGATCTTGCTCCACTTGAACATTCAGCCAAACACATCATCAGGTATAGGAAAGTGCAAACGTTAATAAATCTTGTCAGAGGCGTTTACTTCCTGGCAATATCACAAGCTGATAAATTTCATATTCAGAGAGTTCTTCCTTGCATAAGGTCTGAGCACCTGGTTATCATCAGTCGACTTGTAACGCCTAGCTGTGGCTGTGACCCCTCTCCACTGAGTATGAATGGAACAGATGGGTCTGCGGCTTAAGTGGGAAAGAGATTCTGCTGATGACACCTGTGCATCAGGAGTGCACTCCATGCTCCTGGAGCTGTGTTTGCACAGATTCACACACTGATCTTGTAATGTAGGCTGAGGTCGGATCAGGATGTCGCTTTTAAGTAAGGCTGGCATTATTCTGTATTTTTTCCTATTGGCAAAAATCCCATAAATCCCACACCCTTTAGTCCATTCCTTAAGTTTTTTAACCTCTCTATCCTGATATGAACTCAGCCCCAAGCCGATTGCTCCAACTGAAGATGTAAATCTTTAAAGAAGAGCCATAGTTTAACAGAATAGTTATATCCATCAAAAGCTCAGTAATTTCTTTAACAGCTGGACATTGTAATGTTAGCAGACATTAATCAAAGAGAAGTGAACATTTTTCGTGGACTATTTTTTATTGGCAGGTTAATACAGATTTTGGTCTCTAGTGAGTATTAATGGCACCAGGAGACTGTTTAAGCAATTGAATTAAAATGTCGATGAGCCCAACAATGTGGGTCATTGTCAGATTGACCTGTAGCATGCCCTGTTGACCTGTAAACAAATTAAGCTAAGTACAAATCAGTTTACAAGTACGACAAAGGTGGCATACCATCCATCAAAGTAAACAAGGCATGTAGAGCTTTACATTTCATTTAAATATTGCTAACCTGTTTCCTGTGAGCTCTGAGGAAGGCAGATGGTACTCTTCTACTTTTGAACTTAACTATATTATTATATGTAATAATGAGAACAGAAAACATAGACATCTTGTTCAATGTAGGGACCTTATAGTCGGTGGGCGATTTAAGTAGGGATGCCATCTCCCTTGTTAGCAAAATGATCAAAATGCAAGCTCCTGTTTAACCTGCCATCCCACCTCTCTGTCTCTTAGCAGCAGAGAGAGAGAGAGCAGAGGCAGAGGGCTTGTTTAGTTGTAAATGTTAGTCTAGTCTGGCTGACTCATTGATTTTTCAACTGGCTGAAGTTTGTACAAATTAGAGGCTACGGCCTTGACCATGGCTGGGAACTATCAATAGCTCAGGTGTGTCAGTGTTGATACATCCACTGCGCTGTCCGTGGTGCTGAAGAACTGGACTGATTTGTAATTGAGACTTTTTGTCTGAGTTCTTGGATAATATTCTCTAAATTATATACATAGAATAGTGGTTAATGAAACAAAAATAATATAAAAACGAGTAAATCACCTACTGCTCATATTGATAGATATGAAAGAGCTTATAAAGCCAGATGCTGTATTAATTTCTGGAAATGAGTGCTGAGGTTATCAGTCATCTTTGAGCACTGCGAACATTTCTCAAAACCTTTTTAAACTTGGCTCACTATTTCCACCACTCTTCATCTTTGCTGAGTCATGGTGGACTGACTGTACTGCAAATACAAGTATATTATTGATTCTGGGATGCTGAGGCGGTAGCTTGTCAAATGAAGACATTTCTATGTTAAGAAGCTGTGACACAGCACAGTTTGATATTGCAGACTTCCTCGTTAGCCTATAATGGAGATCAGTCCTCTTTTCTCCTCTTACACCTGCTGTGTGACTGTGATGCCAGGGCCTAATGAGGCTTGCATTATGCCACAGCTGGCAGAGGCCCGGTCCCAAAAGCGGATACTGACTCAGGATGTGAGGATCAGGGCTCTCGCTGGAGGCTAGAGACCACCGTCCAGGCTGTTGTCATTTTTACACCAACGCCCACACACCTGACCCTGTGCATGTAGGGAATTCATTTTTAAATGTATATTAGCTCAGATTTCGCTGTTACAGAGCTGCAAATTGGGATATATCAGCATCATCACCACAACCAAGGGCAAGTATATTTTCTTTCCTGATGAAAAATCATAACTCAAGAGCCATCTACTAGCTTTGAATCTTTGTATCTATGTGGTTAACAGCTCTAGACAAGACTTGTGCACTGAGGCCCGTTGCGCTGGTTCTTGAACTGGTTCTGTTCTGGATCTTGGAACCTTGGTGCTATCCAGTTTCCACTAGTTGTGAGCAGAACCATTGTAATCAAGGATGCATTATCAATGGAGGGTGTTGGACAATGCACAACAGAAGAAAACCGTAGTAGCAAGAGGTGGATTGCACTGATTTCCCAAAAGCTTTTGTTCTGTTATGACAGATATGTTTTTATCCTTAAAACATGCTAATGAGAACCCTGCCCCCTCTTTCTTTCTGCTGCTTTGTTACTTCTCCCGTTTTACCTTCTCCATCCTCCCTTTCCAACCTGTAGAATATGACACGCCCACTGATGTTGTCACAGTTCACATTTCAGCTCAAGAAAAACCTGCTATTTTTTAGTTCCAGCTTGGGACAAACTTTTCAGGTACCGAACCAATCTATTTTTGGCCGAAATGCTCCTTGAATGATTTTTATTTTAAAAATGAACCTTTTAAAATGAAGTGCGTGAACTGGAACGCAACCCATTTACATTTTGGAGGAAAAGGAGTATGGGAGTATCAGCCCGAGGTGGGAGCTTATGTCCAGATGGGAAGCACAGCCATAACTGCTGAAGCTTACACCACACACACAACTGCCCCAAGTCATGCTTATACATTTATCCAAAGTCACACACAGTCTGCAGCGGTTGGTTATCATGTATGAACTCCTGGAAAAACAGTGGCAGCTGGAGAAACTGGACACTGCTTTGCAAAGCAGGTTTAAACAGTAAATGCAGCAGGTTGTTGTAACATTTTGTCCCGTACTTCACTGCATGAATAAGATAATGTTGTTTCAAAGCCAACGCTTAATTCCTGCAAGGTACAAAACAGCTATTGAAATCTCTGTTGACGCACAGGAAATTAGTTTTGCTGATGGGTGGTTTAACAAAAATGTATAACAACACACACCATATAAACAAACACGGAGACATTATCACTATAATCACAGTTGGTGTCGAAAAATAAAACCTTACACCAGGGGATGAGCTGGAACAATAACCTTTGTTAATGCTACATAATAGATTTAAATGTCCAAAGCTCCATGCTGACCCCATTTAAAATGATTATATTGAATGTGCTTCAAATCATTTATTGGGTCTTTAGCGAAGCCTGGTAATGTTGCTTTGAAATGACTGTTGCTATTGAAACAGCTAATTGATTGCTACTACCGCTGCTCTTTGCAAATTAGAAGACTTTTAAACTGCAGGTAGCCCTACGTTCATTTTAATTCACTGCTTTTCATTTAATAATGTAGCGATTGACACTTGCTTTCATGGATCTGGAATGAATTATAGTTGTAGTTGGTGTCAGGCCTGTGTGTGTGTGTGTGTGTGTCTTTCTGCACACAGGTTATCTGCCACCTGGTTGAACACCACTTCTTCATATTTGCAAGCCTTGGACATCAGCTCAATGGCTTTTCTCCATTCTTTTGTCAAGTCAACTCTCTCAGCACGAAATTTGTTACACTCATTATGGGGGTGTCAGCGGGCTTGAAATAATGACATCCCCCTCGGTGTGGGGTTGTGGCTGTTTTATTAGATTGACAGGGCAGAGGTGAGTTTTGAGGCAGAGTCAGCATGAAGAAGAAACATACTGGTCGCTTTCTGCTTAAAACCAAATACAGGCATTGAAACACAAAGATGCCCTGACATTTGTCCTACTGTGATACCTCACAGAGCTTGAATAGACTGAACAAACACACACAAAAAGTTTACAAAACAGGCTGTTCGCACACAATGCAGGGGCAAGCTGAGGTCAAGGTGCTTAACTAAGGCTTTAGCTTGGTATGTTTTTTTGACTATGCAGCTGTGTGTGTGTGTGTGTGTGTGTGTGTGTGTGTGTGTGTGTGCGTGTGTGTGTGTTTATGAACTGTGACCTGTCACAGCTTTAAAACGGTGTGAAGTCATTAAAAGGTGGCAGTGACCACAAGGCCTAGTTTTCTCTGTAATCCCTGCAGGATGGGATGTCTGGCTCCACATAATCACAACACATTCACATGATTGCATTCCTATTGCTGCCCATTGTATCAGCATATTCTGCTCCTTTATATAATATTACCTGCTATTTAATGGATGCTTTTATCCAAACTACCCATACCAAATATGTAGGCACTCTTCCTCATGCTGTAATGCACTGCTTTTATCCAAAGTGCATTAGAGGCTGTACATATTTAGTACGGGTGGCATCAGGAATAATGGAAACACTATCTTTGGCAGCGTGAAAGCAGTGCTAGATAAACCTACCTAAAGTTAGTTTATGGCATTTCAACTAGAATAACTTCAGTCCAGTTTTACTTTGTTGCCAGGCACAGTTCACCAAACTTTAAAATAGCACTACCTGGCTGCATTGAGCGTGCGTTGTTATAATGGGAAGAAAAAAAAAAACTGGAGCTGGTTATTGAATGTTGGTTTAGTTATAACAGGTTGCACCACACAAACTAGTTCTTATGTAGACATTAGTTGTTGTTTTATATTTATATGTACTAACTGACTGAATGGAATATATGCATGTGTGTATATAACATTTAAATCACTAATAGTTACATTTAAAAAGGACTAAGTTAAGTTTAATATATACGACCTGAAATGAAGTTATATGTGAGGTACTGCAGTGACTTCTTGTTCATACAGTTCATCTAATGGTGCAAACGATGCTTTATACAACCCAATTAACATTTTAATTAAGTCTTCACAAGCCAAGACTGAATAAAAGAAGGGGACATAGCCTACAGGTCTGAAAAGTGAAGGCAATGTGGAAGTGCCTTAAACCTGTATTCTTTCTAATGGCCAGCAGGGGGCAACTCAATGGGCTGCAAAAAAAGTCTGATTTTATAAAAGTCTATGAGAAAATGACCTGACTTCTCACTTCATTTATTACCTCAGGGAACATTTTCCTAACTATTTTATGGTTATGCTTGATCACTTGTTTCAGTCTTCCTCAATACATCATGATGTTCATTTTATAAATTATGGTCCCATGTAGACTGAAATAGACAATAAAGCAGGGCTAACTTGTCATGATAGATGCGGGCGATGTGTATCCATGTACAATTAAATAATCGTGAACTTGTTATCGAGTATTGTCTGTTTTCTTTCACTTATCACTTTGATACACAAGAGTACATATTGTCTGATGGGTCATCTACATCTAATTCATTTAATTAAGTATTGAACTGCTCTGTGTGTCACACCTCTAACATCAATAAATGTGTCAACTGTAGCTGCTTTTGAAGGTTGAATGTGATGTCATGCACAGGATCCAATCAACTAGCCCTGATACATTAATTAAACACATTCAAAGCATGTTACAGTATAGTAGTGTAGTCTGAAAGCACTTTATGTACACAGGCACCTGAATGTGTGCAGATTACATGTTGTTAAATGACACTTGAGCGGTGTGACTGAAATAGAACAAATTCCTTTTACATTTGGCAGCTATAAATATTTCACCGCCTTCAATGAAAAACTCTTTCTGTCTTTGTTCTGCACAATTGCAACAAGACCAGGCTCTCTGTTAGATGGGGCGCTGGCTGAGATGAAGGGAGGATGTATTTCAAAAAGAACAGTTTATAGTCACAAGCTGACAGGTCACTTTAAAGTTGGATTGGTAGAAGGAGACAGAGGGTGGGGGATCCAAAGCCTGTCATGCTGTTTTCTCCACCATCTCTGGAAAGTAATTTGCCTTTCTCTGTTAGGAGAGGATGGATGGCGATGCTGTAGTTGGAGGAGATGGAGTCCAGTAAATGATATGAATAATGTTTGAGGATGCTAGTTGATGCTGATGCAGATTAAGATGAATGTAGTGTGTTGCAGCGTGGTGTTGTTTGCCAAAGCCTGACTGAAATAATCCCATTAGGGCTCAATTAATATATGATTTACAGGCTAAAAACAGCATTGAACCTGTTGATAACTGCACTGATAACAAATGTGTCTTCTAATTTGGCTGTATGTTAACAAAAATGTTGGTAGCAGTCAAATATTTGTCCTTTGTGTATTAATTACTCGGAAATGGCGCTGCACTCCTCCAGTCAAAATGTCATGATGCTCTCTGACCAACGAGCTATTTCACTGTAGAGGAGGGAAACATTTGAGGCAACGTCCTACTTGTTTCAGCGCCGGACAAATTATTAAAGCTTCAGTGTGTAGGTAGATGGAAAGAGAGGAGAGGGAGGATGGAAGGAGAGGAAGATGAGACAAGAGGCACTGTGTGTTTTCCTAGAAGGTGCCAGGAATCAGAGTGACTGCTTGTACTGGAGCGCTGCACTGTGGCTCTTCATTACCTCCAGCAATTGTTGTCATGAGCACTAAGATAATACCATGTATTGATTTTCTCAGCTGTAACACTGCGTTCATAACAAAGTGAGAGAGCCTGGGTGTTATTTTCTCACCAAGCAATTTTCTGTCATTATTGGGGACATTTAAGGGAATAATTGTTCTACAAAATGTCTGTCTGTGGCAGTGTTCCACTAGATATGGCTTTTTCAGAGGACAACTCAGAGTAATGGGCATAATTTCTGTCTGTGGTTAGAGTGACAATATGCTGACACTATAACCATCAACAGAAATGTTGAGCATGTTTGATTATGATTAGGACATCCCTAATAAGGTCAAGAGCATGGGAGGAGGGAGTTATGCTGACTTTTTGACAACAGGCGGGGCAGTTGGTGGTGGGATTAATGACTCGAATGATGTGTGGGTTTTTAAAGCTTTACCTGTCATCTAGTGTGTGCTTGACCTTACTGTTATACTGTATTTCCACTAAAAGATCCAGGAGGAATGAGCCGCACCAAACACAAGAATGAGTCAAGGTACAGTAGATTAGATGTTGTTATTTAGGAGGCAAATATGAGCAAATAGATTTTCTGGAGGAATGACATGCGACGTCTCTTAATGCAAGACCGGTCTCCCCTCAAAAACGACAATATAGGACATTTATACAGGCAGCAAAATATGACTCGTATTACGTATTATGTTTAAGACTGCCCCCCTCTGCCATCCTGCTGACCTAGTGATTGACAGTGATGCAGAGTTTTTTTGCCCTAAACCTAGGTCAGTGGTTTTGTAGGAGAAATTCACAGAAACTGCAGCCTTTGTTACAACGGTGAACTGTACATGTATGTATAATGACATGTGTGCTATTTTCAGAAGGATCCATTCTGTACCCATCTGTACAAATCTTGTTGCTTAATGCTGCTGGTGTGTGGGACAACAATAGACCCAGCTGTTTTGACTCAGTTGTTGTCAGGTATACCATAACTATCCTATATATATGGTAATTGAGCCCTTTGTGTTGTGTACAATTAAAGGTGATAAAACGGTACTATAACCTTTCATAATCTCTTATTTGCATGTCGAAAATTCTTTTTTTTTTCATTACAGTGAAGTCATATGGAGCTGGCTGATTATTCATTATATTTCAACAATGGCAGTAACTAATTATAACAGACCCTGGATTTGCCATAAATGATCCAACCTGCTGCTGACATATTTTAAGGCAGGCCCCTGCTGCACCGCTGGACAGGTCTCCTTTTTATAAATGAGTTGGCTACATTTTTTCACCCTTGGCCCGTTGAATGTGGCTTTATGGCTTATGAGCCAACACCAGAACCAGGCTCCTCTGGTGCAAATGGTGGGGGGTTACATTTTTTCCCCCTAATTTGGCACTTCATTTGCACATGTGTCTTTTTGTCTGTGGAGCATTCATTCCATCTGGAGACAAAGCTGAACTCTTAACCTTAAACTCACTGTGATTATAACTGTCAGTTAAACATCTACAAAGACATACAAGCGTCTGTGTGTGAAGTGGTAGTGGGACCTCCCACCCATCCCAGAAGCCTCTTTCTCCTACCTGCTGCTGGGTCGTCATATTTTCCACTGTGGGTTGAAGCAACAGACCATCCCGGCTCAATAGAGCCTCCATTCATTCATTGAGGGAGGGAGGTAGAGGCTGCTCCCAGTAACGGCTGCTGTTCTCTTCTCCTCGTGAATAGGTGTGGATGTAAAAGGTTCTGACTCATGAACTGTTCATTTTATTCACAGCACAGGAGAGACTGGCGCTGCTTATAATCCAGACTACAGGGAGGTTTTGTGGAATGAAAAAGAGAGGCAGCATTGTTGCGTGGAGAAAGACAGGCTTTGCTCTGTCTGTGGTCGTTTTTAATGAGATCCTGCGTTCACATACGTGTGTTTACTGTAAACGCTTCCTGCCAGTTAGTCTGAAATGCACTGATGAGCAAGACATTGCTAGACTGAGGATCTCAAAGAAACAAAAAGTGTGAATCTTACACTGCTGATCTGAAATGCACCAACATGGGAATCAGAATGTGCTTTTCCTGATCAGATTCCTGATGTTACAAATTGCCTTCATGCATATGTGATTTTGGCCCTGCACTCTTTGCCCGCCTCTCACTTTATGATTAATGGTTCAGGGATGAGATGTGTG
Source organism: Centropristis striata (assembly GCF_030273125.1). Taxonomy (NCBI): domain Eukaryota; kingdom Metazoa; phylum Chordata; class Actinopteri; order Perciformes; family Serranidae; genus Centropristis; species Centropristis striata. Next base: position 28,837,287 of record NC_081523.1, read on the forward strand.
CCTGTGGCTGACAGTGGAACAATTAATACCCCACTCTGCTGCTTTACTCTGCAGACAGAATAATACTCCACCTCACCCCTTAGCGACTGTCAGAAAACTGCTGAACACAACCATACAGGGCCAGTAAACAGGAGAAATAATCCTCTAATTAAATCTTTTTTGGCTGGAAAGTGGCAACGTTCAGTTATTTCACTATTTAATAGTGCTGCTGGGTAGCGGAAACAGATAAAAAAAATTTGGTTTCACAATCACATGACGTGCCTTCACAGAGAGTGACTTGTGAAGAGCCAGTAACACCCCCCAACACACACACAAACACACGCACACACACACACACACACACACACACACACACACACACACCAGCTAGCCAACTGGAGTAGAGACTTCACAGTGTGTCTCTTGTGGCTGGCTGTCTGCCACCGTCACAAATTGAACAAGAATTGAATCTCCTCGTCATCTTTATACTTTATTTTTGCAATGCTAAAAAACATTTCAACACCCCATCTGCATTCCACATCTTCCACTATAGACATCTGACGTGAAGCCAAAGGCTCACTTCACTTTCTTTCACTCCAAGGAATCCTTTTTGCTGATTCAATCTCCTTAAATCTGACGGAAAATGTATTGAAGTCTTGCATATTCTGCCAGATGGGAGGTGGATTGAGTCAGATAAAAATGTTTGGCTTTTACTGTAACATTTAAGGTTGGGAACTGATACTCTTACCGAGAGGAAACTACAGTCAGCACTCTGCACCTATATGTCAAGAATGCCAGACTTTAACAGCTTGAAATATCATGGGGGAAATGGAGAGAAGGTATGTGATTTCAAGTAATAGATGGTGTCATAAAGCTGACAAGAGTTGATACCGAGAGACACTTTGCGCTTTTGCAAGGTGGAGTCATGGCTGGGTTACTGGAGGGACGAGAGAGTTAGTAAAGCCCTGGAAATAGCAGAGCAGAGTTGAACCTTACAACCTTACTTTCTCCGAAGGAAAACCAAAAAGAAAATTTCTCATTCATGGCGCCTCCCTTTGCCCAACCTCATGCCTGCCAAGACCAGGGGAGTAAGTGAAAGTTTAGGCCTAAGGAATTACTTCTTTGGAGGTAGGATCAGGAAATGCCCTCTGCATCCTGTTGCATCAAACTGGGTCGTGTGAAACGGCTCAGGGTGTTTGAGCTGCACTGAGTTCACAGAGAGGAGAACCTGGCATTACTCATATTTGTTCATCATACACTTCGGAAACATTTCTTTGTTTCATAAATAAATGCTTGAACCTGTTTGCTATAAAACAGCCACTCCTTTCCTATTTGTTGCTCTTCACACAGTCACTTCACATCAGAGGTTCAGCCTGCTGATGTAGTGTCATGGGACATACTGATGGTGTCAGGCCTGATGTTCGTAGTCACAATGAGTGCACTGTTCAGTCTGAGGCCTGCTGGGCACAGAAGTATGGATCTGGCTCTTTGTTCACTGATACTGTTGCAAAAGGGCAGTACTCAAGTGCCATGTTGATACAAACTGCAGCAGAACAAACTTCTCTGTGCAGGTTGGTCAGAGCCTCAGATGTTAGAGACTAAAACTAGACATAAGATTCAGAAATATGGCTAATGTATTCCAGATGAACTCCAGCTCATTTAATCTTTTATTGCCTTGTTCTACTGTTATTAGGTTTTCACAGAATGTAGACTCAGCAAACTAACACACTCAGATTTAATTGTCTCTTGAAAGTGTGTTTGATTTCATAAATCATCTGTAGATGTACAAAAAAGCAAATGCTTCTATAATTGTTCATTATGCAAAGGTACACTTGTTTCTTGTGTGCAGAGTCCACATTCTGTATGTACTGTGATAGGATTATCTGTGTGTTGTTTTTTTTTTGATTCCCATATATTTGCGCCCCTTGATTCACATATTTGCATAATGCTAATCATAGATAAGATTGTGTCCACAATTACACAGTTATGAATCCATTATACGTATTCTTCTCTGTAGGATATTTTGAGCACTTCTGTTGTGGGTAACCTGAACATGCTAGTGTTAGTCACTGTGAACACTATCTAGCTTGGTAGTCTGAACCCAGTCAACACGGTGCAACTCAGTCAAAATTTCAGTGGTCGGTAATCACTGTTGCATCGTGGGCTGTAACGGCCAATGGCACAACCAACAAACAAAAGAAAATTGGTTGGGAATATAAATACTTTCTCAACATGGAAACAAAACAAGGCCATCTGCTGGCTAATCGCTCTAAATTTTAAAAAGAACTGCTGAACTAACCTTAACCACTACACAGTAAGTAAGATTTGAACCATGAAAAGTTGCACTATACAGTCAGACACAAAGGTATGCGAATGTACCATTCGATCAATTATACTTGATTAACTGATGTTCTGTCTGTGTTTAGTAAGCATAACATTAGTGTTGTTAACAACATTGTGTTGTTGGCATTCAGCTTGTAGATCTGAAGATTATAAATTAGACATGGGTGTAGGCGCCAACACTAGCTAGACACCAACATCAGTGACTGTGATGTGTGTATGATGGGTGGCAACCTGTCAAGGTTTTTTGACCATTCTATCTCCTGATTTGTAACAAACACTATCCTTAACTAGCTTCTGTTGAGAGTTTCTCTTTATGTGGAAAATTGCCATTTGCTTGTCTTGCACAGCCAGACCTGTCTCCACAGCACTAAGTCAGCACTGAAGAAAGGTCTGGCTGCACTTATTATCATTCTGCTATGGAGGAAAAAATGCTTTGGATCTTTTGTATTTCTTTAAACCAATCACAATCATCTTGAACGGTGCTAATCCCAGGATGCAGAGACGTTACCCCTTCAAAATAGATAGCTAGATAGTATTTCTGCCTGTAAACCATTACTAGGGTTGCCAACTCCCCGAAAAATAAATAAGGGACACCTCATTGGCAGGGCCGGCCGACCCGATTGCCTTCACCTATCCTGGCATGGTGAAATTTTTTATCCCCTTTCTTGTGAGTGAAATTATTTTTTAACGATTTGACCCAAACCTGAATTGAATTAGATGCATATTTTTGTGTGACATGAATACATGGAAAACAAATTATAATCCAGCAATTCACTTTAATACAAAATAACAATTAGGCCCTGTTCTTCAAAGATGTAGTGGAGATTGCTGATAACTTGATTTACTCCTTTTTTTGGCTTTTAAAATGCAGCATGTTTGCAATTGAATGGCCATTTTGGAAGATTTGGAAGGCATTGCATAATTCCAAATTGGTTCAGTAAAAAGGCATGAAATTCATGTCATGAACACATGGGGACCTGGTCTACAAGAATGCAGTGGAGTTGCTGATAACAATTTGATGTACTTATTTTATTGGAGCAGCATGAATACAATTGAATGGCTATTTTGGAGTCATGCAGCTGACAAACAGTCTACCGTAAAGTACAATGTAATTGCGCTCTAAAATTTAAAGTGCAGATGGCGTGACCTCAGTACTGGAAGCATGTTGTTTCAGATCAGTCAGTCCACCATGGGCTACAGAAAAAGAGCGCCGGCACACCTTGCAGTGGCTTTATAGATGTTATTGCGCACTTTTCCCACCCAGGTGTTTCCTTTTTTTTACTAGTGGCATTGCTACTCGAAGGTAGCCTGGGTATACCCAGACTGCCTTGTGCGCTCGAATTTAATTTCGAACCTCCAGACGGTCTGGCAACCAAGCCAGTTTCTTAGCCCTGTTTTAGGGATCCAATCACAGAGTGGGGAGGGACGGGGAGACGATGACGCGTACTACTCGGCACTTGGAAGCTTTCCGAATCCAACATGGCTGCTGCAGACGCGAAACTCTCTTTAGCTGTAGATGGTGTTTTAAATAGTTTAGAGCGAAAGTTAAAAGGCGAAAGGTCTCTCGGCGGCTCCGCTGAGATCACCGGCGTTATGGTAGTGGGTCTATTAGCGTCGCTAGCGGCTATTAGCGCAGCTAGCGGCTAATAGCCCCGCTACCGCGGACAGCGGAGCCGCCGAGAGGCCCGCAGCAGCTTGTTTATTGCCCATAAAATCAGTGGATGTGTGTGGCAGAATGACATGAGGGGGAATAAAGCGTGAAAATAAATAATCTTGCAGAAAGCGAGAACTGGAGAAGCAAAGCAGCAAACAACACTCTCTCACAGACACACACACAACAAACATCCATCTCTGTTGCTCTACTACGTCATCTGGTATAACTGATCTGATTGGCTAAGAGCTACCTACAGACGCTTTTGATAGACATTGTAAGTGCCCAATAAACGGCTCTGGAGGATCGTAAACCACACCTCCTCTACGGAGAAATGAACGGCTGGATTCCAGACCTAATCTCCAATGAGATTTGGTCTGGTGTTAGCCAGGCTAACTCGAAGGTGTATTGCCCCGTAAAGCAGTGCCAGCTTCTGTGTCAGTCGTAACCTACGCATGCTGCTTTGTTGTCTTCTGCTATCTTCTCCTCGACCAATGGGATGAGCGTATTCTGTATTGTCGTACTCATGTGTGAATATGCTGTCAGCTCATTGGTCACAGAGCAGGACGGCGCCTGGGAACAAGTTTACCTTAAGTTTAGATATAAAGCGCCCTGTTATTCATTTTTCATTGGCATTTACTGACTATTTTTTGACTGTCGCAATAATACGGGACAAAGTGTGTCCCTTTTCACCTCAATATGGGACGGGTGCTTTTGTTTCTAAATACGGGACGATTACGTTTTTCAAGGGACGATTGGCAACCCTAACCATTACTCTTTTGTGCAGCACTTTAAACTCTTGACAGAGAAGAGTTTTATTTAAAAAGTGGATGGTAAAACACAGTTGATAGGCTATGAGCAGCCTTTTTGACTCTCAGCCACCATTCAATCCTTTCATGGTCTGCACTGTCAAGACCAAGCAGTGTTCCAACATTTTAAGTGCTTTCCTGACCATGATGTTGCTATTGTCTTCTTAAACTGAGACACATAATCTTACATGAGATATTATTTTTTCTTTTTTTGTACTGTCTGACTTTTGAGGTAGTTGTAACTCAGAAGCACTAATATGAGCCATGTGTATCTGTCGGTGTGGGGTAAATCAAAGGGTCACTCAGTGAATCCACTCTTTTGTACCTCACCCTGAGGTGGAAGAAGTCTCACCACACCTGCTGATACCCAATGACAGTATGTCCACGCTTTCATATCCCACCTAAATCATCACGCCACCTGTTTCCTCTCTGCCTGGCTGTTTGTCATCTCTCAGTGGGTGTCTGCAGGGCTTCTGTGTCACTGAGATTCAGCACCAAGAGAAAGAGTTTGGGCACAGAGTGCTGAGTGTGTCTCTGCCAAGCCACTAAGGGTGCAGCGCCACACTCTTCCTCGCTGATTAGATCCAGTTTTTTGAATCTCAAAGTGAATCTTCAGCCCCAGGGATGTTGGGATGGGTTCAGCTTTAATAGGTCCCAAGTTTTCCCTCCCAGGTGGTTCTTTCAACTCTTTAGACACGCAGTTTAAAGGATGATTTTATAAACTGCTTTTCATGGAAACACAATCCTCCCAGAAATAAAACTGGAAAACATTGCTGGGGAGAGGAAAGTCTTGAATACCTTGCTTGGCCTGATGGCCCTGCAAGCCAGCTTTGGATACATGGAAGAAATGGATGGATGGGCTGTTCATTTTATTGTCGCGAAATTTTGTACAGCCATTCGTACTCCCCACAAGATAAACTGTGACAAATTTGGTGATCTGGTGCCCTCAGCAAGTCAATACTTGCCTTAGTACAAAATAACCTTGAAAACTAATGACATTCCCATCAGCCTCAGCTGTACCTGTTTTACCGAATGATTAACGAATGCTAGCATGCTATCAAGCTAAACTAAGATGGATAACATGCAACATAGTACTTGCTAAATATCAACATGTTAGTATTGTTATTGGTGAACCACAGGCTGTTTGTCTGATGGACAACATGACAGCCCCCCAAAAGTGAAGTCAAAACATCTCCATCGCCCCCATGTGGCTGGCTGCAGTATAGCTCATAAGTCCCACGCCACCCTTTATGTAGTAGACTCTGTGTCTTGTTTCTGCATGATTTAATTTCTCAGGGTTTCATTGGAAAGTTTAAGTGACCCATGGTGCCTTTTCATTGTCGTTTTCAGTCTGATGTGAATAAACATTTGTGAGACAATAAAGACTTTTAATGTTTTGGCATAATTCAAGCATCTTGAATATTAGTACATTCAGCATTTGTATCAGTATAAAAAACACATTGCCTGGCTTCCAAATCCCCGTTCTGTTAAACCCAAGTCATCACAATGAACGTCTCTATTTTTCATGGTGAACTCATCAGGTCAGACCACAGAAAGAAAACGAGGGCTTTTAAGAAAGCCAGGGACACTGTCCCACGCGCAGATACCTCCGGCCTTTTCCTTCTTTTTGTATGTTGCTGATCCGACGCAGCCCATGCATGTCACATTGTGTCGGTAACAAAAGCAGAGACTGCACAGACCGTACAAAATTCATATTTAGAAAGGTTGTGATTGTGCTCGTGTGAATAGCTGGCTCCACAGAATAGCCCCAGGGGCCTGTCAACCTTATTCCCCCTTTAACAACATAACACATTTGGACTACTACAATAGAATTTATGTCCGCTTGCTCCTTGGCCCCTCCAAACACTTACAGCGATTGGAGTGAAGGGATTACTCCTCCTGCATTTTTCCAGGCTGAATCCAGACCCCACTCGTTGTTAGAAGAAATTGTTTTCATTACAGCTTTTCAAACAGTGCCCCAAGCCATTTCTGTCAGCGTGATTGGGGAGACTTGGTGGTATTGAAAACGAGACAAATTGGTTTCTGGCCCACGGGGAAAATTATAATTAGCAGAGCTCAAACTTGCTGCTTTCATAAGAGCTTTGGTTTACCGTACTGTGCTTTTGCTATGATGATCCTGCACTTGCAGGGTGCCATCAATCTGTCTTGTGGCTACTGTCAAAGCCAGCCTCGCACCATATTGTCCCGTCACTCAGTGTCTGCCAGGTGTGCTGCTTGACGGGCCTCTCAGTTTTTCCAGAGGCCTTGAGTTCAAAGAAACAAAGGAGAAGCTAAAGTAAATCTTGTTACCCCCTTCTCTCCTTCCTCCTCCTCCTCTGATTACAACCTGCTTCTATCACCCGTGTTGCCTTAGCACTCTGTGTGAACTTTCCAAAGACATTTCCTCAGTCTGGGTTCAAGGAAATCTCCACTTTTTGCTGCCCCAATTGTTAATGACTCAACATCGTACAATAGGATTAGAAATGCAGATGGTGCAGAATGAGCAGAGAAAAAGCTCATTCAGAAAAACTTTGACTATATCATCTCCTTTGTATGCTCAACTGGGAAAAGGCACCTTTTTCTATTCCACACATTGACAGGGACACTCTGCCACCAAGCTACTTGTTAACAAGGTCCAGCTTTGAATAAGGGTTAAAATTGGCTCCTAGATGCTCTGTAGCACTATGGCAACTCTTGGTCTTATAATATATAAGAATGTAAGTTTAAAATCCTGATCTATATTAATGCTGTGCTATATCTATTCATTTAACATGCATATGGTCTTGTTTCTTGCTCCACTTATCTAGATTTATGGGTGTGCTAGTTAAAATTGGCAGTCGTCTTGAGGTTTTACTGACTTGATGCACAGAAAAATGTCATAATACATTTAATGAGAAATGCTAATTCACCATTGTATTTGAAAATAGCATGCTCAGTCAAACACTTCAGCACTCTCTCAAGGGTAAGGGTGGTGAAAGCTTTGGTTTCCTAAGTGGTTTTCCTCATGCACATTTCCACAGCTCATTCAGGACTCTTTTGTTTCTCTGCCCATAATCCAGGAAAAGCAGAAAGAGGGGAAAATAGGGGAAGGAGGGACACATAGAGTGAAGAGTGGGAGAGGAGAAAGAAGGTTGGGATTCCAATGGGTGGATTGGAGAGGATTTGGTCCTTTAAATAGAAGCACCTGTTCATCTGGGATTAGTAGGAAGCAGAGCTCTATTTTGGTTCAGTGGCAATGTTTGCTGATCACGCCCTGGGTCCTAATGGCTGCCTGGGTGTGAAGCGAATTCCTGGTGCTCTCATTTGGGGTTGTAATGTGTGGGAACTCGCAATCTTGTTTCAGTGTGTTAATTATAAAGTGCAACAGTGCTGAGAAAGCTTGCATAATCTAGATGAATGCAGGTTAAATTAAGGGATGTGACTAGCCTTACAAGGTGTGCCTCGGGCAAGGTGTGTAATGGAGCAGGTTGAAAGTCTGGGTTAGTGCAGATAGCAAATTACAACAGGTGATAATGAGGTCAAGGGCTGTGTAAACACTGGCATGAGCAAAAATGTGCTTAAAGACATGCTTTTCATAAGTATGTATGGATAAGATCCAGTTGTGACGGTTAAAGTTGACACCTGGAATGAACACGCATTTCAAATAGCTCTTCATATTTTTCTTTTACAGATTTAGATTTTTTCTGCTGTACGCAAATGGCCATTACCCAGTCTACAAGCTTAAAGTCCCCCTCCAGGCACATTTTAAAATTTGTAAAAGTATAAAGAAGTACTCTGCTATGATTAATATTTTATTTACCATGATTTTCTCGCATGAAAAGTAAAGAAAAAACTTTGAGAAGGGGCTGGAAGCACATCTGCTTGTCCTCCCTCACTGAGTAATTTTGGATCTGGCCTTGGCAAACCATTGTTGCTCATGTTTCAGACTTGCAGTCTGCAGACTGTCTTTTTCTTTGTTAAAGGAGAAATATAGAGCCTCAGTTGAGGAGTCTGTTGTACACCGAAGTCGGTGACTAGTGTAGTTTGCATGTTTTTTGCTGATCTTGTTTTTTAGCTTGTAACTGTCAGTGGCTGGCACAGCGTTAAACATTTTCCGAAACATACAATAATATCTGCTCTGTGTGTTTTTTTAAGCCAATGGGAAAATTAGAGTTCTATGGAACTTCCACCTTTAACACAAGGTAGCTTCTATATCTCTGCTCATCAAGGCCTCCTTCCTTTTGGCCAAATAGGGATTTTCTGGTTTAAGTATTATTGGGAAAAGATGACAGCATGTGTAAAAACCCCAAATCCACATGGTTCAGAGAACTTCCTTCAGAGACCTGATGAAAGGATGCACATGTGAAGTCAGCCATACCTCGGCAGTTCTTCTATGCATTTGGATTCACAACACGTACCGCATGTGAACACATAGGACTACCACAAAATATGGTTTAAGTGCGTGTTTCCTCAATGCATTTAGGGCTAACTCGAATGAATTTAGTTAATTTCTTTAATGTATTTATTTTTTATTTCAGGTTTTCTAAGATATTGTGTTTGATTTTATCCTGAATAGGTAGGGTTTCACCTGAAACACAATGTCCTGAGAAGGCTAATGAGTTGACCATTTGCAGCATTTGTAAGTCAAATTCTACAGCATAAATGGATTTTTGACTGTTCCTTTAAATACCAAGCTCTAATTGTTTTCAGAATATTGGCTAGCCCCACCCAGTCTACTCAAGGGGATTTTTTTTGGCTTGCTTCAAACAGACTAAATCACAGATGACTCTACTCCACCTATAATTGGGTCAGCATGTGTATTTATAGACAGAATCTTTCAAAACACATTAAACACAAAACAGAGCTAGTTGCACTAAATTGCCTTAATAGTGCTCTATGTAAACACCAGCTATTATCAGTTTCTCTCATTAGCGTCCTGTAAAACGACCACTCAGAGCATTACTCAGAATAAAACGCTCAGCTGTTGGAGCTCGTGTCTAAGCTGTAATGAAACTGGAAGAAAGGAGATGCAGTCGGCGTTGGTTTCTGTGTTTCTCTGCATAGCAGCGGAGTAGCAAATCAATCGTTATCCTTTTCATCTTCTCCAGGGCTGTAGTCTGAGTAACAGGAGTTGATGCAGTGAGCAAAATGCATTTATCTGAATAAAGACCATCAGTCTTCATTCCAGCATGTCGCAAACTCGTTGAGCCTTTCAGCAGATGATATGTCCAAAAATCGCTTAACAATTCAGTAGTGAAATCCCACACTGTTAATGTGAATATGTTGTTATTGTATAAGCCTGGCAGAGCAGCCCAAGAGAGTCCCCCTTATTGAATCAGCAGTGACCTGACATCAGCGTTTATCCCTGCATATGGCTCCAGCTAGGCTCACGCTGCTCGGATTCTCCAGCTCTTGCCTGCCACGGCTGGAGGGAGAAAGGTCTCAACAGCCCCCTAAGCGGATCAGACCTTACATATTGCTCCACAATTTCATTAAGAGTCACAATTCGCAGGGCTGTCAGCGCCATAATAAACTCCCCAGTGCAGCCGGAGCAGATGGCACGACCTGAGTGTCAAGGGAGAGGCATCCAGTGGAATCCCCTTAATAGGGAAGTAGGCCAGCAGCAGGCGCTTTAGAAGATAACTCCTGCCTTTTCACATGATATTCACAAGATCCTTGAGAGTGTGAGCAGAGCAAGATGAAACTGTAAATCCTGGTTTGGCTTTCCAGGGAGTAAGAGGGCATTTTTCTTGGAGAAAAGGGCTATACATCACTAGCTATCAGAAATAAATGAGCTTACTGTTGTCTGTAAAATATCTGTGCCCAAACAGTCGGTAGTTCGTTCATTAAAATATATCCATTTGACCTCTGTTAACTCTATTAGTTGTATTGCTTTGCCCATCCAGCTTTCCAGTGTAAATACATACACATAATTTTATACTACTCTTCGAATATTCAGTAAGAAGTGGGCAAAATTCAGACTAATTCAGACTGCCAGTCTGAATTAGTCATTAGCTAGAAGGACATCATTAGTCATTAGCTAGAAGGACATGCTCACATTTGCTGTTTACATTAGAGCCCCAAAACACTTCAAGTCCTTAAACTTTAGCTTTTTTTTCTATTTAAAAAAAGAATGCAATCCTACCAACTTTCTGTATTGTGAGTTTTTCTCAGTTTCTTCCCTTCTTAGTTTTTCGGAGTCAGGACGGACCATATTTGGTGGAGAAGGTGTAGACAAGTTATCACCTTGTGCTAGCCCTAGCTAGCTAGCTTGGTTAGCAAGGTGCAAGAAACAAGCACTAAATAAGACATTTTCAGGCAACCAAAATGGTACAATTAACTTTCATGAACTTAAAACACACTGTGAAAGGGTCAAAGTTCTAAAGTGCAAAATGAACACCATGTTGTATTAAAGACAACTTGACACTAGTTTACTTAGATAATAAATCAAGTGAGAAGTAGCGCCATTTTCCCGTAGACTTCTCTATAGTAATAGTTGGGTCTCCCCCTGCTGGTCATTAGAAGAATGCATGTTTAAGGCACTTTTCCGGCCCGGAGGTTCCCTCCTGGTTGTGATACAGTTACTGCTGTATCTTGCTTGCCACCATTTACATTGCCACAGGGCACATTTTTAGCCCAAGCTCTTCTAGCTGCTATCCATCCCTCTTACATTTCAGTCAGCAGGTTTATAAATGCTCCCTTGGAAAGAATGGATGCCCAACTGGGTCTGCATCACAAGAGGAACTCTTTTTTTGGGTGCCGGACACCAGGACGCTGTAACTGTCCCTCTGAGGGTTTAACGTCAGCGACCTATATTTACATCTGTCCACTGGCAACAAGTTTGCCAAATAAGCAAAGCCCACTGGGCAGTGGCGTGTGAAGTGGCAATTCATGTGAAAGAACATATTGATGCTCTCCAAAAAATGCGTACGCTGCTGTGATATCAATTATGCAACCATTCAGTATTAGCGTGAATGTGCCCAGTCATGTATGTGCGGTAATGTCGTTCTGTGCTGTGACTTGCTGTACGATGAAGCTACAGAGCTTGCATTGAAGATAGGTCAACCCAGTTTATTGACCCTCCCACCTTCTGTCTGTCTCTCTCTTTGTTCCCAAGTTCCCAGAGAACAGTGGTGGGATTCTGCCCAGTGCTGCCAGCCTCTGTTGCTAAAAGGAATCATTGTCTTGTCTTGTTGCAGTTTGGCAAATCAATGGAACTCTTTGTTCCTTCTGCAGCATGTAGGACGTGGAGCCCCAGCCCATACTGACGTGTCATGATTGCGGCCTGCTGAACGTAGACTCAGCAGATCATATTTGTGTGTCTTCTGTGCTTTTAGAAAGGTTACAAAAGGACCAGCAGAATAGTCTCATTTCATCTCAAACCCTGCAGCTACCCAAACAAAGAGGGAAAGGGGAACTATAATATCACAGAGCTGCTATACACTATCTCCTCAGAGGGTTCCTAACCCCGCTTTTTCTCTCTGAGCTTCAGTGAATGAGTATGTGCAACCATGCTACTCCATATGTACACTGGATGTTAGTAAATTTACTTTGGTTGATGGTGTTATGCATTCAAGTTGGTGTGTGTGTGTGTGTGTGTGTGTGTGTGTGTGTGTGTGTGTGTGTGTGTGTGTGTGTGTGTGTGTGTGTGTGTGTGTGTGTGTGTGTGTGTGTGTGTGTGTGTGTGTGTGTGTGTGTGTGCGTGCGAGCCCAACTTCCCTGCAGTCCCCCAGCAGATCTAGATCACCTCCCCTGCTGGAAAAAAATCCTCATTTGACAATATACAATTAAGATTCCTGCAGATGTGAAGGGGCCACTGATGAGTTCCTTCAGTGGGAGAGAGGAAAGAGGGTGGGAGGCGTGGAGACAGAGATGAAGGAGGAGAAAGAGGGTTGGAGGAAGAAGAAGAGGAGGAGGGGGTGAGCTCTTCAGGGAGGTTTAGTGAAAGCACCTGCCGCAGCTCGGGGGCTCATGATGGATGTAGAGGAACAACTGAGGAAAGGGAAGAAGGGAGGGGGACGGAGCAGGTTTGAGCTTGAAGTGAAGGACATTTTGTCCTTCTGCAAATTCTTCACGCCTGTTCAGCACATACATCAATGCAGTGCAGACACAAAGACACTGGGGGTGGGGTTAATTTGTGTTAAATCCACACAAATTCAGGCAAAATGATTCTTTTGAAAGATTTTTTTTGCCCCGAAAAGCTTCTTAAATCCAAAGATGGTTTAATTTAATTCAATTCTCCTCTTTAAACCTCTGAAGCTCTGTTGTGACTCAGTTCACATATTCAGTGTAGTGAATTTAAAGTTGCTGCTTGTATTTTGATATCAATAAATCATTACTGCATTCATTTCCACTGCAAAGAAACAACCAGATTGACAGCTTCTATTAAGTTTTAAGTGGATTGTAAATGTGCAATAGTGAATTTCCTGCTGCTAGCGGTCTCTCAATCAAAACAATAACAAAGGATGGAGCAATGCTGTCATTACAGTCAGTCTTCCCTGATTAGAATTCCTTCAGTGTTAACTGCTTAGGAGATTTTTACTTCTTTTAAGTGGTAAAGACACTAAATAAAGCAGTTTTAACCTAAAAATCACGTAAGATACAGTTGAGCAATGACTTAAATCCTTTATGGTTAAACAATAAGGTAGAAGCGACCAAGATTTAAAGTGTAAATCATAAAAATTTGGCTGGCAGGCCACCACTGATACATGCACAAAGGGAATTTGATGTTGATGTAAAATAACAGTAATATTGGCAACATTTAGGACTAATACAAAAGTACAAAAAAATAAAAAATAGCATCTCAGCTGGTTTGCCTGGCAACCTCACGGTGACAATGAGCACATAATCCCCCATCAAACCAAGAGCATTTTGATATTAGCTTATGCCATGTGCTTACAGTTAATTAACTAAAAACACTGATTCACTCTCACAACTAGCACCATCTCAATGAAATGAACACATGAACTCCTACGCTAACCGTAGCTATTTTCCAACTACAATGGCAGGCATCAGGTCAAGACCCACAGGGAAGCACATCTGGACATCAGTGGTGGGAGAGGCCTAGTCTGTCATAATGCATCAAGGCATGTGGGCCGCTGTGGAGGTTAGGCTGTTGTGGAGCCCACCACCACACCACAGAAACCTCCCTTTAGCCTCCAAGGCCATGCACTACACATGGAGCATGTGCACCACACTGTAAATATGAAAAAAAAAACCATCTACTACACTTTGAAAGTCCTGTGAGGCAGCAGTGTTTCACCCAGATTCCTGAACAAAGGCTTCTTGTGCTACATACAAACTCTCTCTATAAAGTGTTGGTCTCTTATTTAAGTCAAACCAAAGTTGGATATTTTAAGCATTCACATTGCACACTGAGTCATTTTCAGAGCATTCTTAAGCATTTAGAAAAAATATACTCAAAGAGATGTCCCTTTATGTTTCACATTTATAATACTCAGCAAATTGTTTGTCAGTATTGCACAGCCACTCTGCCCCAGCCTCGCTCACAGTGCACCATGGTATTTTGTGCTAAATATATCTTCAGTCTGACTGTGGATTCAATCTTTTTCCACATCTGTCAGCGGCTGTATTGAATTGGAAAGTACAGCTGTATGAGCCGCATATGGACAATCGCTTAGGATTAAGAATTTCATATTACAACTCTGAATATCCCATAATATTGTCTTTAGGGAAAGTCCAACAATGGCTTTTTACTGTGATGTCAACCGTGTTTGAGGTGAGCTGGAGGCCAAATCCATTTAAATGAAATAGCTCGAGGTGTCAGGCCTGGAGATTGGGTTTGACTGAGCACATGATGGAACGGAAACACTGCTACTTTAGCTATAGTAAGAAGGATTGTGTGTGAGAAATGCTCAGTTTGAGTTTACTATTAACTCAGAGTATCTGAGTGTATTGCATTTATTGGTGCAGGTGAATTGAAAGAGCATATTAGGTTTACTGCAAGGCTTGACTTGATTGATGTTTAACTGCTCCCACTGCTGCTGAAGTTCAAAATATTTTCTCCAGTATTCATCTATAATGCAATGCACTAGGCGAGCCAAAATAGTTTGAGCATAAGTTGTTTGGCTTAAACACATTCTAGTGGAGACATGATATATCACACAAAACAGTCCTGGCCTTACAATGCCATGAAGCTGTCCTATTTATTCATTATGTTAAAAATGATGTGAAAAGTCAGAGCAACTTTGTTTCTGATGGCTCTGCTGGTTTTGGTCAGTGTGACATCAGTGACCTCTGGGTTCTGGGTGAGGCCCTGCTCTGGGACTATAACAGCTTGTGATGGTATGACTCACTCAGACTGCTGAGAGTTACTGTCACCTCAACCATGTCTCCTAACAAATTAGATTCCCATACGACTAAATGCTATTCTCAATTGTCCTGCATTATGGCCGCAGTTTATGGCAATAGTTGTGAATTTAAACTAGACAGACGAGACAGATGACTTGCTGGCAGTTAAACATTTGCAATGCTGAACAAGATAGAGGTAGAGGGAAAGAGAGACGCCATCGCTAACTGCTAAGCTAAAGTAGCAACAGAACTGAATACCGTGAACAACAGTGGGATTAGCAAGAAGATTGCTATAGATGAAGGGCTGTGAGTGCTGCAAATGTTATGAAGAATATGAGAAACATATCTGGGTTTAGACAGAGCAACAAGAGTACCCTTACAGTAACCCAGAAGCATCTTCAATCATATATGAGGCCATGCACTTATTGCAATACGTCAGTCAAACAGGAGGCAGGACAACCAAGCCAGTGTTGCCAAATAATTATAGTGAAAGCATAATGTTTTTGCAGCTCCCTGTAAACGGTCTGCAAATGTTAAGTTATCAGACTGGTGATTGCATCAGCTGTCAGAAATCTCAAGTAATCACAATTGGACGATAGGGAAATAAAAACATTTGCCCAATCCTATATTAGTTGTTTCTTTTCTGAATTCTACATGTGGGCACATTATCACACTTTGACAACTTCTAGCAGTTGTAACTTCACAAGTTGCGTCTACACGGACCTCTCCAGGATGATTCCCAAAACCCACTTTGTCTTCTGGTATCTGACTTGAAACTTTGGCTGTGAGAGACGAGGAATATGTGTCGACATCTCCCTTTGTTTTATTACCAGTCGAGTCCTGTGCCATCCATCTCTGCCAACCTCTGTACCAGCCAGGGCCTGCGTGTGTGTACATTAAACTGATTGATGAACAGTTCATTAGGCTGATGGGCTCTGCAGGGGCAGACAAGCATCCGGCAAGAAGAAGTGGATTTAAAATACAACCAAAATTTAGCTGTCGCTTGACACGGCTGCATCAGCGGTTCAGCATGACTCTGCAGCCTTTGTGATAGATTTTGTGCTGTGAGGACAATTTTGTGAAAGTGAAAATACATTATTATTGCTATTATTCATAAAACTAGCATAGGTTTGTTGACAGTGCCAATGTGCTACACATTGTATAGGTTACTTATGGGGTTATGTGGATTAGCAGAAAGGGCATGCTTGCATTGTGAAAACGACATTTGCTCGTTCTGTTTAATCAGTGATTTTTTGGAAAGGTAAGTGAGTGTTGTACTGTAAATATCACCAGGACCAGAAGGCAGGCAGGCAACCGATCCACCAGTAACTGCCAACACTGTCCTGCAGAGAAGCAACATGACTGTACAGAGCTTGGCGTGAATGTGTGTTTTTGTGTGTGTTTAATCTCAATTCATCCAATTTTTACTTGCCATGTGTTACCTTTATCAGTTTGGCCAACACATATTCTTTGAACCTGAATCACAAGGCAGGTGTTCTTTGCAAGTTAAAACATGCTGTGACTGCATATGTATGTTAAATGTGTACCACAGCCCTGATTAAACCCTCCAAAATCTGCACATTGTGTCTGCTGCAGACTGAGAGGATTGCTGTGTTCTCTGGAGGGCACTTTGTGTGTTTGTCCAGTCCCAGCTCAACTTCAGCTTCCTGCAGGATGTGAGAAGAGAATTGGACTGACCTCACTGGTGTGGATAGAGGTAGCTTGCAGATGGCGCTTGCAGATAAATAGCCATAATTGTGTCAGGGAGAGTGGGGTTGGGGTGGGGTTGGGCCTAGATGGTGAAGGTTCATTGTGCATTAAGGCATGGACATTAAGGTCAACGACTTGTTTTGCTTCTTACAACCATGTCAGGGCATTGTGTTTATTTGACTTTTACATTCTGCGTGTGTTTGTGTCTGCTGTATTTCTGGAGTGCCTCCTCGGGTTTCAGCTCAGTTCCTCTTGTCTCTCTTCTTCTTAGAACTGCTGAGTCTTCACTGGCTGGGTGCTGGTAGAGGGGAATTTGGCATAATTGCCATTTGCTTTGGCTGACTGGTCACTGTCAGATAGATTTGTTGGATAAGAAATGGGGACTTTAAACATGAATTGGGTCTTCTTCCAATTAGATTTGCTTATTTGTGATTTGAATCATCAACAAAAAAGTCAGGTAAGTTTGAGAGCTCATTCTTGACTTTGCAGCTCGATAAAGTAATCTTAACTCAAGGCCCCTTACTGGCTTTTCTTTGAGACTATCATCAGTGAGTGGTTAAAGCCCAATTGCATAGAATTATATGAGAAAGTTAACATTTTTCTAATGAGTTAATGATCACAATCGCTAGTTTCAAGACTTGAATACAGCACAATGCTCATTCAGTAAATTATGGTCCCATTTCGAGTAAAACAGATAATAAAGCAGGGTGCTTTACTCAATACTTTGTGTTTGACAAGTCGCTTCCAAAGTGCAGTGTGTTTGTGAACTTTGACCCTTTCATACTGTGTTTCAGTTTATTAAAGTTTAAGTTAAGTTCGATTCATTTTGCTCACCTGAAATTGTCTTGTTCAGTGTTTGCTTGAACAAAAGACACTCTAAGGAGTCAACTGTTAATTTTTTTAATTATTGACTCACCTTGTTAACCAAGCTAGCTAGCTAGCCCTAGCTGATAACTTAGCATTCTCCTCCCCAGCTCCACCCTCTCATCCAAATATGGTCACTTCTGGCTCCAAAAAACCAAGATGGCAATTACTAAGATACCATACTCAAGGCTTCAGAATCATATACAATGGATGATGTAACAGTAGCTACGATCACTTCTATTATGCATTCTATGATTGTGTCAGATTAGCTCTAGCATGTTCCTGGCTGGCCAGTGTGTTAGCAGTTAGTTGGTCAGCTAAAGTAGTTTGCTAAATAGCCCTGCTCGTAGTCACAAGATGCATTTTGCTGTGCCACTGTCTGGTTTCACTGCAACTGTTAGTTGAATGCAACTCATTGTCTCATTGTTACATTTACAATACAACAATAATGTCAAGCACCCAATTACCTGAAAACAGGCAGCTGGATCCCACTAAAAGATTTGGTCTGTCGCCTCTTTGAGTCATAACTCTTGAAGCTCTTGACAGTGGCCACACATGTAGGCCACAGTCCTCAAGGCTTAGTGTAAGAGTGGCTGGGAATGTGACACAGGCCAAGCCAACATTTTCAGGCATTGCTTTCCCTCTGTACACATCAGCCTGGCAACTGAGTGAGCAGCCCCAATGGTTGTCTAAAGCACAGGGCATCCAAGCTAGCAGGATCCACCCACTCAACCCCCCACAAAAGCCCATATCCAGATTGGGTTTCATACAGATGAATATTTCAAACTGGTAGGGCTTAACTTCCACACATAAGCAGGCAACAGTTGCACTGGCAGAGCTGACCGTCCTTGCTACTGTGGTCTAAATACCCACAGATATTTACTGTACTTGTCTAGCTAGGCCTCAGCGTCTTTGGCCCCGTAAGCCTAATTTATTCCAACTGACCCATGGCACTGTGGTTTCCAGTTTCCCACGGGTAGCCTGAAAGACTGGCAGCACATGTGTCATCACCCCTTTGGGAGATTACGCTAAACACCAGACCACACAGCACACTGTGTTTGTGAATGCATGCACATGGGTGTGTTTTGTTGTGCCAGTTTATAGACACATGTGAGTGCAAACTGTTTATCATTAGGAAAAGTGATTGACATTTGTTTCATTAGATTATGAGCAAAGACATTGCTGCTTTGTTGGAGGTTTACTGGAGTGTGTGAGGACTTTTTGGGAGTGTGTGTGAAAGAGATTTGTGCTTTTGTTGATTCCTTTTGGAGGAAATACATGGGAAGGTTAACAAAGCGAGCACGAGTGTGTGCGTGTTTCCTTAAATACTAAACAGTGGGTAAACAGTGGGTAAACAGTGGTTAAAGACAGTGAGTAGGAAGATAGGGGGAAGAAAGGTGACAATAGCACTCTCCCCTTGACACAAACACGATCTCATTCCTCCCCCGTATGGTAATATTTGTTTTATCACCAAGTGAGATCCATGTTTGCAAAACACAACATCTGCTCTCACAGAATGCTTCCCCGTATTAAGAGGTAACTCTGCAGGGAATATGAATGAAATGTTGTTATCCTAAATCGGATTATGTTATCAACGAAAGATGACACTGTAACACTGCAAGTGTAACAAACACCTTGAGAATCTCACTCACTTTCAGTTGGAAGTCACATATTTAAAATTTAATTTTAGATTTTCAATGAGTTTCTTGAGCTGAAAGGCATATTATGTGTCAACTGTGAATATATCTTTGGAATGAAAGAGTTCATTTTTAAACATCAGCCTCACAGGTACAGAGCTGTGCAGTGTAATATTAGCAGTGCTCACTGGGCTAATTCAAAATGTGATGTAATTTACTGTGAGAAACTGGTTAGACTACATCTGAGGTTGAGGAAAATAGAAATGTTTTCCTTGGGATACATTTCCTGCTTTCCACAGACCATTATGAATATGTAAATTTAAAAAGGGCAGCGTGTGGGGGCAAAGCATTTTATTTCATTGTTATTTCAATTATAAATATGCAAATTCCATTGAGCTGAAATGCGGATGGAATACAGCATACCCTACAGCTGCTGCGGGTTCCTCCTCTGCTCTGTTGTCTTACAGTGAAGTCAACCATTCCTCAAGGCTGTCATCAATAAACAGAGCTGAAGTGGGACTTGGTTTCGTGTTTTCCAAGATATGAAAATATATATTAATTAGCAAGATTGTTCATGCATAATAAACATTTTTTTAAATGTAAAGTCTCCCTCCAGACATGCCTTAAAGTATATAAAAAGACTCTGTTATGGATACCACTCTAAAATGGTTCTCCCACATTAAAACAAAACACAAATATAAATTGTGATGGGGGGACTCCTCTCTATTTGAGATATTGCGCAGCACATCATACTCTGAAGACCACGCCCACCGGGGGGGGTTTCTCCATTGTACTGCTGATGTCTCAAGTCTGCATGCGTCTGTGTCCATTTTTGTTTTCTTCAAAGTTTTTGTTTTTCGGAATGTCAGTATAAACCTTAGTTATGGGGTCTTTACCCTGTTTGTAGTGCATTTCACCACACAGCAGCTTTAAGATGTATTCTATTGTTTGCTAACAGATGTAATTGATAAGGAGGCTCCTTCATCCAATACAAAATCAATGGAGAGCTATGGATTGTTTCCCCTCCCATGGGGGCGTGGCATAAATGTGCTCTATCTCTATTGAGAAATTCTGGATCTGGTCTCCAAGTTGCCTACTACAGCAGCTGCTGGCGCTGCTTATGTTAGGTTAACCAGTAAACAAGCAGTGCCCATTAAGACGGTTAGCATTAAGGAAACAATGGAGATCTAATCATACATGTTTGAGCCTCTGTCGGACTCGGACTCAGATGAAGAGTGTAGAAAATTATTCTTGATTCTAGAAGTCGTGGACCTTGCCAGTTGCTTCGCCTTCAGCTCTGCTAAATTTATAGTCTTACATCTATTTGTGTGCGGCCTACATGCAGGTGGCAACCCCGGAGCTCTTCACTGCAGGTAGGTGTGGGAGGCATCATCAATCCTGTTCCCAAGATCGCAGCATTTTAAAATTTTTATTTGTCTTCTAATTTGACATTAGAAGGTTGTTTTTGCATTTATCTGCTGAAGGGAGAAAGTTTTTTATGGTCCACAGTGAACTTTACACAACTGTGATGTGGAAACTTGTAACCTTGCATTCACCAAGAATAGGCTCTGGGAGCTTGTGATGGCAATTACTAAAAACAGCTATAGTAAAATGCACAGTCTACATGCAAATATACGACTGCCTGAAAATTGTGTTGTTGGGTAAAAAAACAGATTGAGCAAGTAAACTCCAGGATACCCAGTCAATCTGTGCCTCGCTGCCTCAAACTGCTGTGTACCACGCTTCTAGCAAACATCACCATCACCTGCGCTGACAGCAGGCCTGCTGCTGTGTGTGTCTGTGTGTGGAATGCTAAATGCCACGTGTGTGAATGCAGAGCCTCGGGGATGTGTTGGCTTAGAGATTGGTGGGTCCCAGGGGAGTTAGCAGTGAGAGTGGCTGCTGTTCATGAATCCTATGAGGAGTAAAATAGCTTTGACTGAATGTGAAGAGTGGCCATGAACCTGGAAACACCCTCAGTTGTGTTTCAGCTGGTTCAGGGCTTCTGAGGGGCAGGGAGATCATGCCGGCCTGGGGAGACAAATAGGAAAAGATTTCCTAACATGGCATGCGGTTCAGGACTAAAATTTAACTAATGATACATTTCCCGCACTTCATTATAGAATACAGTTCCCATTTTTTAAATCATAATGAAAATAATTTCCTGGAAGGTGAAGTAACAGCAGTTTTGCAACAGATTCAGGATCACTGGGTCTCAGCAGGCAGTCTGCAGGAGAACAGGCCTCCTATGGGTTCAACATTAATGAACTAATCAATGGGATGGTGTTTTCACCACATTACTGTAAGTGCTCCCAGGGGCCCTTCAGAATCATCAAGTGTTGTGTCACTCATGCTCACAGGCATTACAGTCTGATAAGACTTGACTGGTAATTGGTGATGTGTTGTTCCTATACAAAACATCTTTAACTAATTTGAATACCAAAAAAACCCTGAAATATGTATTCTGCCCTACAGTACCTACAGTAACTACATTTTTGGTCGAAATTGAGTTATAACTAAAATTAACTCCTTGATGTCTTTTTTATCTTGTGACAAAGTTTTAGATTTCATATATGCAATTTTAGATTTTGCTTTACTTCAGAGAAATAATGATATAAAAATTGCAGTAACTACAAAATCCAACTCAAAACTTGATACAGTGTAGCCTTGTATGTCTTCATTGTGTTGAAGAGTGAAAACAAGAATAATAGAAATTATAAGTTTATTTGATAGGTAAATTAATATCTAGATCGTGATGAAATAAAAAAGTGAGATTAAATTATATTAAGACTGAAATATAACATTACTTCATAATATCAAGTCTAAAATACACAAATGTTTGAATAGAGTTGTTAAACTTTTTTAAAATACAATTATAACAAATCAATTTGAAAATGTTTATTCACTGAAAACAAAATATAAAAGCTGAAGGAAGACAACAACATTGTAGTTACTGCACTTTGTTTTTGCATTACTATTAGAACCTTTAACAGCAATGCAAAACCAGAGTGCAGTAACTACATTTTGGGGGTCAAAGGTCAAATAAATTATCATGATTTTATTAGTATAAAAATGACATCAGCAATACATGTAGACATAAGTGTCATATCACTTACCTAAATATAACCCATTTGGCTGGCCTGTTAAAAATGTTTTTTAAAAAACTTTAAAGCAGTTTTTCTCAGTTTTACCCTTTGTGTAGTTACTGCAGTTAGGCTTTGTAGGGCTGTATAGTTTCCAGCAAGGTATCTGCACTGATTTATGCATCTTAGTGGTTTGAAGGTTGTCTGACTCTTTGAAAATGAAATGAATGAAAAACAATTTTAAACAGTCTTAGCATAGCTTTTAAGCAGGCTTCTCAGTTATTTGTTATCCAATTTGAGCATTAACTGGGAAGTGATATGTTTCTTTTGTTACTCTAATATCCAATTCCTTTTCTATTCTCCTCCAGAAGCAGGGAAGCATTACTTTATTTCATATTCAACTGTAACTTCACAGCAAGCTGAAAAGCAGAGTTCCACTGCCCTCTCTGGTTGAAATATGGTTCATTATGGTTCTAATATGCTTTGCATCTAACCACACCCAAAGTAGCATCACTGATGGGTGATGTCAGTGCAAACAAAAAAAGGAAAATATTTCACACATAGAGGTCATACTTTAGTACTCATCCTGTAAAATTGTGCTAATGTAGGACCTTTTTTCAAGCCTGAGGGAAAATACAAAAACCCTGACATTTATTTATTTATTTATGTCTTTTGCAACTCTTTTAATATGTTCTCAGAGCATATTATTCTGTGACTAGCGAGTCTATACAGAGGGAAGCTTAGGTATTTATTGGGCTGAGGTTGTTTTATGTTTTATTTTGATGTGTTGAGTTGAATCTGTTTTCATATGATTACTATTATGCCCTTTCTACTCTTTCTTAAAGCTGACTCTGAAAACGGCTCAGAATTTCAATGGCAAATAAAAATCTTGAACCTTGATGATGTCACAAATTCATAACAGAGATCCACCATTACTAACTGTGGATTTAGTAGGCACATTTAATGCCATAAATCAGCAACAGGAGGGGAATATGTAACCAGATATATAACATTTGGTCGGATACTGAGGTGAAAGTACAAAGTTGTGTGTAAAGCATCCACTTTTTAGAATCTGTAGCTTCTTTTCAGCAACATCCATATTTGAATCATTGCCTACTGTTGAAGAATTCTGGACAGACATGGATGTAACTCGACTGGTTGATTGAGCCATATAGCGTGGTAGTAATTCTAATTAGAGCTTGATCCCTTTTTGTGTTTTGAGCCCACTTGTGTGGGAGCAGAACACCCCTTTAATTGTTATACATTTCTCGACTGAATCTAAAACGAGTTGATCAACGTGAGGAAAAATGCCTTTAATAAGTAAGCAAACAATTTGATTTGCCCCCACAATAACCGATTTGAGTTTAGCTGGCTGACATGACACTGAGTGGCACACCTGAATGAATCAGACACATGTACTGGTGTCTGCTGAAACTACTGGTCTGCTCTCATGTTGGACTAAGAAAAGTGCTACCAGTGAGTGTCGGAGCCAAAAGTTCTCTGGATTGACTCAGTTTTCTCTTTGATGGTTGTTCAGACTCTGCCCTCCACACACACACACACACACACACCCCTCCCTACTTCCAGAGCTACTAAAGGACCAGATAAGAGAAACTTCAAAGGCTGCTTTTTCTGCTCCGATCCAAAAGCAGGCAAATGAAGGACAGGCAGATTTGAGTAGTCAAATAGCTTTGGGGTGTGTAGAGAGCATGTAGACGGCTTTTCATGGTAGATGCAGTGCCGGTGGGAGTACAAAACAGTTGACGCTGTGTAAAACATAAAGAATAACAGAATGCTTCAAATTCAGACTTAAAAAATAAAGTTTATCAGTTTTAACACAAGAACCCTGATTCCAGAAACGTTGGGAAGTTACGCAAATAAAACAGAATGTGATCATTTGCTTTTTGATATATATTCAATCAGCAACTGTACAAAGACAGTATATTAAATGTTCAAACTGTTGTTCAACACTGTGAACTAAAATTTAATGCAGTCTATTTTTATTTGTTTTACACAGTGTCCCAACTTTTATGGAATTGCAGTCCAAAATAGTTAAAACAACATAGAATTATTTAAAGACAGGGCGATAAATCCTCACATTTGTAAAGCTGGAAGCATTAATTCTTATTTAACCCCATGAAAACTAGTTTGAAAATAGTTGCCAAACAATATGTGGTGGAAAGATTAAATGTTCCTCCAATTTGTACAATTAAGTAGAGTACTTGAGTAACTGGGTAATTGTCATTGATTATCGCAGCCCTATTTAAAGCCCTAACTGTGCCAGTAGTCCAATCCTACCCCCTTATAAGTAGGAAGCTCTTCATCAAGCACCTAATTACTGTACAGAAAGCTCAGTGATTTCCTCCCTCTGTAGGTTTGGGTGGTGGGATTAGACTTCTTGTTTCAAAGTGTTCCACCCAGATTTTGTTTCATCAACAGACTAAGGCCTGTACTTTTAGGGTGGCAGCTGAGGATTTGTGTCCAGTCTTTTTTTCTGAAAGACAGCTGAGTTATCATCACCCAAAAGCCTGGTGTTTTCTCTAATCTTAATACCAAAACCAGATACACCCCTACTGCTCCTACTGAGACTGGCTCTGAGACACCCCAGGCTAGGATTCTGTCTGTCAGTCCATAAAGTGATGCTGTGTGTGTGTGTGTGTGTGTGTATGTGTGTGTGTGTGTGTGTGTGTGTGTGTCTGTGTGTCTGTGTGTCTGTGTGTCTGTGTGTCTGTGTGTGTCTGTGTGTGTGTGTCTGTGTGTGTGTGTCTGTGTGTCTGTGTGTGTCTGATATGATTTCAGCATGTCTCAGGGGTGGATATCAGATACAGCATCGTTGTAATCCATAAATGAGATGAGGAGAGAAAGATACAGAGAGACATTTTAGAGTGAGTTATAGCTGATGAAACTAATCTCAGTTTGTGGTGGGTGCAGTTAGGGGATCTCTCATGAATAATTCAAAACACAGATTTTTAACACTCAATTCTGGATAGAACTTGACCAGAACTTGACTCCTGATGGAAATATTTGACTCCTAAACTGCTCACCAGCTAGTCACTCAGTTTTTGTCTGCCTGCTGAAACTGGAAACAGGGTCGATGACAGCGGCTAGACCGAACCAGAACATTACAGTCGCAATCTATCAAACCAAAACAATGAGCTGAAAGATGCTGAAATGTTCTGTAAGGCTGAGGTGAACTGCCGTCCAACGTATATATTTATTTCTTTAAATATTCACATTATCTAAGCAATTGCAGATAATAAATACACATTAGAACATTTTTAACATATTTAGGTAATAATTCATGTTGAAAATAGCACATATAGTTTTGGTCATATCATCCAGTATATCACAATGAAGAAGTGGGACTATATCACAATACATGTGACATTTTCTATCCCTGCGGTAATCACAAATTAAATGATTTCCCACGATCATGATTTCACAAATGATCAGTTAATTATCAATACAACACAACAATACAACTTAAAATATCTACTTGTTTACATACTGTGTCATTAATGTTTATATTCTAGCAATCGTTAATGGCTTGACTGGAATTATGTCATACTTTGCTGCTATGCTGTAACTGAGTATATTTCAGTTGCATTAAATCATGAATCTTGTATCATATAATGAATCATAAGCATATGCCAACCTAAGGCACTCTGGATAAAAATGTCTTACCGAACACAAAGTCCTATTTAAATGAGGTGGGCTGCAGAATGAGAGTCAAAACTCATTTCCACTTAAACGATGCTAATGTATGAAGACAAAGCTGCTGTGTGGAAGGTGTGTCTGCCTCATATTGATCTGAGTAAGGTTAGAGTGGAGACAGTGTGTCTCTGCCAGCCAGCTGTGGATTATTGCTCTTTCATCCTTTGTTTCTGTCTTGCTCCTTTCCTGAAATATGATTTCCATCTCTTTTACTCCTCTTTATAAATGTTATCTTTACACCTCTGGCTTGATCGTGTGCCGGGCATGTTCAGGGTCTTTTGATCTGGCGTTCTGACTCCTGATTGGCTGAAGGGTGCTCGCTTGGTTACCTCTCCAGCTCCTGTTTTCAGGCATTTTAATTACCACAGAGAGTCCAAGCCTTTCTTCCACTTCGGCCTAGCAAGCAACCAAATTCATTGCATTACTGCACATTTGGCAGGAAAAACCCCTCCAGCTTTATAAAATGGGTCCAAACTTAGTGACAAGCTGGAGGCTTTTCTGTCCCGGTTGAAGTATCATGGTTACACAAGCAGTTAAAGTAGCTTGTAAACAGTGTTGATAAGTGCTCTGTGGTTATTTATTACTCCTACACAATTAACCAATGTCTGTGGCCCTAATCAGGCTTCCTCTGTCACATTTTCCTCCCACGCTGTCTGCTCCCAGACTCCTAAAATGGTTGCTGTCAGCTGCACTCCTTTTTTTCCTCCCTCTCTCTCTGGCTCTAACACACTGTGGGCAAAAACACATGATCTTTTGACAGGCGAGTAAATTGGGATTTTGTAAGATGGTGGAGCTTTGTGCTATTATTGCTTTTCTTTGATCAGTTTTTTTTAAGCGTTTGTACCTTGTCTACTTGCTGCCAAAGCTGTGATGACACAGCACAGTACAACAGTCCTCTGCGTCAGTAGCAATCCCACTGAAATGTACTATAGAGCCATGAAATAAACCACTAAAACTGCATTCAAAGAATAAGCAACACCAAAACCTGTAGGACCAAACTTTTAGTTTGAGACATTTTCTTCGTTTTTAGTCGTAGTGCGGCTGAAAATCTTTTTAAAAAACAGACAAATGGTTTGTAAGCTCATTGCATCCACTGCCAGTATGCCTTCATAATAAAAATGGTATCCCAAACACTCATGTGATTTCCTCTTCATTGTCTAATTATAAAAATTGTGAGCTACATTTTCATTTCATGTGAATGAAGTGAACTATATTCGTCCCCAGCATTGCTCTGATACAATGTAGTGATATCTAGAGTAAATCAAGCCCCCACTGGTCCTCTTAAGCTGTAGACCAGTGCAGACTGGTTATGTGAGAGGCCACCTCATCCCTGTTAGCCATGGCTCTGAATAATTCAACAAAGCAAAAGAGGACTGGCGGAGGGGGAGAGGAGATATGGATTGAAGATGATCTCTGGGTGCGGGCACCAGGAAATTGACTTTTTGACGTCAGAATAATCCGGAGAATCGTGTATCTATTACGTGTGCAAGTGGGCGGGAAGTTGCTGGTCATTATGGCAGGAAAGAAAGCAGGAAACACAAGTGAAAGTGTGTGTATCTCTTTTGAAACACCTCCCTCCCTGTCTTGCAAGATACTTTATTCATTCATAAATTCTCTCTGAGCCTCTGACCTGCAGGATGTCTGCAGTATGTGTAGCCTAAGGCGTCAACACATCTTCATTCTAACGCTGTTTCATCTCTACTGAGACCACACAAACAGGATGCTCCCAGTGTCTTGACATTTGCGTGCAGGTGATTGAGCAGGGCTGTGGGTGTGATTCAGGTGTCTCCACAGTTGAATATTTCACAGCACTGACTGAGTTATGACCAGTCGGCAGTGGAGAAGGTCAGTCTTGACGCAAAATGTTGGTGCAGTTTAAAGGAGGTTCTTTGCTGATAACCACAGTGACCGAGCTGACAGGTTTCTGTTGAGGTGGTCAGCGTAATTTACAGAGAAATACCCTCTTGCTAGGCTGAGCTGCAATTCAGATCAGTTTCATTCAAAACGAGTTGATCAGACATGAACTAAAAGCTTACTTTCCCCAGATGATGAATCATACATGCTTTGAGATGCATATTTGTGGGTTTTGAGTGAATTGTCTCAATAAATATGAGATGTATTTCTATGAAAGACATACGTACATCATGTCATGGTGTCCCTCTCAGGATGAATTGTGATAACTGTAGAGCTGCAACAATTACTCAACCAGTTGATTAGTTGATTGACAGAAAAATAATCGCCAACTATTTCCACAATTGTTTAATCGTTAGTCTTGTGGCATATTTTGTGGAAGACATGCAGCAAAGGGACCTCGGGCTGGATTCCAAATGCATCTCATTTTTCCTTGTAATTTTTCAATGCAAATTCATGCAGAACACAAGGGTTGAAAAACAATCTCAGAACCCATTGGCTATTGTCTGATGATGACTTCACTTGTATTTGATTTATTTATCTGTATTCACATGGGTTCTGAGATTGATACACCTGTAATGATATTGAAATATTTTAAAGAAGCCTTTTAGGCCTCCAAACTAGCACTGTGAATCATATGTGTCATTAATCATCTCAGACACTCACTGGTGCTACATCATGGTTGGTTGGCATTTTTTTATGCAAAAGTAAAAATTCCTTGCAAAAACTAAAACTGAAATCTACTGTTTACATAATTTTCCCACATTGATTCACTGGGGTATCTAACCTGCAAGCTGATCTTTAATTAAATTCACACTAGCTCAAAGCTGTCCTGGTAATTTTCAAAGAATTACAGGTTTATTGATCCAAACTGCATGCTTTATTGTTGTTTTATTTCAGACACACAATGTTCATAATGCAGTGTGCTTAAATGTGTGTGACCAAAAGAATCCTAATCACTGTCCCTTCATTTGTGTCTTTAGGTGTCCCTGGTTGACAAAGGTAGTCTCTCCCGCTGTGCCTCTCTACAATGGCCTGGTCTTCCTCTTTGTCTTGGCCAACTTCAGCATGGCAACCTTCATGGACCCTGGTGTTTACCCCAGAGGTGTGTATACCTGATGATGTAGTAAATTATGTTCCTTAATTTAAATAATTCATGAGAAACAGTATAACTTGCAATATTTATCTAAAAACATTAGCATCTGCCATACTTTATGCGCACATAAGTATGAGTAATGTTGAGTCTTAATGTAGAGGGTGCACCTTTAATAGCAGCACATTTATCAGAGCAGTGACCTACCCAATGTCTCACTACTCTATTAAGCGCCTTACAGCCCGTTACAGTCCACATGCTCCACATGCAGTATCTGCACTGACTTATGCTCCAGATGCAGGCCTCCTCTCCTCTGTGCTATCTGGGTTAAGTAATGATGATTGAACTCATCCCCAGGGATGTTTGTAATGCGCTTGTAAATGATAAGCACCTGTCTTCAGGAAAAGCTTTCTCTGCCCATAAAGAGGTAATAATCATTAGGTTGTGTAAAGCGCAGGTTATCTGCCTCCCCAGAGGTGACAGTGGCCTTCTGCTGCCGCTGCCCTGCTGACTTTTATAGACTGCTGAGAGATGAGACGCTTTCTGAGCTCTTGATGTTGTATCTCACAGGCAGCAGAGTCACGAGTATAGTTTTTATAAAAAAAAAAAAATTTTTTAAATGAAGAACTGACATAGCCATTAAATGGTTCAGAGAATCAGTAAATTGTAAAAGTGAGAATGAAAGGTAAGTCAAGTTATTGATGTATTACACAGCCATTTATGGTCATTCCCTTTTTTGGGGAAACTGCAAAATGGGGTTATAGACAGATGAGACTTGTCAGTTGCTAATGAGGCTGCACAGTTACAGGTAAAAAAAAATCCGCTTGGTGCAAGGAAAAATTGCTGAAATCCGAGACATTTGACACACGTCTCTCTCAATAAGCACTTTTCATAGAATGCCTCTGTTTCTGTTCTATCATAAGTGGAGTGGGATTTTGAAGTAGGTGAGCACAACAATTACAACCCACTGTGATGTGGTGATGTAGGTTTTTAAATGTTGAAACTTAATTTGACCTTTTGATTGCAACATTTATTCATCCATTATCTTTGACCAGTTATCCGAACTCTAGTTGCGGGGAACTGGAGCCAATGCCAGCTGACATTGGGCGAGGGGCGAGTTCACCCTGGACTATCACAGGGCTGACATATAGAAACATACAATCATTCAAGCTCTCATTGTCTCAATTAAGAGTCAATTGAACCTAATGTCTTTGGACTGTGGGAGGAAGCCAGAGGACCCAGAGAGAGAACATGCAGAACTCCACACTGAAGAGCCGCAAGCAGGATCCAAACCTGACACCCTCGTGCTGTGAGGTGCTAACCACTGCACCGCAGCTTTAAAGCTACAGTAAATATATATCCATTGATATCAACCATGTCATGATATCTTGTATGGAAGAGGGTGAAATAATGCTCCAATATTAGTAGTAATTGTAGCTAGGAAAACATGTAACTGCACCTGACCATTTCCTTGACCTTTGACCTCAAGATATCTAAATGAAAATGGGTTCTATGGGTAACCATGACTCTCCCCACTACCGACCTAACATAATATGTTTTGTTGTGTTCCTCTTTGGAAGAACAACAGAAATTAAAAGACAGTAAATTATGTTGCATTTATAGTCACTGTGCTGTTCAATAATTCTCAATAATACCTGTTGTATATGACAAACTTCTCAGACTAAGACACTGAACCCAGCTGTGTATCACCATAGGCAACAGCTACAGTACATATTATCCATGTAAATGTAAAAATTGTTTGGATGAGTGCTCATTTTATTACTTAAAGGTCAATGACTTGATCCCTATTAATAACCATCCATGCCGCTCCACTGCACTCTCTCGCAGTGTGAGCTGCCTACTTCATATAGAAACACAGTTTACTCTTTAACTTAGAATGACACACTTGTGATCAATTGAGCATGCATGCTCAGACACACACACGTGCACATATTGATGCTGTGGTGGGAAATAATTGCAGTAAAATCCTTCATAGATATGCCCTCAAAATGTTTATTAAATAGTCCAAAGAAAATGAAGCAGCCCATAATGTCAATAATATTCCACCTGACCTTCATGCAAGTAATTATTTTATCAGGGCAGGTGTCAGTGATTGAAACCCTGACATGAATGCTGATAATGGGATTAAGCTTAAAATGTACAGTCATATAGCTAAAAGTACTTTTAGGCAAATAACTTTCTGACAAATATTTGTCGTATTTGACCTGAGCTTTTGCAGTGTAAACATACATTGTATGAAATAAGCCAGTGCTTTGTCTGCTGAATACTTGCATGCGGTGTTTGTAGAAAAGAAGCTGTCAGGGGAGATGCAAGTGTAACTGCTGTTTTTGTCTGATGGTTTGGCAGGCGGTTTACCTTTAAAATCTATTTGAGGAGACTTGACAGCCATAATAACAGAGCAATCTTTGCTTATGGAACTGTTTATTTCTGTGCTCTACCTTTTGTTTCTCTCTTATTTTCCTCTTTTCACTCTCTCTTGCTTTGTGTGTGTGTGTGTGTGTGTGTGTGTGTGTGTGTGTGCGTGTGCGTGTGTGCGTGGAGCTACGTGGAGCTCCCAGCAGTTATTATTGTACTGTGAAATTATTTTCTCAGGTCTGAGCGCCGTGTAGATCGTTTGAAAGTGGCCTTTGATCAGCTGAAAGACGTTTTATTTTCTACTGAAGCAAAAAGCTCTCAGTCGAAGGGACCGGTCGAAGAGTATAAAACTCCTCGTAAACAGTTTGATTGACTGCAGAGTCGCTACAAGGGCAGAGGAAATGTCACTTGTACTCTCATACTGTAGTTTTCAGGTTACAGTTCAGTTACGTGTCAAGGTCAGATGGAGCGAGGCAGCAGCTCTGCAGGTTGGAGGTTTAATTCCCATAAAATACCATCCATTCAGCAACGTCTGTTATACATGAGTCACAGTGTGCTTGTTAGTAATCAGAATGAATAAGTTATGTCTGTGAAAATGTTCATTTTCTGCAGACAGCTAACAGCGGGTGTGAGCTTCATTTAAGTTACTCCCCTGTTGTTTCAGGCAAGCATAATTATAAAACCATGAAAAACCCCCACCAAAAACCATGCTTTTTCTCTGTGTATGTGTTTATTTTTCTCATCCTCCACCATATGCATCTGTTGACGTGTGTGTGTATCCATGTGTTTCCCCACAGCGGACGAGGACGAGGACAAGGACGATGATTTCAGAGCGCCGCTCTACAAGAACGTGGAGATCAAGGGCATTCAGGTCCGGATGAAGTGGTGCGCCACCTGTCACTTCTACAGGCCGCCTCGCTGCTCGCACTGCAGCGTCTGTGACAACTGTGTGGAGGTGTGTGTATATGTGTGTGGGAATACATATGTAAACAGAGAGATTGTGCATATTTAGATATCAGTGCCTGAATGGATACTGAACATACACAAAGGTTCGACGGATGCTGTTCTGGTAGCATTTGGCACGTTTGATATGATATCAGATGCAGTTTGTTTGTTCACAGTACACATGCTTGTGACTTGAATCCACTGAGACACTTTTCTGTCCTGCCAAGAATAAATATCTGAGTTGATGCTGGTTTTTCTATAAATAAATTATATTTTTTTGGCAAAAAAATGTCAAGATAATTATTGGCATAAATATCAGTTTTTGGCAGCGTGAAATACTGTTATCAGTATTGGCTTTCAAAGCCTCAATTTAGTCTTACAAATAAAGACACACATCAGGACCTGAACACACACAGGATGCAGGAATGTGTGATTCTGCACTCTGTTTGTCAAAGGCTGATTAATTCAATGAGGCTGTAGATTATTGTTTGCACAAGAGCTGATGAAAGTAGAGTAACAGAGAAGCCGATGCCACTCTTAACTACCGGGCAGTATTGGATATTCACTGGAGTTAAAGGTTGATTTACTATTCTATTGAAATTCCTTTAGATTAATAATTGGTTTGCCTTATTAGTCAGGAGATTAGTCTGGTCCCTTCCCAATAATAAGTGATTCATATAGTGTAACTCCCTCCCTCCCTCCCTCCTCAGGACTTTGACCACCACTGTCCATGGGTGAACAACTGCATTGGACGGAGGAACTACCGCTACTTTTTCCTCTTCCTGCTGTCGTTGAGCATCCACATGGTGGGAGTTTTCTCCTTCGGCCTCATCTTCGTCCTCCACCACCGAGAGAAGCTGGCAGCACTGCACACCACTGTCACGTATCCTTTTGCCCATTAATCTGAAAAAAGGATATTTTGTTTGGTTGTTCACTCAGTTTTCCAGAAAGCTGGAAGCTTCTTCTGTATGAAGGTGTGAATTGAGTTATTCTTACTATTCCTGTATTGTTTGTTGTTGAGCTTGACCTTTGTGCCCAGTCTGGTGGTGATGTGTATAGCGGGGCTTTTCTTTATTCCAGTCATGGGGCTAACAGGTTTCCATATGGTGCTTGTGGCTCGAGGTCGAACAACCAATGAACAGGTGAGTGCAGGAGCTGCGGACGTGCTTGTTCTAAACACACACGCACAGACAATTCTCCTGCTATTTATCCAGCGAGAGTCAACAGAGCTATGTCGCTCTGCTTCACACTCAAACATTCACACCTGGAGCTGTCTGACTGTTGCTGGCTTTAGGGGTCCTTTAAAATAGTTTTAGTTTTGACAAGCAAGACTCTGGTCACCACAGTAAATTACTCGTACCCCAGCTGCAAATACACAGTCAGTCAAACTAATCTTTAACTTTGTTTGTTTATTGTGCATTTGTCTCTTATTCAGAAAATTAATGACACTCAAAATACAATTGTAGGGAGGTGAAGAGAGGGTCTGTAACCATCATTACATGACTAAGAAATATGTATTAGAAACATTATATCACTATTTCATTGTTTATTTCAATTCAGTTATTATTCATTTTATTTATATAGCCCAGAATCACAAATCACAGACTTATCCCAAAGTGCTTTACAGACTGTACAAGGTACGGCAGCCTCCGTCTTCTGACCCTTGCAGTGGACAACAAAAAGCTCCTTAAGAAAACCTTTTATGGAGGGAAAAAAAAGAGTAAAATGGAGTAGACAGAGTGTGAGAGGGGAGAGGGAGGATAGAAGGGGAGGGTTGAGAAGGGAAGAGAGAGACAGAGAAGAACAAGATGAACAATAACAACAATAATAGCACTAACCCAATAATGAAGTCTGTGACTAATGATAGTAGTGTTGGTGCTAGTTAATATAATCAAATAACAGTGGTAGTAGCAGTGATAACAGAATGAATAGGACTAATGATAACAGTCATAGTAGCAGTGAAAATAAAGTGACAGCAGAAGTGTCTGTAGCAGTAGCAAATAACTACGACTAATTCTGATGAGATAATAATAGTGGGTGTCTAGCAGGACTGCAGCAGGTGCAACAACAGTCCAGACCCAACCATGATCCATGGTGATGATCATAGTAGTAGTAGTGATAAGATAGAGTCCAGCATAGCCACCACAGCAGTCATGGCAACAGCCCCAGCCCAACTGTGATTCATGGTGGTGATGGTAGTCGTAGTGGGTGGCAGGAATCACAGCAGGTATCACCAATACCAACATATTGCAACAGCCCTATTTAGTAGAAACACAAAATACAAGTATGAATCTGAGAGTGAGCAGAATGTGTCCCCTTTAATAAAGATGGTAAACACATGTGCAGTAAACACACAAATGCTAATTAACTAATATTCCCCTTATGTGATGTTTCAATAGAATGAATCACCTTCTTTGTATTCAAGCACTGGACCTGTGTGTGTGTGTGTGTGTGTGTGTGTGTGTGTGTGTGTGTGTGTGTGTGTGTGTGTGTGTGTGTGTGTGTGTGTGTGCGTGCGCGCGTGCGCGCGCGTGCGCGTGTGCGTGTGTGTGCGCACACAGTGGCCTTCATTTGCTGCAGACTCCTAACAAGGTGTTGTGTTCCTCAGGTGACGGGCAAGTTTCGTGGAGGAGTAAATCCCTTCACTAAGGGTTGCTGTGGCAACGTGGAGTATGTCTTATGTAGTCCCCTGGCACCTAGGTAAGATGCTTTAATATGCTGTGTGTGTGTGTGTACAGTAGATGCTTTTCAGGGTTTTTTTCTGTTCAGTTTTATTCCTGCACTTGAGATAATATGTTCGTGTATAATTATGCATATTCATTAGGTTGTGTACCATCAGGGCCTGTGACATCCATATCATAGTACCTGTGTAGTGGCATGTAACTGCACTAGTAACACACACACACATACCTCGTGTGTATGAGCACATGCTCTGAGGTGTTTGCGGAGGTGTGTATGCAGTTCTGGTGAAAACAGCCAGCAACCCTGGGGGAAGGCAGATGGCTGAGAGAATTGAATCACCCTGTAGAACAACAGTTAATGGGAAACAGAGCACAGAGCAAGTCAGCATGCTTTTTACACACAGCATCCCTAAAAGCCAGAACACCAGTTTAACAACCTATGGGGACGAGTTCCATTCCATAAAAATCAACAGTGTGACTGCAGAGAGACAACATCAGGTTGTACGAGCATCTGCCGTTAAGTTGTTGCACAGTCCCTGATGGAGGTTTTTGATTTACTGAACCATTGACTCAAAGCATGTTGGACCTGACTGATAATGAATGAATTGTTAGAAGAGCATTTTTTTTTTTTTAAACTGACTGCAAATCAGTCATATTCATTTAGTAACATGGATTTCTTTTGAAGTTGATTACTTGAAATTTCCAGACTTCTTGGAAATGATAGCACACGTTTTACTCCCTAAGCTTCCACGACATTAAATATTAAAGAAATCAAACTGACAGCCCTTTTAATTATGAAAACCCCTGTAAGACTCAGTTAACTGCTCTTTTTCTGTCAGGAAATTGTGTTTAAAATGTCTTGTTTTAAACTGTGTAATGAGCCAAATGGGGTTACACACAGTACTTCACTAATTTCATCATTGTACTGATGTCTTCTTCATACTTTGGTTGTAACAAGTGGTTATTCCAGACTATGCCTAAATTTGTGTTGCTGTCATGTAATTGGCTGATTAGATATTTGCGTAAACAAGCAGTTGAACAGCTGTACCTAATGAAGTGGTCAGTGAGTGTATATCTATATATACATGCTGTATGCATAATATAACATGCTCATGTAAGCCTGTGTTTTTTTTAAAACTTATTCAGAAAGAGTTTATTTCCTCTGATATGACTTGAAAATTCAGGGTAAAAAAAAATCACTTTTGTAGGAATTTAAGTCTTACTGCACATAGCAACACATTATCCTGTGTGAACATAAGATACATGAAACTGTGTTTTGTAAAAATAAAGATTACATTCTATAGATTTGGGGTGTGGTGTGACTAGAATATAAAGGTCTTTCTGAGAAATAAATTCAGTTTGCAGCAAGTCATTCTCTACTGTACAGAGAAGATAAAGCACCTTCCTTCGCAACAGTGAAATATACTTTGATGTAATGGTGCATTTTGTGCCATATCCTGGTTGCTTCCAGTGAGGCACTGTATCACTAAACATGTCAGATGTAATAGAAACACTGACAGTAAAAACTGTAATCTGGGAAAGCAGTATTCATGCCTATTGCCTGTTTTTATGCAGGTACATGTTGGACCCCAAGAAAAAGCCCCATGTCAAAATTCAGCCCCCATTCATCCGACCTGACCTGTCAGACAGGCAGATCACCATCAAGATCAGCGACAACGGCATCCACAGCACCATTATCAGCTCTAAGGTGAGTTTTCACAATTGCTCCTGTTCCAGGATTCTGTTCCCAGTTTCACATTCTAATACAGGCTCATAATTAAGGCAGCATAGAAAAGGATGCAGTTGCTCACTAAAGTCAGATATATTAGAGAATTTACTCATTTCTAAATGAGGATATTATTAGTCACTTGACGTCAAAGCCAAGTGACTCACACATAGTAATAGGAATGAATGTAATTATGTGACCCCAAAGGGATGAGTTATGTCTATATGGGTGATTTTAAAGACAAATATGTATCCAAACAAAAAAAATATTTAAAAAATGGAAATGATGTAAAGACCATAGCACATTGTTTTCATAGTATTAACTGAAAAAATATCACATTTACTTATCATTTTCCTTTATGGAGGCATAGCAGATTTTGTCTGTACCTGTAAAATACACTTCAACCTTAATTACACAATGGAGCTCCAGTGAAGAAAAGTGTCATATTCCATTTAACAGTACCCTTGTAGATTCAATGACTGTATCATGTTCAGCAACTTTTTGCAAACTGAGAGTGATTAAGTGAAAATTAAAACATAAGAGCAAAATATGAAATTGAAAAACTCCAATTTTATACATCAAGATGTGTTCACAGGTCTGCCAGATAGTTTGTTTCACACAACCATCTGAGAAGCTGTGACTCGAAGGGTTTGGAAAAGGCTAGGCACTTGCAAAAAATACTTAGCAGATGATTGGATGAACCATATGTCAATCACTATAGCCAACTTATAGTTATAAATCGATTATTGCTGCTTGCTGTATTGCTATTGCTTTGGCCTGTAGCAGGGTTCAAATAACTGTCTGATGCCTGTGAAGTATGCCTGCATTGATTTTTGGTGGATACATGGTGTAGGATCTACTTTGAATTGAACTGTCTGCAAACAAGTCGCACTGTGAAGAATGCAGATATAAGAAGTGCAGAAGTGTTGACATCGAAAAAAAGATGTTCTGCTGCAGTGATTTTGGCCTTTGTTCAATGCTAAATACGTTGATTAATCCTTTTTTAAATTAGGAAAAAAAACTGTTTACCAACACAGATAATTTCCCCACTCCATTAGCCACTAAAAAAAGCTCAATTAGAGCATTTGCCTAGTGCAGCTTTGTTACCCTACAACCGTCTGTGAGAGTGGTGTTGTTGCATCCCTCGCACTAACACATGCTCTTCTCTATTTCTTCTGGTGCTCCCCATCTGTTCTTTATGCTTCTTACTCAATGCTCTCCTCCCTGTAGTCTAAAAGCAGCCTGGACGGCCTGGACGAGAAAGAAACCCAGCCACCGCTGCCACCCAAAGCCGACAGGTACAACCAGCTGAAGAGTCAGATGACCTCCAGCGAAGGTAAGAACAAAGCATCCCAGTGTTCAGCCACAACTCTCCCTCTCTCCTGTCAGTCATCAGCAAACCCATTTGTCTTTCCTGTCAGGGCAGAAACCAAACAGCAATTCCCCAAATTCCCTCTGTACATCACCACTATCCCAGTGTGAGATTTGCCTCTAGTTTAGTGTGATAAATGTCCGTCCCAATGGCGGGTCAATGACCTTTATTTAATGCCGTGCTGGAGGATAGGTGTGATTTGTAGTGAGGAGGCAAGTCTGAATCAGCACCAGATTTGTAGTACAATGGTGGAGTGAATCACTGCATGAATTCACTTCACATGAATCACCACCTTTTTACTGGTGGGGTGTGTGGGATAAAAAAAAAATAGAAGTTATTTGCATAATTAGGAAGCAGCAAGTGGTAATAGTTTTTATACTGTTTCATTCAATAGTATGAAGTGTCAATAATATGGAACAGCAGGTTCCCTCCAGAGGATCTCCAGTGTCATGGTGCATTATATCAGGGAGGGAACGATTTCTGCTCTTCCATAGAGCGCCATCACTGCCTGGTGGTACTTCAAAGTACTGCAGCCGCTCCTAATGGATTTCCTCTGCTTGTTTAATTAGAAGCAAATTAGAATTTGAATGTGGCTGTGGTAAGCGTTCTTTGCATATCCTTCAGAGACATAAACAGAGGGTCAGTAGTTGGACAGCTGGCTCATATGTGTTGCATATCAATCCCACAATGAGCTCTTCCTGTCTGACGTCCCAGCTACTCCAATTCATTTTCACTCTGCAGGAATGGTGATTGTGTGTGTTGCAAGGACTCCCTACAGCCTCTTAACTCTGATAATAGATTTCAGCTTTGAGGTCTTTAATTTCTCCCAGAACTGACTTTCAATCAGTGCTGGTATGATAGTATCATTTCTGTTACCAGTGTTCATTTTGCTCTTATTTCTGTCTGTATTGTAGATGGCTCTCTTTCTGGTAAGACCCATCCTTCCACTCCAGCCATGTACAAATTCAGACCGTCCTTTGGCACCATTCCTAAAGTCCACTACCACACTGCAGGAGAGAAGGTAAGCCAGGATTTGTTTTGCACGTATATATTAGGTATATTCTTAAAGTAGTACCATAATATGATACTGTGGTTAGTAGCTGCACCCTGATGGCCAGGGGTTTATTGTTCATAGCAGACGGTAATCTGTTCAGATCCTCTATTCATTCTAATGGACATAATTATTTGAGGTCTTAGATCTATTATCATCATTGCTCATTATCATCAGTCTCCTCCCAAATGCAGACGTGTATTTAACTGGATGTGTATAAGCCAATCACAGTGGTCCACGTCATCCAAAGTGGACTTCAGTAGAGCCGAATGTCAGGCAAGGAGGCACAAATGAATCTGTTAGTCATATCGTTAAGGTATATAATTTGTCTTTAAACCGTGTTTAAAGTAAACACAAGATGTTATATTACTTATACATGTCAAAATATAATTTGCAAGATTTATAGTTTTTACTCAGGATTGAAAAAAGGGTCAAGGTCTAGGACTTCCTTCACATTACCACTAATATGTGTCGTGTTATTCTGCCCTCTGCTCCTCAGATTATCATGCCAGACGACAGGAAGACTCCAGCCATCTTGGAAGAGGGCGTCCGTGGTCATGACTACCGATCTGAGCCGAACCTGGACCTGCCTGAGTACACCAACGCTCCCCTCCACCGCACCTTCCAGTCCTCTCCCCTCCAGTTGGACTCTGACCCCATCAACTCCCGCTCTCTCAGCCTGAAGCAGGGTCAGCGCCGGCCAGAGAAGGGCCAGCTCCCAGCCCTGCAGCCGCAGACTGTCACCTCCACCCCGTACAAGAGCGTCTTCTCACCCAACACACTCTCCAACCGTAACGGCAGCTTGTCTTATGACAGCCTGCTCAACCCCAGCATCTCCCCAGGCACTGCCAATGAATGCATGGCCCATCGTGGTATGCCCTCCATGGGGTTCCACTCGCCCTACCTGCCCACCAAAATGTGCCACATCCGGGAACCTGAAATGCAGAGGCACCAGGTCCCCCCCACCTACAGTCCAGTGATGCCACCCAGGGGGGTGGGCAGGCAATCCCCTCACCTAAGGGAAAGGGACCCATCCCCGGTGCGCTACGACAACCTCTCCCAGACCATCATGGCCTCCATTCAAGAGCGAAAGGAGATGGAGGAGAGGGAGAAACGGCAGATACTGCATGGGCGCTCCCAGACCCACATCTATGCCCAAGACTCTGGCGTGTTTGATGGGGGCTATGGCCTACCCCCCAATGCTTGCTACCCAGATGGCCCTCGTGGCCCCAGCTCCAGAGGCCCAACACCCCCGGCCTATGGAGGCTCCAGGGACAACCTGATGGGGGTCGGGCTGGTGAGCTATGGGCAACGAACCCCCGTGTTGCGCCATGCCGGCTCCACGCTGGGTCGTGCCCCTAGGACATCATCCACCTCCCTGCACACAGATCACAGTAGCAGCAACAGCAGCCAGAGCAGGGCCACATGCCCTGAGGGCCCCTATCGTTCCCCGGCCCACCAGCCCCACTCCCCCGCTATGCCCCGATCCCCCTCCTACTCCCACCAGAAACTCTCCTACATCAGTGCCCATGAGAGGACAGACTCGCCTCGCCCGGGGGGCCCAAGGTATGAATCCTAACGTCCCCCCTGTGGGACTGCATGCATTGTACTGAGCCGATGGGCGGTGAATATATTCACACTGGAAACCTGCTCCTTCTGCTGGACACAGCGAGGAATTCAATCCCACTAGTTTACTAATCCTAACTGAGGCAATGTGTAGCATTTGTATATGGTGTATGTTATTTGTCAAACTGTTGTGTCCATTTATTCAGTCTGGTGTGAATTCTTACATGTTCTGTTCTGATTTATATGTTTGCCTTTCTAGTCAAATAACTACTTTTGTATTATTTCACAAATGAATAAAGTTGTGTAACTCCTCATTTCTTTTTCTTTTGCATGCTTTTCACCTACTACCATTTCCAAGTCTTTCGCCTTACTAACAAGTACACTCTCCAATAATCCACATCCATATTGTCATTCTGTTTTTGTCTTTTTAAAATTGTCCAAGATATCTAATCTGCATGTTGCCACATTATTGCCTTATTATCTGGCTTGTGTTGAATAATTGTCTCTGTTTTTCTCTTTCCACTCAGAGAGGCCATGAAAGTTAATGGGCAGATGGACTGCCACCCCAGTGCCCAGGGCTCCACCCTCAGCCCCAGTCGCCACAGTAATGTCAAAAAGGTGACAGGTGTAGGAGGCACCACATATGAGATTTCAGTGTGAGCAGGGACACCACATCCACATCCACATCCACCTCCAATGACAACAACCACCCTGCTGCAAAGAGATTCTCTCCTCATGATATTAAAGTGAAGTCAGGGGCACATAGCACTCACTGTTTTGGAGTTTATTATCCAACCAGAGGATCTGTCTGGCCTTGTGTGGGTCTGTCTAGCCAAATTTGTACCAGAAGGGTTGTTTGTCAGTTGATACCGCCGCAGGCTGTTATGTGTGAGGAGTGTCTTGTCGTTAACATTTTGTGGCTCATCATCTTGGTTGTAAGAGTGGACCGTTAATGTTATTACTGTTGTCTCTCAGCTGTGGTCATGAAGCGTACGTTGTTCCAAATGTCACACAAACTTTGCTCCAGCAAACGCTGAAGGCTGAACAAAAAAAAACACTACAGATGAATTAAACACTGACATCCTCACTATGGAACTCTGTGAGAAGACTAGTGTCCTTTCTCAGTCAGTTGACCTCAAGAAGTCAAGGTGCTTCACATTAACTCGTACTGTTTATGCCATCTTAAGCATATTTGGTGGAGCTGAACAGCTTTTAGGGGTGATGGAGGACTGATCAGTTAGATCAGCAACAACTGCACTTGCAGATGACACAAAATAAGTGAAGGGAGAAGCTGGGAAAGGGGATATCGAGATGGGAAAGTCATCGTATCATGTCTGGCGGTTGCATTCCAAATTCATTGAGGAAGGCCTGCTGTTGATTGAAAGTCAAAATAAACTTAAATTCCTTTGTCAAATAGAAATTTCTCAGGAATTAATGCAACCAGCAGAGATGACACCAATTCATACATAATGAATGGCTCCTTCCTTGTCTCAGATTATTAGGGCTATTTATAGCTTACCCCCCTGTATTCCCTTCACAAAGGTGCAGTACATCCTGAATGGCTTCTGTTTGTTTTAATGAAGTTCAGTTAACAAGTGCTGGCCGGATATATGAGCGTTCTGAAAAAGATCACAACACCTCATCCCTATGAGTTCAGAACGAGTCCAGCCCACAACCAAAACAACTTTATGTTCCATCTAAAAAAAGAAAAGAAAAAATGTTTAGTGTGCAAGTTGTTTGTGTTATAATCATAGGGATGTAACGGTGTAGAGAAACAAGCCATTTTCCCATGTAGTGAAATGAAGATGAACTGGTCACCCATTCATTATTTTGTAGTTTTTTTAAATGGTTTGTTTCCTTTTTATATAGTCAACCTTTCAAAAGCTATGTTTGATACATCATTTTTTATACAGATAATTAAGCCTGGAATGGATGTTTTATTTTGAGTGGAGTTTTTTTGTTGATAAATTATAAATTCATTAAATAAAGGAGGTCATTATAATGGGTAAAATCCATAAAGTAAATATAGCTTGTTCTACTTTGCAGTGTAAAAAATATGTATGATGAATTGTTATGACAAGAGATGTGATATAAGGAAGTGATATATTAAAAGTCACAATCTTTGACTAGTGACTTGCCAATGTGTGCAGTACACAAGTCAAAGACTGGGCTTTCAATAGAGGCTGCCTTGAGATTTCAGTGCCAAAAATGGCAACGCACCCTTTCGTTTCTCAGTGACAGTGAATGGGTGACATCACCAAGACTGAAACATGTCAAATCCAACAATTTGCAGCAGCTGGCTGGTACAGCTCCAGTATTACCTGTCACTCAGTTGAAAAACATTTTTCTAATATTATTTTTTGCTGATAATTGAAAAAAAAAACTTTTCTGTCAACCATAAAAATGAACTCATAATTAAGTGGATGGTTTTTATTTATATGTTGCACCAACTGAATCAGAAAAAAAAATGAATTTACATGGATGTTAAGTGGTAGATGTGGTCCAGCTCCATTTGCATGAGGTATAAACCATTGTTGCCTTTTGAGAAGAAAGCTACTTTTAATACACAATGAAACGTGGCTTGTTGAAACACTATTGTACACTAAAGGACAATGAACTACCATTTGTGATTAGTATTGAGCAGCAAATAGTAGGAGTGACACCTGTGAGCCACTTAGACTGGGTTGACTACAGCAGAAAGTTCTGGAAGAAAGGCCATTGTGAAAGGTAATTAGTGATCTGGCTTGAATATGAAATCACGGGATCTTTTTTCTTTCCCCATTTCTGATGCATTCATCTATTCCTTTATCCAGAGATCAGAGTATAAAGGCCGTTCTGTGGCAGAGTTACAACCTTCTGGTCTCCCTTTTTAAGGTCTCACCCAGCTGCCTTACCATGAACACAGTGATGTGAAGTAACAGGATACTCTATTCAAGTTATGCATTTCTGAATTGTCATATTGTTTCTGTTGTTAAGGCTGTGGTATACAGGGACACTTTTTGAGGGAAATCTGATGGGTAAGTGTCTATGGAGGCCCATTTCTACCAGTGAAAGAAAAAAAGATTCTGTAATTAATATTGCAAATTTAGAAACTTTTTCAAAATTACTTTGTATCGCTAAATAATGAAGCTTTCTCAAAAGTAATGACTTGATATTGAAAAACAGAACGATTTTCAAAATTAAACTCATTACATTTCCTCAAAATGATAAACTTTAAGATAACGACATCTTGATTTGATATCTCAAAATGTCTTAGTATCTCAAAATAATTCGATTTTCAAAAGATGCCAACTGATTTTTGAGTGTTTGATGTTGCTTTGTCATTATTTTGAGATGCCAAGTCATTCTGAGAAAGGTTCTCATTGTACAGATACATTGAATTTTTTCCCCATCACATTGTTGGAAATCGGCCTCCATGAGAGACAGTGGAAAAGTTAGCTGGAATATTTAATAACTAAACAGACCGTTAGCTGCTGGGTTGCCTAAAAATACCCCAGTCAATCATGACCACATAAACACTGTCGATGTCATTCCTCTTTAAGATGACTGCCATTAGTCCAACGTTCTTTTTTCTGGGATGGACATCACTGCAGGTCAGGGACCATTCCTGACAGTCAAAAATGAAAATCTGTTTTATCAGCCACAAGCTGATTTTGTTTCCTGAAACTCAAAGTTCAATATGTATGAAAAATATAGAATATACTATAAATGTACATGCGTTCCTATTTTTGTGAAGAGGAAATATTTCCCAATGACTTGAGCAGAGTAAATAAAGTTTCCAACTCTTTGAGTGAATGAGATTGATTTGTGAATGAATAAGGTAACCCTGCACAACACTGATTTTTTTAGTCCATAAATGTTACTAAAAGTTAATAATGCAATCAAAGCAGTTTGCATACAACCAGTCACATCTTGATTAAACTCCTACAACCCTTGACACAATCTTGTTTTAGTACAATGAGCTGTATTATAACTGCGCATTTTATCGTTAGCTATCCAAGGAAACAAATGATTTTTTTGTGAAAGCAAATGTGGTCTTTGACAGCTTTTATTCGAAGGTGGATGAAACACTTCAAATCATTTGTGAGCAAA
The DNA here is from genome assembly GCF_030273125.1 of Centropristis striata. NCBI lineage: Eukaryota > Metazoa > Chordata > Actinopteri > Perciformes > Serranidae > Centropristis > Centropristis striata. Next base: position 28,882,180 of record NC_081523.1, read on the forward strand.
TGAAAAGCAACATTTCATCCATATACATGTATTTACAGATGCACTGGCACTTAGATGCACTTTAGAGGCAAGGTTAAGAACTCAATTAGTGGAAAGAAAAGGAGGGTGGTGAGCACACAGATCAGATAGGGCACACTCTGTTACATATACTCTACATGCTTAAAGTCTGGGAATGTTATGATCTAAAGAATACAAACTCATTTCCTGGCGAGGAAAGTCAGAGCATAGCTGCACCAAACTCTGATGAACCGTTGACTTTGGACTTAATGGGTTTTCAGATTAAAATGAAAAAAAGGAGAAAAATGAATTGCTTAGCTAAGTGCATCTGATCTCCTATCAGTCAGCCATCAGTGGACACTGCGATCTGCAGCACACATCTGATGCTTGTCAACTGTCTGGAGTTGATTCCTCTTCTAGTCAGTTCCCAACAGAACTAATGAAAGAAGGAACCAGGAAAGAACTACTTCTACAAGGCATCCACTGAGAAGTCTTCACCTTACTTGCTGTTTCTTACAGTGGAAGCATGGACAGTGGACAGGGTAAGAAGGCCCACTGAGATGCATCATGGGATTGAATATGTATAATGCACCTCCATAATGCCTGGTCCCTGACCCTGTGCTGCTAACAAGCAGGCTACATTATCCTCTCCCCCTACAAACAAACTCTGCTTCAGAATAACAAAACAAAAAAAATACCCCAATGTGGGAATTATCACTATCACAAGCCTCTTTTCACAGTTGGTCAAAATGTAACATCGAACTGTAGATGACAAGGATGGAAAGCGTGGCATTCCATGGTGCAAAGAGGGAAACAGGTGAGGGCGGGGTTTCTTTTTTCCTCATAAATTCACTATTTTGTATTTTTCCCCCAGTGGCATCAAGGACTTGTGATCTTGAGGCAAAACCGATAATAAAAAAACAAAATGAAACTAATACTATGCAAGTGTCCAAATTCAGTTCATTTAGAGTCTATTGTAGAAAAAGAGGAAAACCGATAAATTGAAGATCAGCAAAGCAAGTTCTTGGTTCTCAATTCTTCTCCTCAGCCTTCACCTCCTTTTTCTCATCTTCTTTCTTCTCGGTCTCCTTTTGGACCTCTTTCTTATTTTCTTCAGATGCCTTGTCTTTGACGGAGAGTTCCTCCAGCTTCTCTGCCATTTTGTCTGCGTTATCTGTGGCAAAAAAGTGAAATGTCAGCCAAAATGCTGGGAATGTCTGTATACAACTCAGTTGCATGTCTTCAGGTGTTTTTTTTTCTTCACTAAACTCACCTTGCAACTAAACCCCCCATTCTAAAAACCCACATACAAACATATAGCCGCTATATGCAACTTATGATTTTAGGTGTGGCTTTTTGCTAATGTGATCGAAAGTAGCATTAACATGTGATGAATCTCAATTGTAATGTAGCAGAACATAGTGACACCAGCCTTTTGGAAAGCTAGTAAAGTGTTACATTCTGCATGTTCATGTAGCAGACAGAAAAAGTTCCAGGCTGGAGTAGACAGCAAAGAACAGAGTGAGTCTGCATACTCAAGAAACTTGTCATTCAAAGTAGTAGTGTTAATAGTAGTCATGTTACCTAGTTTGAAATAAATTCAAAACAGATCCAATACCCATTACTCAACCCAGAGTAGTGTTGGGGAACATGAAAATAATGAATAATGGCATATGACCATGTAAAATCAACAACTATTAAATGTTGTGGACCTTTTCAATAACTAATTTGTAAAAAAAAAAGCACTTGTCGAAAAATATTTCATGCAATCTGCATCATCCAACTTTAATTACTTTATTCGATATATGACTAAAGTTTAAGCTTCTTGTACCTGTTCCCTCTAGAGTTTTTCTGACCTCCTCCTTGCACTCGTCAAACTTCCCCTTGAACTTCTGAGCATCTGTAAACAGAACAAAGAGTTAGAGTATACATTCACATCAACATACTGTTGTTTCATGGCCAAAGAGGCTGCTAAATCATTCTGCATTGACAAACGGTAAGAAAATAGCTGCTGGGAGTTAGTCCAGTTTCTGCATCCAAAAAGCAACTAACAGCCGTTTGTCACTTCAATGTGATCACTATACCGTCTATATCAGTTATACAATTGTATTACATGTATAAATACTTACTTTCTGCATTTAAAAAGCGTATTGCTAGGAGTTCAGGTTTAGGGCTTTCGTCAGCATAATCTGCTAGTGTGTTCCACACCCATGCCCTGTCACTGCCAGCGTTGGGCTTCAGCTCCATGGCAGGCATAACTGTAATTCACAAAAGCACATGAGGGCAGAAATATAAACATTTACAGTGTAAAAAGTAATCATATTCAGTGATTGCATAAGAATACAAATATTAAGTATAAAGCAATTATCTAAGCAAATCAGGTAAATGATATGCATCCTTCGTCAACCAGTGAACACAACCATCAGTATTGCATGTCAAAGATGTCTATTGGTGAGAACGTGATGTGCATAGCTGCAGTGCGACAGCAAGACTTCCTCCCCTGCAGTTCAATGCTAACCACAAACACCACAGAGCTGAACTTTCTGTAGATACACTAAACAGTTTAATATACTGCTCGCCATCCATCTGATTTTGGGAACAGTGGTTTTAATCTGTGTTATCATAGTCAATTTCTTTTCTCTTTCTGTAATTTTATTTGGGATCACAATATAAAAAAGCAATTAGTGCTGTCACAATATCAGATTTTTACAAGCCAACTGTTGTGGCTAAAAGTCCATGATAAAAAAAATGATCATGATATCCATGTGTATGTTGGGTAATTATGATAATACTTTACTTTAATACTCAATTAATTCTCTCTGAATAGGGAAGTGACCAGATTTATCTGCCAGAACAAATAAAACATGGGCGTGGCAGATTTGACTTGTTTCCAGGCAAGGCAACCAGATAAACTGATATGGAAATTATTTAAGAGACGTTGGATTATTTACATCATATTAATTACATGACATCAATATATATATATATATATATATATATATTTTTTTTTTTTTTTTTCCCCCCCAACTTGACTCACTGTGATGATTGGCACAAATTTTCAAGGTTCGGTCTCTCCTCATCAGGAGGCGGATTGTGCCCTTCTCTCTGTGTTTCAGCAGCTTGACGTCACCGGTTCCTCTCTCCTTCCACTCTGGTGGGTCGTTCTCATTGGCAAAACGATATAGTTTAGCCCGCCTGGGAAAATAATGGTATGGCAAAGCATTGCATATATGTAAGCCAGTATGCTAAACAGTCAGCAAAATATGCAATAACACAACACTTGAATGATAAATAACATGCAAGTTCAAACAACTTACATTTTAAAGAGTTCTTCCTCATCCTCTTCTAATGTTTTCACATCCTGCTCAGGAAGGGACACGATGGGCTCAAATTGGGGATCATGATTAGAGTCCTCTGCATTATCTACAGTGGTGTCAGGTTCTTCCTGGTCCTCAAAGGAGAAACAAAGGATGAGTTAATGCAAAGCGAAAATTTCAACATATCTATGTCAAACATTCAACGTTAAAATAGTAAGGCATGTGGTATAGGTCAGTGTAATTCTTTAAAACTCACTGGAACAAAGTGACTTCTGACAATCGACCAACAGGCCATGAATGCTTCAATGGAGGGATTTAAGAGCTCATTGGTTAAGTATAGCTTTTGTATGGGAACTGGCCAAGCCTTTAGTAAATCACTATTGCTGAGCCAAGCATCTTTAGTTCTATTTGGGGTTGCATATTATCATGTGCATACAATTAAATGTTTACAACTAGTAAGGCAAGAACACAAATACTTCATACAACCAAGTAACCGAGGACAAAGACGGCTAGCCATAAAAAAGTGCGCAAGTTCATGAGCTGTGACAAAGTGATTTTCTTGCAATATCATTTAGCGGATAAGAAACTTGGCATTTGTAGGAGACTTTACTTTCAGGGAGGAAACCACGAGCTTCACTGGATAGTTAGATAGAAGTCGATGCTACTTAGCTACGGTAGGTAACGCTAAGCTAAATTGCTACCGACGTTTAAGGTAATGCAATGACGGAGTCATTGTATAAATACAGGTCTTTGGCTTGAATGATACAGTGAATATATTAAAAGTAATGTTTTGACGCGGGTATAATTTACCTCATTAAAGTTAACAAATAGTTGTTCAACTTTGTTCTTGTGAGTCAACTCATTGTGAAGTTGCCCAGCTAACGAGGCCTTTCACTAGCAGGCTAGTCGAGAGCTAACGCTGATCGTTAAACATTTCGCACCAGTCGTTAACTAATACCACAGTTAATTTAACAGGATTTCGGTGACATGAGTTCAGGGCAAACTGGCAGCCGACTCAGTGTAACGTTGTTCCTGCTAATTGCCCGATAACACGCAGTCACTAGCTCTAGCGCCCTGCTATTAAAGCTAACAGTAACCAACAAATGTTAGCAACTGCTGTGCTTGGCAACCAAAGACAAAAAACTCACCTAACATCATTGTCTTTGCCCAGCTGGTTACACACAGATCATAAAATACCCCGTTTAACGACTGGGACAGGTTAGTTAAATCAGTAGTGTTGTGCACATAGCCCTCCTAAGCAGCTAATGATCAGTGTGTGAGGCTAATGCTAACATGCTGCACACTTTAAAGCGTCAACCCTGAAGAAATGATTTAGAGAATAAAATCTACCACTGGGCATTTGTAATCGTTCGTCAAAATGCTCTTACACTTTCACTACACCCTGTGGCCTTGAAAACACAGCTTTTGTAGCATCATGAAAGACATCATTGTCGGCATTACTGGCTCGCAGTTTCCATTGCAAACTTTAACGAATTTAGATATATAAAATACCAAATTTGCCACAAAATTCCAATTTCAGGGCAGAGATAATACATTACATGTCCTAAAACCAGTGATCTCACCTTCGGGTCTGCCATATTAATGTAGATGTTTGTAGATTATAGAAGTAGTTTGATAGATTCAAAAACAGGCTGGCCACCGTTTCCCCTCTGATACTCTCACTTCCTGCTACAGGTTTCGCGCGCCGAATTTCCTACGTCCGCCCGCGCCCACATTGTGACAGCGCGCGCACCGCCTCTCCGTCCCTAGGACTGCTGTAGATATAGATATAAAGCCTTTCTTATATGTATCTATGGCTGTTGCAACCTATGGTATCAACCAGTCTATCGTCACACAGTTAAAATAATAACCTAAGTAATTTTTTCAAGTCTGCCAGGAACCAAAAGTGTTCACTTAAAAAGGATGTAACATTGTACATTTGTGACTTAAGCAAGATATGGTAACACTTTATTTTGAAGGTGTCTACATAAGGGTCACACAAGCCTGTCAGAAACATGACATGACAAGTATCATGAGCATTAATGTTACTTCAAAGTGTAATCAATGTTCATGACACATCCCATGTCACTCATATGTAGAAACCTTCAAAATAAAGTGTTACCATATATTCCTTAAGTCACAAAGGCATGTTCCAAAAATTGCCTAAGTCACATTTTATTTTGACTTAGGCATAATAAATCTGCTTAAGTCACACACTTGACATAGGCCATTATCTTAAAGGGGTAAAATCACATGATCTGATCAACTGAGGATGTAGGCGATTTTACCATAGGTGGCCGGCGTCATGAGGAGATGATTTAGGCAAAAAAAAAAATTTTGACAAAAAATTACTTTTAAATGACGATTATTTTAACAGTGTGTTGCTATGGTATCAACCAGTCTATGGTATCTGCGCTGTTTCTGTTACAAGCTTTTTATCAATTGGTTATTGATTGAGTAAAATGTAACAACATTTAATAGGAGTGCTGCAAAAATAATAGGCTTCAATTTAATTAAGTGTAAGATTTCAAGAATAATCCATAAAGCGAAAACAAGTCAAACTGTTGTACGACAAAGAAGTAAAATAAGATAAACCTTTATTAGTCCCACCATGGGGAAATTGCATCATTATAACAGCAGAAAGAAGGATCAGTATGACCAAGGGTAGTATTAAAAAAGTAGCATAAATATAACATATGTATCAAATAAACAAGGAGAGAATATAGAAATATTTGTATTTGTAAATATGGTTAAATGTAGCCCAAATATTTCAAAGAAGTTAAATTTCAGTATTATTTATAACAATAATAATAATAATAATAATAATAACAACAATAATATGAATTAACATTTAAATTGTCGAATAACCTAATATACACCATAGGCCAAAAGTTTGGAAGCAAGACCAAAGTTGTAAAAAGAAGATAATAGTTTCATTGCTATACTTTGCAACAAAATAGTCACTTATTAGAACACATTTTTTCTATAATTATCAGGTCTTTGGGTTTTTATTGCTTAGACGTTGTGTATCCTTCTTTCCTTAATGTATAAATCTGTACTCTTGTTTCTTTACTCAGCTGCTTCATTCTAGCCATTTCTGTTGTAGTTTGTCAGAGATATAAACACAGTTGAGATTTATTGGGATTTTTGTATCCAAACTCTCTTAAGCCAAATAGAGCCAAATAAACTGAATAATGCAAACTGTGATGTTTTTTGTTTTTTTTAACTTTTGCACTGAAGTTGTCACTCTTCAAAATCTTCTCAACCCTAAAACTAAGCCCAATATCTTTTGTTAATATTTATTCAGCAATGGTCTGGCAACATCAATGTATACCTAAAGGTAAATTAAGGAAAATGGTTAAATTCCATAAAGGTAAAGTATGATCATGCAGTAAACACACAAAAAAAATCCAATGAATCCATACTGGTTTTTGAGAAAGCCATTGTGAACAGAACAATGTAGAACAGTACTGTTAAGTACCTGAGTTTTAATTTATAAAAATCAAATGTTGTTGATGTAAGTATAAATTGTTCATAACTTGAGGTCAGAGGTCAGAGGACCACTTTGAAAAAAGCCATGTCTGTTTTTTTTCCCTTGCTAAATAACAGACTAACTTTGGAGTGTCATTTCACATCCTTCCTTACAATATGTCATGACATGGCTTCTCTGTAGCGTTAACATTAAGTCAGCTTCTGCCTCTAAAATAAATAAAACAGCTGAAATGTCCAATAGGGGACATCCAAGGACACACTGTATCATTTGATCAATAGGCAACAACTCTCCCTTTACAGTCTTCCTGCAATCCCACAAACACTTCAATGTTCAGCTCATCTTTTATTTCACGTTTCTGCTGGTTTGCAAACTGTTTACGCTCTTTTCTTTATGTGACAGATTTCTTACTGATCAAAATACATTCAGGGGGAAAAAATCAGGAAAATCGAAGATGGAAAACTTTTGTCGCTGGGCCACAAGTAGGCTGAGACACTGAGAGGTGGAGCAACAGTGACCACTTCAACCACGTCACATTCCTATAAATGAAAGTGAAAGCTTGTGTGAGCGACAGCAGAGCTGCAGTTGAGACAAGCCTTTCTGTTTTTCTCTAAAGAAACTTTCAACTGAATCCTGCAGGTTTTTCTCAACAACACAGCAGAATCTGTGCCAAACACCGGTGAGTACACTGTCCTACAGAGACAAAATACACTTGCTGAATATTTAGTAAAAGTTTTGCTCAAAAACCAGAAGACATGACAAAGGAAAAGAGGACAACAGATAAATTAAGCCTGCTAAAAGCTAACTAGCCTTGTTGCTAAGATTCCCTTTTAATTGTCCAAACACTGAGTACAGTATCATATTTTATGTGATAATTTATTGTATTGATTATAAAGGCACAAAATCGAAGTTTTGCAAATTATATAACTGTTACACACATTGGTAAGTGTCCTTTGAGTTTTCTTTTGACCATTTTTATCCATTGTTGATATGAGAAAAACTGCATAATTCAGCACCAAATGTGTGTAACAAATGGTATCAACTCATAAATTGCTGCAACAACTTATGGGACATAGTTGAACATGGAAATGGGCTTCAGATGAGATAATATTAATGTTATGACCCCTTATACACCTGAATAGGTTTAAATAAATAATTAATTTATTAAGTAATTTTAATCAGATGTTTTTGACCAGAAAAACTTGACAACTTGGGCTGCATCCTAAATTAATCTTCAGGTTCACAGCTTTCAAATGATGTCCACCACTTCTATGTGGCATTTATTGTCAAACTGCTATTTTCCCCAAAACATACACTGCTCACAACCACCAATTATATATTTTTAAAAAAGAGGAAAATAGCAGTTCAACAATAAATAGGAAGGAATGGTAAAACGTTAAAAAATGTTTCATTTGGTTTGAATGTATGAAACAAATAATCAAAATATATTCAATCACAGTATTGTCTTTTCACCATTTTTGTCCTCAGAGTGTAGGTATGTCTGCTGTTGTTAGCTGTCTGCTGACTGAAGATCAGTTTCTGTGCTCCATCTGTCTGGATGTGTTCACTGATCCAGTCACCATACCATGTGGACACAACTTCTGCAAAAGCTGCATCACTGAACACTGGGATATTAATGTCCACTATCAGTGTCCCAACTGTAAAAAGGATTTCAAAGCAAGACCTGAGCTGCAGGTGAATACTTTCATCTCTGAGATGGCTTCTCAGTTCAGACAGTCAGCTCAACAGAGCGTCAGCAGCAACAGCTCAGAGCAACAAGTTTCTAAACCAGTAGAAGTTCCCTGTGACGTCAGCTCAAAAAACAAAGAGGCTGCCCTATGTATCCTCTTTGTGTGTCTGGTGTGTGTCATCAAGGTCTGTATGGTTATAGACTTTGAAGGAAAAAAGGGCGAATTCGGGAAGACTGAGGCTGAAATTCAGAAGAGACGACTGAAGATTGAGGAGATCAAACTCTCAGTGGAGCTCAGTCAGAAAGATGCAGACAGAGAGACAGCAGATGGTGTTCAGGTCTTCACTGCTCTGAAGGAGTCTGTTGAGAGAAGCCAGGCTGAGCTCATCTACACGATCAAAGAGAAGCAGAGAAAGACAGAGAAACAGGCTGAAGGCTTCATCAAAGAGCTGGAACAGGAAATCTCTGAGCTGAAGAAGAGAAGCATTGAGGTGCAGCAGCTCCTACAGTCTGAAGACCACCTCCTTATCTTCCAAAGCTTCACCTCCCTGAATGCTGCTCCACCCACCAAAGACTGGACAGGAGTCAACGTCTGTGCAACTTCATATGAGGGGACAGTGGGGCGAGCTGTGAATCAGGTGGAGGAGACGCTCAGTAAACAGATGAAGAAGCTGCTCCCTGATAAAGAGCTGAAGAGGGTCCAGCAGTATGCAGTGGATCTGAAACTGGATTCTGATACAGCAAATCCCTGGCTCATTCTGTCTGATGATGGAAAACAAGTCAGCTGTGGTGATGTAAGGAAGAATCTCCCAGAAATTACAAAGAGATTTGGAAATTATCCCGGTGTCTTAGCAAAGCAGAGTTTCTCTTCAGGAAGATTTTACTACGAGGTTCAGGTTAAAGGGAAGACTGACTGGACTTTAGGAGTGGCCAGAGAGTCGATCAACAGGAAGGGATTCATCTCACTGACTCCTCAGAATGGTTACTGGACAATATGTTTGATAAATGAAAATGTGTATGAAGCTCTTGCTGGCCCTTCAGTCCGTCTCTCTCTGAAGTCTCGGCCTGAGAAGGTGGGGGTGTTTGTGGATTATGAGGAGGGTCTGGTCTCCTTTTATGATGTTGATGCTGCAGCTCTTATCTACACCTTTACTGGCTGCTCCTTCACTGAGAAACTCTACCCACACTTCAGTCCATTTATTAACTATGGTGATAAAAACTCTGCCCCTCTGATCATCTCTCCTGTCAGTCATACTAAGTAGAACAGTTATCAGGTTTTGTACGTTGAGTTTAATTTGGTGTAATAAATTTACATGTTTATATTATTTATTTATCAATTTTTGCTACAAATGACTGATACTTGTTAATTGTGAATGCAAGAGTGCAGAGTGTAAAACTAAAAAAACAAACAAACAATTTCCAAGTTCTCCATTTTAAGTCATGTTAGCAGCCATGTTAGCAACATGGCTCTTGGTCCTCCGTTTTGTTCCAGACTGAATTACTAATTGATGTGGCCACCCACGACGTCAATAGTAAACAGATATTGTCCGTACACAAGAGTTTTTATTAATTTTGAATCAAAGAGTAACTGTATTACCAGAAAATCCAAACTTTCCTGGTTACATAAAGGTCCAGAGGTGAGCCTTCATGTTCCAGCAGCCGTGGGTTTGTGGAAGAAGCTGTGGATTTGCTGAAATGCAGCCTGACCCACAATGGGCTCCAGCTCTGCAGGGGCGGCGTTGCAGAATTGCTTCAGCAGGGTCACAGCTTTGACCCTACTGACTCCGGAGACATGCTGCACCAGAGCCAGGACCAGCGGGTCCAACAGCCGAGATGAGCTCCTCCTCTTGAAGGGGTTCTCTTTGCCGCCCCCGTGAACCTGGAGACAATCGGAGAAGGTCTGCATTAGACAACAAAATGTAATGTTACGAGAGCTTTACAACTTTTACACCAAGGATCTATGCTTGTTTTTATAAAAAAATTTAAATCATTTTTATTGGCACTCTGAAATTACACAGACATCACACACATTGTTCACACAACAAGCCTCTTGTTGTCAACAGAAGGAAAAGTAAAAATAAAAATAAAATAAAAAAAGTATTCTAAAATGGACAACCAAGTGGGACTGAACTCACATGTCTGTCAACTCCTAAGCTGCAGGCTGTGAATGTCACATGCACTCCTCATACAAGCAAGGCCGTATTCATTAATACTTGATATTTATGTTAAGTGGAAAGAAAGCAGGTTCACTGTTTAGTCTACTCACGATCTGAGTGATGAGCTGCGAGGCCTCCGTCTGCCAGCTGACCAGCAGCAAAGTCAGGCCGAGGTCAAACACCACAAACTTCTGCAGAGCAGAAAAGTACTGCTCACTGAGTCTGTTCTCCACCAACACCAGCTGCTGGAAACTACTGTTGCTCTTAAAAACAGGAGAGGCACAGTTCACATCAGACAGAAAAATACAGAGCATTAGCTTTCAGCAAAAGTGCTTTGTCAGTTATCTTTAAAAAAAATTTTTTTTTATGAAACTCACATTTCTGTAGCGAACAAGTTTCCTCTTGTAGCTGTTGTTTTCAGGTGCATTAGACATATTAACATCTTCTGTGCAGAGCAAGATAGGAGAGGTCACATACAAGGCGTCACATTCAAAAATGTAAAGTACGTAGTGCAACCAAAGAAATAAAAAAAGACGGTGTACAACACCAAACTTAAGGGGAAATTATGAACCTTAACCTATTCTTACCAACTACACACTTGACAACTTTGTAGGGCAGCAACTAATGATGACTTTTAGAATCGATAGTCTTGATTAATCCGTTGATTCATAAAATGTGAAATAATAGTGTAAAACACATTTTCCAAGTTCACATATTTAAATGTTCAGTCGATTATCTAAAAATAATTTTGTCAATAAACAATCAATTAATTAAAGCACTGACTACAAAGAGACATGAAATTAAAGAAAAAACACAGAATGCAACAGATTAACGAGCTATAAATCAAGACAAAGTGTTATTAAGCCCATAAATGTCACAATGCACCTTTAGTGAGCGCTTACCATTCACACAGAACTCCACTCAAATCATCTCCTCATGACGCCGGCCACCTATGGTAAAATTGCCTACATCCTCAGTTGATCAGATCAGATTTTACTCCTTTAAGATAATGGCCTATGTCAAGTGTGTGACTTAAGTGGATTTATTATGCCTAAGTCAAAATAAAATGTGACTTAGGCAATTTTTTGAACATGCCTTTGTGACTTAAGCAAGATATGGTGATGATACTTGTCATGTCATGTTTCTGACAGGCTTGTGTGACTCTTATGTAGACACCTTCAAAATAAAGTGTTACCATATCTTGCTGCCAAGGGGACATCCAAGGACACACTGTATCATTTGATCAATAGGCAACAACTCTCCCTTTACAGTCTTCCTGTAATCCACCAAACACTTCAATGTTGACTTCAACTTCAACTGAATCCTGCAGGTTTTTCCTCAACAACACAGCAGAATCTGTGCCAAACACAGGTGGGTACACTGTCCTACAGAGACAAAATACACTCGCTGAATATTTAGTAATTTTATGATGTTTGTATGATATTTAGTTTTGTCGTTGTCGCTAAGATTCCCTTTTAATTGTCCAAACACTGAGTACAGTATCATATTTTCTGTGATAATTTATTGTATTGATTATGAAGGCACAAAATCAAAGTTTTGCAAATTATATAACTGTTACACACATTGGTAAGTGTCCTTGGACTTCAACCTCTTATTGTGAGGCAGTAAAGCTGACAATATTTCCTCTGTTTCAACAACCTGAATGAACTCAAAACCTGAGCCCTACTCAGACAGGAAGTTCCAATCAGGCCCAATTTTAAACTGAGGCAACAATATAATAATAATAATAATAGTAATAATAATAATAATACCATTTCATTTATGTAGTGCTTTTCTAAACACTCAATGATGCTTAAATATATATATATATATATATATATATATATATATATATATATATATATATATATAATCTCCGGCAGCCGAGAGCAGTAGCTTCAAACTTCTCTTCAGCACATTTAATGATTCTCTGCTCTCTGCAGCAGTTCAAGCTGACTCTGATACTACAAGTCTTTGGAGAGGATGTGATTTTTCTTTTGCTCCACTCCCTCAGACACTTCACTGAAACAAATGAAGACAAATACTGACTAAATATGGCTCAGAACATTGCATTTCATGTGTTAACGTCAAGAATTAATTGCCATTGTACATGTTTAGTCTGTCATGATTTGAATTTATTGAAGAAATAATAAAACAATATGCAATGACACTATTGTCTTTTCACCATTTTTATTCTCAGAGTGTAGGTATGTCTGCTGCTGCCAGCTGTCTGCTGACTGAAGATCAGTTTCTGTGCTCCATCTGTCTGGATGTGTTCACTGATCCAGTCACCATACCATGTGGACACAACTTCTGCAAAACCTGCATCACTAAACACTGGGATAAAAATGTCCAGTGTCAGTGTCCCAACTGTAAAAAGATTTTCTACACAAAACCTGAGCTGCAGGTGAATACTTTCATCTCTAATATGGCTGCTCAGTTCAGACAGTCAGCTCAACAGAACGTCAGCAGTAGCAGCTCAGAGCAGCAAGTCTCTGAACCAGTAGAAGTTCCTTGTGACGTCTGCACTGGAACCAAACTGAAGGCCCTGAAGTCCTGCCTGGTCTGTCTGGCCTCCTACTGTGAGACTCACCTGCAGCCACATCTGACAGCGTCACGTCTCAAAAGACATCAGCTCATCGACCCTGTGGAGAACCTGAAAGGCAGGATGTGTCCCGAGCATGATAAATTGCTGGAGCTGTTCTGTAAGACCGACCAGATGTGTGTCTGCATGCTCTGCACTGTTTTAGACAACAAGCCACATGATGTTGTTCGTCTGAAAGAAGAATATGAAGGAAAAAAGGCAGAGCTGGGGAAGACAGAGGCTGAAATTCAGCAGATGATTCAGAAGAGACGACTGATGATTGAGGAGATCAAACTCTCAGTGGAGCTCAGTCAGAAAGATGCAGACAGAGAGACAGCAGATGGTGTTCAGGTCTTCACTGCTCTGAAGGAGTCTGTTGAGAGAAGCCAGGCCGAGCTCATCTACACGATCAAAGAGAAGCAGAGAAAGACAGAGAAACAGGCTGAAGGCTTCATCAAAGAGCTGGAACAGGAAATCTCTGAGCTGAAGAAGAGAAGCACTGAGGTGCAGCAGCTCCTACAGTCTGAAGACCACCTCCACCTCCTCCAAAGCTTCACCTCCCTGAATGCTGCTCCACCCACCAAAGACTGGACAGGAGTCACTGTCCATCCACCTTCATATGAGGGGACAGTGGGGCGAGCTGTGATTCAGGTGGAGGAGATGCTCAGTAAACAGATGAAGAAGCTGATTGAGGCTGAGCTGAAGAGGGTCCAGAAGTATGCAGAGAATGTGATGCTTGATCCTGATATAGTACATCCCATACCCACTCAGCCTAAAGACAGACAACAGGCAAGTAGCTGTAGATGTGTCTCATTAAAGAAGGCTTTAACTTTAAGATTTTACTTTGAGGTTCAGGTTCAAAAGTGGTCTCACTGGACTCTAGGGGTGACCAGAGAGTTGACCAACATAAAGGAGAAAAACACACTGACCCCCTCAAATGGTTACTGGACTGTATCTAAAAAGTGTGAACATGGGTACTCTGCTGCTGCTAACCCTCCAGTACCTCTCTACCTGAAGTCTCGGCCTAAGAAGGTGGGGGTGTTTGTGGATTATAAGGAGGGTCTGGTCTCCTTTTATGATGTTGATGCTGCAGCTCTGATCTACTTCTTTTCTGGCTGCTCCTTCACTGAGAAACTCTACCCATTCTTCAGTCCCTGTCGAAATAATGGAATCGAAATCCACATCTTCAGAATTCCTTGTACAACACAGTGAGGAGAAACTTTTGATAAATGAACAAAACTGTTCAGTGTCATGTAATGTATTATATCTAAATACCATAACATATTTACTGCTCAACTTCCTAATTCTCACCGGTCTCTTTATATCATGTTTACCTATAATATATACCATTGCTTCTTACTGTTGCAAATAATCTCCTGTTTAAAGTAACCAAACTTTTTTTCCCTATCTAATACTATTTCTGCGTTCAAAACTGTCCTAGCTTTTCAAAAATGTGTTGAATTGGCATAGCGTTTGTCTGGGAAGGGACATTTATTACGTAAATTGTTGTATGTATAACATTTTTATGAATTGGCTAATATTATATGTTTTTCCTGATATTGTGGTAATTTCTAAAAAATAAGTAAAACCCAATTGACTCTTGGATGGTTGCAGGTCAGTAGAGTATATGTATGTGTACGAGTGAATTATCAATGAAGAAATAAACAAAAAAACGACTTTGTTGTTGTTTACCGTTATGGAAAAATGATTGATCTTGACTCTAAAACAAAGAAGAATAATGAGACCCCAATGGCTTAGGTTTAAATATTTTATGGATACTTGATTAAGGAGAATTAACAATCATCAAGCAAAATAAAGAAGACAGAGCAGCATGATGTCAAGTCAATTCTGACAAACCTTACATCCTGGCGGGAAATTGATAACATAATATTAAGGCATACTCTGAGGAGACAGAAACACAGTCTGGAGCCAAGGTACAGTCTCACCACAGACAAAATATTGATAGAATAGGGACGGACGGACAGGTAACAGAAACTGAATTCTTCAGCTAATGTATCAAAAGTCATAATATACAAAAATTCTACCACATTTACAATCTTTTGACACCCAGTTCATACAGAATGAGCCATAAGCTGATTTCAGAATAGCCATGACTTTCCTGTCTGAGTTCATTTTGTCTTGATATATCTCATGCTGCACTGTGATAAACTCTTACATTCTCAAGACCACCTGCACCTCGTCCAAAGCTTCACATTGCTGAACGCTGCTCCTGATGTCTATGTCTGTCCATCTTCATGTTAGGGGACGAGAGCTGTGAAAACAGACGAAGAAGCTCTTAGAAGCAGAAATGTAGGGGGCGAGTGGATGTGAAACATGATCTTGATACAGCAAAACCTGAACTCATCCTTTCTGATGATGATAAACACGTTAAACACGGTGAAGTGGGGAAGAATCTTATGGATGTTGGATGTTGTGATTAAAAAACAAAATCGGCTGTTCTTAGACTGACTTGAGCTGACAAGCTTGTATACCTCATCACATCTGAAATAGTTGGTTGAGTAAGATAATGTAGTGTTTTTAACCTTCAAGTTGTGTTTGAGCAGCTGAAATGAACACTAAACCAGCTACTAGTTGGTTGAAAATAATCTGAGGTCCCCCTCTAGTGGAGGTCATACTCATAACAGCAGCATGTGGTCATATGAGTTCATATTAATTAATTGGAATCTGATGCTGAGGCAGTTTACGTGAATGTAGGAGAACAAGTCTGACTGGTACGACTACTTTTTGTAATGTCATTAAAGATTTGTATCTCAGTTAAAAACACATATTTTCTTCCTTCTAATATGATCTGTGAGAAATCTTTTATAGAGAAAAGCTGCTCATTAGTTTTGGAGAAGAGCAGTGACATGTAGAGGGAATTGCCTTGATGGATCATAGAATTTTTCAGGGTATTGCCAAAAGAGATGATGAAATGTCATTCATCGAGCTACACTGAGAGGTGGAGCAACAGTAAAGGTGAAGAGCTGCAACGTCACATTTCCTGAAATGTAAGTCAAAATTTGTCTGAGCAAGAGCCGAGCTGCAATCAAGACAAGTCTCTCGGTTTCTCTGAAAAGAAACTTTAAAGTGAATCCAGCAGGTTTTTCCTTATCAACAGCAGAATCTGTGCCAAACACTGGTGAGTACACTGCCCTACAGAGACAAATATATTAACTGGATATTTGGTCAAAGTTTAGTTCAAACCAAAATAAAGTAACTGCACAAAATAAGCATGCTAAAGGTTAACTAGGCTATCTTAGATTCATTTTGGATTGACCTAACTCAGAGTATAGTATTTGATTTCATGTGACAGTTTTCTTTATAATTAATAAAAGACACATAATTGACCTTTTCTAACTTTTGTAACTATTACACAGATTGACTTGAAATTAGTTCAATATTAAATTGGAACTAGAAAATTTCCTCTGGGGAAATTTTGAAAGGGCCACGGGGGCTACTGCCGGTGTGTGTACACTATGATGAGATTCTTCAGAGATTTCAAACTATGCCCTTTAACCTCAAAATGTGTGCGTGTGTGTGTGTGTAATTAAAATCACATAAAGTTACTGTGTGTGTGTGTGTGTGTGTGTGTGTGTGTGTGTGTAATTAAAATCACATAAAGTTACTGTGTGTGTGTGTGTGTGTGCGCGTGTGTGAGTTTGAAGCATGTGTATGCATGTTTGAGGAGTGTGCGTGCTTACGCGCATGTGTGTGTGTGTTTGTGTGTATCTGTAACTGTAATCACACCAAAGATCAAAGGCAATCAGATCAAAGCATTCAAGAGAATTAACTGACACCTGCTAAGGTCCTGGAACATTGACAGGCTGGAATTTCTGGCCTCGAACAGAAAGCATTTTTGGCAAAACTATAATACTACCATTGATCTGACTTCACTTTGAGTGTCCTGAGTTCTTCCTGAATGTCTACATATGATTTTTTTTTAAGAAAAATGAAAAAATAGCTTTGTTAGAGCGATCTAAAAAATTTTTTCCATCTTCCTTTTTTCCGAAATCTTCCTGCGTTTTTAATATGGGACCCAATGAGGCTGTTGGTGGTGTTGGTGGCGCATCTGTGCCTCGTACGCCCAAACTATAACTCTGACAGCTTTACCAGAGGATTGTGAGTGAGAAGACAAATTTTCCTACATTTCTATGTATAAATTATTTCTGTAGAGTGGAATTTGCGGCCCGGAGCGCAGTTTTCAAATTTATTTTTTGACAATTTTTTCTCTCCCTCTACACTCTGAGCGATGACATCACACACTGTGACACGAACATTCCGTGCAATACACATCCATTATAATCTCAGAATTTCTCCCAAAATGATCATGGTCATTGAACAGGGATTGATAAAAAACTATATGAGCTATCGAAACGTGGATTAATACACCGATACACAAGACTTGTGTCTACTGTAAAGTTTAAATGGAGTCTCTAGGTGAAATTATGCCGGAGAAGTAGATGTTTAAAAATCTCCAATTATTGTTCTTTTTCGCAAATTTTTTGTCGGCCGTCCCATTCATTTCAATGCAAAATTTTGGGCAGAATTCATATTCTGTAGATAAAAGTAATAGCACACCGATCCCGATCAAACCGTACGTTTTGATATATAATTTGTCCTGCAACTCTTCAAGTTGTAGGACTAGTAGCGGGACGAAATTGCGTCCGGAAGAGGAAGAAGAAAAAATCCACAGTATAACCTACAGTCCGATTGCCCCGAGGCCCTAATTAGAAATATCATAAAAGATATTGAAAAAATATTAAAAATATTTAAATGACAGTTTTGTTTTTTCACCCTTCTTGCCTCAGAGTGTAGATATGTCTGCTGCTGCCAGCCGTCTGCTGACTGAAGATCCGTTTCTGTGCTCCATCTGTCTGGATGTGTTCACTGAACCAGTCAGCACACCATGTGGACACAACTTCTGCAAAACCTGCATCACTAAACACTGGGATAAAAATGTCCAGTGTCAGTGTCCCAACTGTAAAGAGGTTTTTCATTCAAGACCTCCTCTGCGGGTCAATACTTTCATCTCTGAGATGGCTTCTCAGTTCAGACAGTCAGCTCAACAAAAACCAGGAAAAGTTCCTCCTGACATGAGCTCAGGAAACAAACTGAAGGTCCTGATGATCCTCCTTGTGTGTCTGAATTGGGTCTTTACGGTCTGGATGGTTTTAAACCAGAAGAAATATGTTGTTTTTCTTGTGAACGAAGAATATGAAGGAAAAAAGGCTGAGCTGTGGAAGACAGAGGCTGAAATTCAGCAGATGATCCAGAAGAGACGACTGAAGATTGAGGAGATCAAACTCTCAGTGGAGCTCAGTCAGAAAGATGCAGACAGAGAGACAGCAGATGGTGTTCAGGTCTTCACTGCTCTGAAGGAGTCTGTTGAGAGAAGCCAGGCTGAGCTCATCTATACGATCAAAGAGAAGCAGAGAAAGACAGAGAAACAGGCTGAAGGTTTCATCAAAGAGCTGGAACAGGAAATCTCTGAGCTGAAGAAGAGAAGCATTGAGGTGCAGCAGCTCCTACAGTCTGAAGACCAACTCCACTTCCTCCAAAGCTTCACCTCCGTGAACGCTGCTCCACCCACCAAAGACTGGACAGAAGTCAACGTCCATCCACCTTCATATGAGGGGACAGTGGGGCGAGCTGTGAATCAGGTGGAGGAGACGCTCAGTAAACAGATGAAGAAGCTGCTCCCTGATAAATAGCTGAAGAGGGTCCAGCAGTATGCAGTGGATCTGAAACTGGATTCTGATACAGCAAATCCCTGGCTCATTCTGTCTGATGATGGAAAACAAGTCAGCTGTGGTGATGTAAGGAAGAAACTCCCAGAAATTACAAAGAGATTTGGAATTTATCCCTGTGTCTTAGCAAAGCAGAGTTTCTCTTTAGGAATATTTTACTACGAGGTTCAGGTTAAAGGGAAGACTGGGTGGACTTTAGGAGTGGCCAGAGAATCGATCAACAGGAAGGGAAACATCCAACTGAACCCTCAGAATGGTTACTGGACAATATGTTTGAGGAATGAAAATGAGTATGTAGCTCTTGCTGGCCCTTCAGTCCGTCTCTCTCTGAAGTCTCGGCCTGAGAAGGTGGGGGTGTTTGTGGATTATGAGGAGGGTCTGGTCTCCTTTTATGATGTTGATGCTGCAGCTCTTATCTACTCCTTTACTGGCTGCTCCTTCACTGAGAAACTCTACCCACACTTCAGTCCATTTATTAACAATGGTGGTAAAAACTCTGCCCCTCTGATCATCTCTCCTGTCAGTCATACTAAGTAGAGCAGTCATATGGTTTTGTACATTGACTTTAATTTGGTGTAATAAAGTAAATTTACATGTTTATATTATTGATTTATCAATTTTTGCTACAAATGACTGATACTTGTTAATTGTGAATGCAAGAGTGCAGAGTGTAAAACTAAAAAAACAAACAAACAATTTCCAAGTTCTCCATTTTAAGCCATGTTAGCAGCCATGTTAGCAGAAATGTTAGCAACATGGCTCTTGGTCCTCCATTTTGTTCCAGACTGAATTACTAATTGACGTGGCCACCCACACCGTCAATAGTAAACAGATATTGTCTGTACACAAGAGTTTTTATTAATTTTGAATCAAAGAGTAACTGTATTACCAGAAAATCCAAACTTTCCTGGTTACATAAAGGTCCAGAGGTGAGCCTTCATGTTCCAGCAGCCGTGGGTTTGTGGAAGAAGCTGTGGATTTGTTGAGCTGCAGCCTGACCCACGATGGGCTCCAGCTCTGCAGGGGCGGCGTTGCAGCAGGGCCACAGCTTTAACCCTGCTGACTCCGGGGACATGCTGCACCAGAGCCAGGACCAGCGGGTCCAACAGCCGAGATGAGCTCCTCCTCTTGAAGGGGTTCTCTTTGCTGCCCCCGTGAAGCTGGAGACAATTGGAGAAGGTCTGCATTAGACAACAAAATGTAATGTTACGAGAGCTTTACAACTTTTACACCAAGGATCTATGCTTGGTTTTTTTGTTTTTTTAAAAATAATTTTTATTGGCACTCTGAAATGACACAGACATCACACACATTGTTCACACAACAAGCCTCTTGTTGTCAACGGAAGGAAAAGTAAAAAAAAAAAAAAAAAATGGACAACCAATTGGGACTGTTAGAAAAATTGCATGAGGAAACCTTGAAAATTGATAATCTGTCACCAACAGAAAAAACCTCACCATTTTTCTGCGCAGATCCTTGATGGGGAAATGTAGAGCTGGAGACGTCCAAGTTCTCAGTTTAACATAGTTTTATTACAATACGTCAAAAAATGTGCACTTTACAGAGATTCTCCGGGTTCAAAAACTCATGTCCCTGAATACAAACAGACGTGTTTCAGTTCGTGAAGTCTGAACCACGACTCTCTCCCTGAACCCATTAAAGTACTAACATTTGTTTACAAAACATGCTGGTCGATTTCTTGCAGGAAGTTCCGCCTTCTTGATCGCTGATTCGCCAGTTTTAATCAATACAACGGCACGTCAAGCCACCTGGTTGCTTGCTGCGCCGGACAAGGCCATCCTGACGTGGCCTCTTCTCCAGAACATTCAACAAAAACCCCCTGCCTTGTTGTGTCTTACAAAGATAGTATGTCTCACAGAGCCAAAGGATTTTCACTGTCTCACATAGATTCTAAAAGTCTAAAAAATATGAAACAGACAATGAAATATATGTAATCAAAGTTTCTAAACATTAACACACAAACAATCACTGTATCAAAATCATATTGCCTAATTTAATATAAATGCATAGAGAGAGATATTACACTCAAGGTTTGACCTTTGATAGTGACCTGCGTCACGCACAGAGACAGACAACAGGGACAGACACCAGGGAGTCAAACAGAGAAGCAGAAATCAAGCATAAAATCATTTACCAATATAGAAAATAATCAATTATTTTAACAGGACTGAACTCACATGTCTGTCAACTCCTAAGCTGCAGGCTGTGAATGTCACATGCACTCCTCATACAAGCAAGGCCTTATTCATTAATACTTGATATTTATGTTAAGTGGAAAGAAAGCAGGTTCACTGTTTAGTCTACTCACGATCTGAGTGATGAGCTGCGAGGCCTCCGTCTGCCTGCTGACCAGCAGCAAAGTCAGGCCGAGGTCAAACACCACAAACTTCTGTAGAGCAGAAAAGTACTGCTCACTGAGTCTGTTCTCCACCAACACCAGCTGCTGGAAACTACTGTTGCTCTTAAAAACAGGAGAGGCACAGTTCACATCAGGCAGAAAAATACAGAGATGCTTTCAGCAAAACTGCTTTGTCAGTTATCTTTTTAAAACATTTTTTTTAAATGAAACTCACATTTCTGTAGCGAACAAGTTTCCTCTAGTAGCTGTTGTTTTCAGGTGCATTAGACATATTAACATCTTCTGTGCAGAGCAAGATAAGAGAGGTCACATACAAGGCGTCACATTCAATAATGTAAAGTACAAAGTGCAACCAAAGAAATAGATGGTGTACAACACCAAACTTATGGGGAAATTATGAACCTTAACCTATTCTTACCAACTACACACTTGACAACTTTGTTGGGCACTAACTAATGATGACTTTTAGAATCGATTTAACTAAAGTTATAGTCTTGATTAATCCATTGATTCATAAAATGTGAAATAATAGTATAAAACACATTTTCCAAAGCCCAAGTTCACATATTTAAATGTTCAGTCGATTATCTAAAAATAATTTTGTCAATAAACAATCAATTAATTAAAGCACTGACTACAAAGAGACATGAAATTAAAGAAAAAACACAGAATGCAACAGATTAACGAGTTATAAATCAAGATAAAGTGTTATAAAGCCCATAAATGTCACAATGCACCTTTAGTGAGCGCTTACCATTCACGCAGATCATTCAAATCATCTCCTCATGACGCCGGCCACCTATGGTAAAATTGCCTACATCCTCAGTTGATCAGATCATGTGATTTTACTCCTTTAAGATAATGGCCTATGTCAAGTGTGTGACTTAAGCGGATTTATTATCCCCAAGTCAAAATAAAATGTGACTTAGGCAATTTTTTGAAGATGCCTTGTGACTATCATGAGCATTAATGTTACTTCAAAGAGTTATTAATGTTCATGACACATCCCATGTCGTGTTTATGACACGCTATTGTCACTCTTATGTAGACACCGTCAAAATAAAGTCTTACCATATCTTACTTAAGTCACATAGGCATGTTCAAAAAATTGCCTAAGTCATTTACTTCTCTTAAATTACATAATTTACACAGTGTTATTACTATGCCAATAGCCATCCTTTGTTACATGCTTTCTGAGTGAAATGATCAATAAATGTCATATAATACACTTTTGGTGAAGTTTTTTGTGTTTCCTGCAAAACTTGAAAAAAAAATGAGTTAGGCGATTATTTTAACAGGGTGACGATATAAAGCAGAACAGCACAGACCTTGGCTCATGTTACATAAAAATGTTTGTATGAAACTGCTTTGATGAAACAGCTGTATTATGAATAATAAAAACGAACACTAATGACCCTTTAAGCTTTGAACGAGGGAAGAGTTTCTCCATTTCTCGCTGGTAATAACATGCCCATAAGGAGGGACTGCATTCAGCAGAACAGGCGCTTTGGGCTCCATGTATTCAACTCTCTCGAGATAGTGTATATAAAAAGATAACTTTATCCATGCAGAAGAGGTCAAAACACAAACGTTGGCTGTTTTGTTTTGTTGCCTCTTCTTCGTCTGGTGTAGAATGATAAACGGCTATGGGAGGATGGACCTTTCAAAACACGAAAATAAAAAAACATGCACATTATTTATATACAGTCTATGGCACATGAGCACAGTCTTTGGAAATGACGCGCTACCACTTTAAATGAGTTCAGAGTTCACCGCTGCACGTGGTTAAATCAACATGGCAGCTCCCTGTACATTTTACTGAGAAGTGTAATTCAAAGTAAATAGAAGAAGGTAAGGCGCATGAAATAAATCGTTTGGACTTCCATTAAATGCTGCCGTACTGATATTTAGCATGACAGTAAAGTGTAAACATGTAGATATTAAAATAGATAATGGCGAATCTCTTTAACCAAGAAAATAACGTAAATCCAGTGCATGTTGATCACCACCTCAGCTTTTAGCTAATAATACATGTGTGCAGTCAGTGCAAGTGATCCAAGTGTTTTACATGACATGCAATCAAAATTCAAGCCCCGAAAGGCAACTAATGTGTTTAGATCAAAGCTATTCTAAAATGCAAACGTACATTTCTCACGTTTAAATCTTTGAAGTTGACTGTTAAAAAGTTATTTCTCCTGAATGTATTGATATTTGAACACGTTTTCAAGCTAAAATGTCGTTTAAGTCTAAGAATTTGTAAACAAACAAACAAAAATAGTGTCCGGTCACGTTGACAAAACTTGGAATACAATATTTTTCCACACTTTTTGAATCTAAGATCTGTATCAGTCTGCTAATAATTGGATTGTTAATTTTTACCAGATCAACTAAGTGATGGCAGATGCTAGTGGCAGCCCTATGGCTGATACTCCTCCCTCAAAGGAGGAGAAGCCAGATGACCTCCCCCAGGACTCCAACAATGATGGTGTAAAGTGCGACCCCAAAGCTGAAGGGGGGGACGAGGCAGCCTCTGACCCCAGTATGTACCGCTACATCAAAGAGGATCTCTTCACATCTGAGATCTACAAAGTGGAGATCAGGAATCTTCCCAAGTTCACTGGCTTCAACGACCTGAAGAAGTTCCTTGCCAAACACAGCCTCAACCCACATAAAATCAAGCTGTTCGGCAAGCAGACGTTTGCTTTCGTCACCTTTAAGAACGAGGAAGAGCGCGACAAGGCCATGAAGATGGTTCATGGCATGCAGTGGAAAGGCCAGGTGCTGAGCGTCAGGCTGGCCAAACCCAAAGCAGACCCCATCCTGAGGAAGAGGAAGCAGGAGGAGGGAGAGGGCGCAGGAGGGCCCCCATCCAAGCGAACAGAAGGTGATGAGGAAGAGGAGCCACTCAGTGTCCAGTTAGCCAATGTGGTGACTCCTCTGTGGAATGTGCCTTATGAGGAGCAGCTGAGGAGGAAGGAGCAGGAGGTGGTGGGGGTTCTGCAGAGGCTGGCCAAGTGAGTGGTGTCATGTATTTAGTCCATCCGTCCATACATGTGGTAGTGGTACCATATGTGTCTATAACAGATCTGCTGTATATCAAGAACCAATTTTGTCCAAAGATGTGCCATTGAAGCTCCTGACAGCCCAAGTAATTTTTGTCTAAGTTAAATAACTTTTAGTTTAACCATCTTTCTTATTATCATTGTTGAAAAGACTTAAAAGTAGTATATAGAACCCTTCACGGAATATGGAATATAATTATGAGTCAGAATTAAATAAGTAAATGCATAAAGAGGCTTTGAAATAAATAGATATTGCTATGAGTTAATACTTAAATAAATTAAAGGCAACAAACATATACAAAATGTAAATACATAAACAAGTCTATAGTTCAAGCTGGTAAATTAATGTAGAATTATGAAATTTAAAGTCCTCTGATTAACTAAAAGCTGCTTAAAAACTTATTTTTGCATTTATTAAACTAATGTTAACTCATTTATATATCTATAATTTACATTTATTGCCTTATTTTTTTTCAGGAGATATTTTATAGGCATATTTATTTATGTATTTATTTAATCTATACTTAAATTGCATAATAACAATAAAAATAATAATGCAAATTAGGTTATTGGTTATTGTTTCTGGCATTTTGGCACATTTTACTGAATTCCTTTTTTTAACTGACAAAAGCTCTGTCTCTGTGTGAGTATTTTTCAAAACAAAATGATCATCAAAACTATGCCGTTTCTGTTTCAGAGAGATTGGCAGCACCAACAAAGCCATGTTACCATGGCTGTTTGCACAGAAAGGGAAATACAACAAAATGTGTTGTCCTCTGGAAGCGATCCGACCTTCTCCCACACAGGTATACAACAAATTCCTTTATCTTTCATTACACTTTAAGATCATCACAGTTTAACTTCATTGTTTTAACTTTGTAATGCAGTGGTGTCTAATGTCCACCTAATCCTGTTCATATTTTTCTTCCTGTATCATGGCAGACAGAGTACAGAAACAAGTGTGAGTTCCTCATCTCAGTGGGTGCAGATGGGGAGGATAAAACCATCGGTTTTCGCCTGGGAAAATATAAAGGCGGCTCCTGTGCTGTGGTGGGGCCGGCTGAGTCATGTCATGTCTCAGCTGAGGCTAAGAGAGTCGTCAGCGAGTTTCAGAAGTTCATCAGGTACTTTTTATATGAAAGTACACAACAAGGCCAAACCAAACTAATAGAAAATCAAGCCTTAACACATACATTTCTTTCATTGCATTCAATCTTATTATTTTGCATCCAGGACGACATCATACTCTGTGTACAGCCCCGAGACATATGAAGGACACTGGAAGCAGCTGACTGTGAGGACTACGAGGACCAAACAAGCCATGGCTGTAGCGTTCTTCAACCCACAGGTGAGGACATGTACTGTGTGATCCCATTGCCTGACAATAGAACCTTCCAGTAAGACTTTAATGTATTTTTACATGTTTAATGACTCCCTAGAAGCTTGAAGAAGAGGAAATAAATGCATTAAAGAGCTCCATGAAGGAGTACTTTACAGAAGGAGAGGGGAAAGAGAGCGGAGTAACCTCTCTTTACTTTGTTAGAGAAGGTCAAAGGTAAGAAAAAATGTTGACGCTCCATAAGTTGACTGATGCAGAGATCAGTCGGCTATACAAATCTGAGTACTGCACTGAATTAGTGTTTTCTGCTTCCCAGAACTTCTCCTAACCTCGAGGACTTGCCCTGTGAGCAGGTGGCTGGAGAGAGCAGCATTCATGAGGAACTCCTGGGTCTAAAGTTCAGAATATCTCCTCATTCCTTCTTCCAGGTAAGGAAGATTTCCCTCTCAGCAAATTCTCATTAAAGTGCTTTGTATTGACTTTTATTGGAGCCGTGTGTTATATATTACAACATGCAGCTGTGTTTTCTGTCTTAGTGACACAAACTGTGCCAGTGTTAAGTGTGTGTGTTTGTGTTGCCTGACAGGTGAATACAGGCGCTGCAGAGGTTCTGTACTCTGCTGTGGGGGAATGGGCTCAGCTGGATCAGGACAGCACCGTACTGGATGTGTGTTGTGGGACAGGAACTATTGGCATCTCTCTGGCAAAGGTGACTGAGTTGTGTAGAACAGAAACTTTATTCACTTGCTTGACTATGTTTTGATCATCGATCCTGCACATGCACTGGTATAGTGTCTTCCACAGCTCATGTTTCTCATCCTTTCCTTTGTATACCTTTTTGTTATTTCATCTCACATACAGTGACCTCTGCACTATTTAAAAGGATAGGTAGTTGTTTTGAAGTTGTGTTGTATGAGGTACTTAACCATAGTCAGTGTATTAGCTACAGTATGTGGAAGTGAACTCCTCACCCCACCAGTTCGGTGAAGCAGACAGGAGAACCGACAAGGAAGCTAAGCGCTGTGTTGCTGAGGCTATAGCCATCCCCACAAAACAACAATATCAGTGTACACTCACCCTTTACACACTTTATTATGCACATGTTTGCAACTGCTCGTTCATGAAAATGTCTAATGAGCCAATCACATGGCAGCAACTCAATGCAGTTAGGCATGTAGACATGGTGATGACGACTTGTTTGAGTTGAAAGCGAGCATCAGAATGGGGAAGAAAGGTGATTTAAGTGACTATGTAAGTTATGAAGAAAACCATCTCTGAACGCACAACATGTCCAACCTTGAAGCAGATGCTTCGCTATATTAAGAATATTTTCACTGCTTTACCTTGCTGTGGGACAGCCCTGTTTATATTCAGATGGAGCAAACTGAAGCTACTATATTGTCAATGCTTTCTTCATAGCCACCAGACTCCTTGACAAAAACAGCCATTTTACCGGAAACACACAAAACACTGGAGTTATTGGTGCCCATTTTACCAACCGACCACTGTCTACTGTAGGTTATACAGTCCCTCATACAACTCAACTTAAACAAACCCAAACTATTCCTTCAAATTGCAGGGTCAGTACAATTATTGGCAAATTGATATAACATTTTTGCAACCAAAACCCTTAATATATAGTATATTCTTTCTGACTTTTGTCTTTAGAGGGTAAAAAAGGTGATTGGGATTGAACTGTGCCAGGAAGCTGTGGAGGATGCCAAAGTTAATGCAAAGCTCAATGGTAAGCTCATGATAACCTCAATCTACCACAAGTGATTCACATATGAAGTGTGAATATTTATAAATGTAGGTCGGTCAGTAATGACAGGGTTCAAAGTTTCCGTTTGGATAAATAATGTGCTATCTTATCTGATCTAATCTAATTGAAACGATTTCCCCCAAAATTGTTGTAATGTTGTTCTTGTTTGGTGTGCATAGAGCATAAAGATCATGATAATGAAACTCATAACAACTTTATTGATAAGTTAGATCTGTTTAAGTTGGTGATGGTGCCTCCTTGTTTCATGTTTGATAAAAAAACTCTTTGCATATTATGTTTTTCTGATCAGTTTTCCATTTGTTTGTATTCAAAGGTCTGAGTAATGTTGAGTTTCACTGTGGGAAAGCTGAGGACGTGTTCCCTAACATTCTCAACGCTCTCGTGTCACCAAACCTCACAGCAATTGTTGATCCTCCGCGAGCCGGCCTACGTGAGTAAACCGCCAAAACATGGGAATTAATTTCTCTCTCTTCAGGATTTCTCACATATTAGGTTATTTGTCTTACTTATACAGATTCCAAGGTGATACTTGCCATCAGGAGGGCAGAGCATCTGAAGAGGCTGGTTTATGTGGCATGCAATGCTAAAGCAGCAATGAACAACTTCATCGAGTGAGTAATTTGTTTAAATTTGGCAGTTAAGATAAAACAATTTGGGGCTATCCGCTTCATATCACTTGACTTAAAAAACCCAAAGTAATTATTTCTACTGTCATATTGAATATCATTTTTTAAAGATGGCCAGTTCTTAAAAATAGTAAATCTAATTTTGGAACTGTTTGCCTTTCAGTCTGTGCAGAGCACCATCCAACAGAGTTCACGGGGCCCCGTTCCGTCCGGTGCGAGCCATGGCTGTGGATCTGTTTCCTCAGACCATGCATGTGGAGATGCTCCTGCTGCTGGAGAGAGTGGACTACGACTCCCAGCAGCAACAGACCAGCAAGCAATAAAGAAGCAAGGCCTTTAAAAACGGGGCCCTTGCCTCTGATAGGTAGCATGGGCTTTCTGTTCTAGAGATGTATGCGCACACACACAGTACTTCAAAGAGACCTGGAAATTCAAGTTGAAATATTTTTTTCCCCTGTTGTTTAAGTAAGCTGGAGAGCTGTTTAATCTTAACTTTGAAGGATCAGTTCATCCAAATAACAGCTCTCACCAGCTCTTATTTCATAATGCAATATTAATTTGTGCTTCAAATAAACTTAGTGTTAATACAGCATGCATTGCACTGCATTTGCTTAACTAAGCCTTTTGGACTGTCCTTTTGCTTGTTATGCCTTTTCAGTTTCAGAACTTGATTCAGCTTATTTAAAAGTAAGTTTCTTTAATGAGCTGTCTGAAAACCACAAAGCTATGTTAGATTTATATTTTAGTCTGTCCCGAAAGTCCTGATACATTAACTGTTAATAAAGGCAGAACCACACAAGTGGGAACAATGGAATAAATAGCTTGACTTATTTAAGCGCCAGTTTGTTAACTTCCTCGTTTCCGAGTGTTTCATCATTCTGCAACTGAATAAAACAAAGCCCTTCTAGTCATTAGTCAAGACGTTTTATTTTGCATAACAAATATCACTGAAGTCATGGAGCTCAGGTTGCAATACATACTTCATTTTCTAGGCAGCAACATCTCAAACAATTCATTGGTACAATTCAACAGCAACACATAAGCATTATTTTATCTTCTCACACTGACACACTTGGCAAGACAAACGCACAGAGGGGAAAGCACATTCTTAAAGCAATCTACAATATCACAACAGCCTTGTGTTTAAACTGTGATGTGTCCTTGAATATTTTATAGAAAAAAAACATAGGCCAAATACTTGACAAAGAATGCACAGCAGTTTCTATTTTGTTCCAGCAAGTAATGCGTCTATGTATTTTCCTGTGTTTCTACTGTACAGTTTGCAGCAACAATAAGTATTCTATAAAATGCATAAGACTGTATGTAAGCTTTGGTATACACACTTTCATCAGCTTGTGTTGGACTAAATGACTTTGTTCATGTCAGTGTACCAACTAAATTTTGCAAGGCTGCCTTTTGAAAAATGTATTCTACTTGCGGTCAGAAAATATTAGCAATCATCACAATGATGGCAAACATACACAAACAAAATACACAATCCATTAAGACGAGTCTTAAAAATCTGCACATGCTGGAAGCATTTTCCTCTAAAGTACCAGGCTGTTTTCAGTAAAACACTAATTGGCTAAACAATAAATGCTTTATCAAGTAAAGGGGGCTTGGTCTTTCCACTTCCTGTTGAAGGGTATTTTAGGTCCAATGTTCTGTTTTGTACTCTGAGCCCTTCATAAAATGGATTAACTAAGGCAACGTGTAGCCAACATGATTTCTTAAGGGCACCAAAACTGAAAGCTACTGAAATGTACCGAATGGTTAGTTGGTGTGTAAGGTATTAGTACTTTAATTAAAAGCTAGCTAAGCGCATTTGCCCTAAACATATTACAGTGCTCTGTGCTTGGGTTTACTGCAGTGTTGGCATGGGGAACAGGACATCACTTTCTTGTATTGCCGAAGCAAAAAAAAAAAAAAGATAAAAAAAGGCAACAAGTCCCTCCAAATATCCCAAAAGCAATTATTTCCTTACCAACAGCATGATCAGTCAACAAAAATATCTGACAGAACACAAGTGCATAACAATAGTTCTGAATAGTCATCACTTCACAATGCATGTTTTTATCGTGCAAACCAAGACAGCAACTGTCCATTCTGAGGAATAAACAAAACGGCATATTTTTTTATTCATCACCCAAAATATCCAAAACACCGACCATTAAAATACCCAATACACAAGTAGCTTTGTTTCCCCAATTAAACAAATGGTATAAATACACAAGTATTAGTAGTCCCTTTCAAATACTTCAAGCACAAACAAAACTAATAGGTGCTGGTACTCTAAGATCGCGACTGTTGAAAAACTTCAAAACAAAACCAAAGTGGAGTGGTTTCTGTGGTCAAAGAAGCATGCATTTTTATTTTGATGTGGTTCATGTGTTATCAAGTCATGTTCACTTCTCTGCAGCTTGGGTGATTTTTTTTTTTTCTAGTGCCATAGCGAGGATGCATCTAGAGAGGTAGACGATATTTGCTCTACTGTCTGTTAGTGCATTTAGACTTATTCTTACATCTACCAACTGAACCTATAAAACAAGATGGGCGAAGAAGCAAGCAGTTCTACTGGCCTGGTCAATGTGTAACTATATTGCCATTAGATCTCAGTGATGCATAATTAAGTGATGGATGGTGGTGTGTGATGTCTGACAGTGACTGGGTTTCAGTGCCGTGGTTCATCAGTGACTTTCGAGACTTAAACGTCAACAGTGCAGAGGGGTTCACTCCCTGGCTGGGCAGACTCCATTATGGTCATCTTGGGCTTCTTCCTAGTTTCCTCCTGGGACAGAAATACAATAAAAGTAACCATATTATGAAGGGAACATTCTAAAATTGGTACAAGATGTTAGAAAATAATGAAGCCCTATCCATTTTCATTTATTTTTCCTCCAGGGACTGACAGCTAAGCCTGTGAAGACGTGTATAAAAATGCACCCGTCTTCTAAGCCTAAAGCATCAAGTGTAGCTGCAACAGAGCACAGCATCCCACTCTCACTAATTGAGACTCTGCAGATTTACTGTTGGCCCACATGAAATTCTGGGCTTATTGACATCAAAATTTTACTTCAATGAGCTCTCTGGTGACAAAATGTCTGATGTACAACAAGTAAACCCTTTTGGTTCTTGTCAAGGGTTGAAAGGATGAACAAATAAAAACAAAAAACAAACAGCCCTAAACTCAGCTCTACACTGCAAGAAAATAAAGGCTTGCACAGTGGCCATTCAGAGATGTAAAAGTAGTTAAAGCACAGGAGTGAATCAGATCATTTATTATAGCTTCGGTTCTAAATAGAGTCCAGTTACTGAATTATATGTACCCCAAAACATGATTTAAAGTTGTATGTAGGAAATCTCTCATATCATAAAGTACAAGTTCAAGCCTTCAGTGCAAAAGGGCTTTGCTGGTCCTCGAACACTTTTGCACTCTGAAGAAACGCTCTCACCAAGCTCCATGGGATCAATGCCATTTTCCCAAGAGAAATGACTTGTCAGTGGGCGGTGCTTTTATAGGCATTGATATGCTATCTCTGACATAACCTGCTCCAGAGCAAGTTAGACATGCTCTGGTATTGTGCATGCAGGCTCACTGTGACACTGCCATGGCTTACTTGGACCCTTGACTAGAAAATATGCATAATGTTAATGTCAAGTGCCAAAAACCTGTGCTTTTATAACTACAAGACATGCTCATTTGACCTATAACTACTTTTATTTATGTTTCAAACCCATTATAAAATACAATCTAAGTACTAAGTTTCAAAATCAGCTAAAGAAAATGGGGGTGGGGGTTGTGGAAGACAGGATAACTGTTCAACATCAGTTACAATTACAACTGCATGCTACACAAAAGGGAACACTCCTCACCCTCTGTGTGGCTAGTTTCCTCATTTCTTCTTGCAGTTTGTTCAAGATATGGAGGTTTGGCTTGTTCTTTTTGGCATACTGCTGCAGCTCGATCACACTCTTGTCAGAGCTCTCCTGCAAAAGATCGGTTGTTTTAAAAGTCATGGTCACCTGCTTGGATAATGAAGATTTATCTTAACCACTAGCATATCGCCATTCATATTTCACTGGTCGTTTTCTGGTAGTGAAGTTAACAATGCAATGTGCCAACATGCCAGAGGCAAGAACAACTGAAATGGCCTACAATCAGAGCTTTATGCTGAAAGATTTTACATTTTAATTGCTTGTAAGGGTTTGACTGTGTGTAGTAGCAAGCAGCATAATGTGAGCTGGAAAACTAAATTCACACAATCGTCTTAACCACATCTCTAATCCTTGAAATGTTAAAGTTGTGCACAACCACAAAAGTTTTACAGCAAGTGTTTAAGGGGGTACTCACCTTCTTGACCATCTTATTGCTCTCTCTGCCGTACATGCGCAGCAGTGAGCCCCAGTTCTTGACGTGGGGATGAAGCATCTGTAAGATCTTCTGAGATGCTAGTTGTTTACCAACCCTCTTGTTCTTGCCTGGTTGCAAATGTACAATAACATGTCACTAAAAGTTACATGTAAGTTAGCTTCACAAGATATCAAAACGGACTTGCATTTAAAACCCAACTCTTCAGCTCTACATATTGACTGGTTCAGTCTGATGTAGGTGGATGAGGATTAAGGTCTACTTACACCAGCCACGCACGGTGTGCTTCCCACATGTCATAACATATTCACTCTTCTGGTTTTTCCCAGGGATCACCTCAAATTTAATGCTGGTGTCTCCCATTCCATGGTTTCTACAGGAAAGACATAAGAGGACATTTTAAAATGGTAAATGAAATAATGGCGCTTGTGTTCAATGCAATGCATTCTGTTCCTTTGTGAAGCACTGCATCTGACTTGAAGCTTCATTGTAGATATATTCTTTTGTATGGCTCTGCATGTCTGTCAGACTCCTACAGTTGAAACCAGAAGTTTACATACACTATATAAAAAGACACATATGCTTTTTTTTCTCACTGTCTGACATGAAATCAGACACTTTTCCTGTTTTAGGTCGATTAGGATTACCAAAATTATTTCTATTTGCTAAATGCCAGAATAATGAGAGAAGGATTTTTAAGACAGTTTTTTATTACTTTCTTCAAAGTCAGAAGTTTACATACGCTAACATTATAATGCCTTGAAACAATTTGGGAAAGCCCAGATGATGCTGTCATGTCTTTGGAAGCTTTTGATAGGTTAATTGACAACATTTGAGTTAATTTGAGACACACCTGTGGATGTATTTTAAGGTACACCTGAAACACACTGCTTCTTTGTGTAACATCATGGGAAAGTCAAAAGAAATCAACCAAGATATCAGGAAGAGAATTGTGGACTTACACAAGTCTGGTTCATCCTTGGGTGCAATTTCCAGATACCTGAAGGTGCCACATTCATCTGTTCAAATAATTATACCCAAGTATAAACATCATGGGAATGTCCAGCCATCATAGCGCTCAGGAAGGAGACGGGTTCTGTGTCCCAGAGATGAACGTGCTTTGGTCCAAAATGTGCATATCAACCCAAGAACAAAAGCAAAAGACCTTGTGAAGATGCTGGCTGAAGCTGGTGAAAGTGTTTTATTATCCACAGTGAAACGAGTCCTGAGACATGGACTGAAAGGCCACTCTGCGAGGAAGAAGCCATTACTCCAAAAGAAACATAAAACAGCCAGATAACAGTTTTGTCAGACCACAGGACATGTCTCCAAAAATTAAGGTCTTTGTCCCTGTGTGCATTTGCAAACTGTAATCTGGCTTTTTTATGTTTCTTTTGGAGTAATGGCTTCTTCCTCGCAGAGTGGCCTTTCAGTCCATGTCTCAGGACTCGTTTCACTGTGGATAATAAAACACTTTCACCAGCTTCCGCCAGCATCTTCACAAGGTCTTTTGCTTTTGTTCTTGGGTTGATATGCACATTTTGGACCAAAGCACGTTCATCTCTGGGACACAGAGCCCGTCTCCTTCCTGAGCGCTATGATGGCTGGACATTCCCATGGTGTTTATACTTGGGTATAATTATTTGAAAAGATGAATATGGCACCTTCAGGCATCTGGAAATTGCACCCAAGGATGAACCAGACTTGTGTAAGTCCACAATTCTCTTCCTGATATCTTGGTTGATTTCTTTTGACTTTCCCATGATGTTACACAAAGAAGCAGTGTGTTTCAGGTGTGCCTTAAAATGGTGAGATTATGTACAACCTCTTACCTTTTAAGGCACTCATGAAGAATCTGATATGGCGAAAGTAGTCCTGCTTTGTTGGTCAGCTCATACACCCTCGAGTCTTCTATATTGATATGATTAAAATACTGTGGAGCAGAGTATAAAACAGTGTTACCTTCAAGTCTCAAGATGCTTTCAAGGTAAACATTCTACCTTTGGCAACAATTCTAAAAATCTTGTCTTCAATCTTCATTTCTTTTCTACAAACTTTGCCTACCACTATTCCACTTCACCCAAAAAAAACCCCAGGTAAGTACATAAATAAATATTTAAATAGGAAAAAAGAAATACCTCCAGTTCATCGCCCTCAACAGGCTTCTCCTCCGAGGTCTGCTTCACAAAGTCAGGGATGAGGATTTCCAGTGTGGCTCGAGCTGAAGTAGTGACATATTACAACATGCATATTTACCAGTGCAACCATGGTCTCTACTGTAATAAATACTGTAAATAAAAGAAATTACCAGCTTTATTCTTGGCAAGTTTTTTACTGCTTGCGGTTCCTGTGCCGTAAGTTACTCCATCTATAATGACTGACGCTCCAAAGGGTTCACTTGGGTTCTCTGTGGGACACATAAATTCAGTTTGACTTGACATCTTGTAAAGCTTCACAACAGACTTTATTTATAAGAGATAATGGTAATAGCTTTGTATGCACATTACTGTGATTACAATGGGGATAATCAACATTTGTGTGCTGGGCTGTAGATGACAACAGAATGAGCACAGAGATATTTCCAAGTAACAATATACACCAGAGACACCATGCCAACTCTATAAACAAGAATATATTCCTGACAAGACAAGAACAACATTCAACTTTAAAAACCTTGATTCCCGAAGGACAGTTGAGGGGGAAAAAAAAAAGAACTTACCACATTCAAAAAAGTTGTAAACAGGTCGAACCTTTAGGACACGTTGCATATATTCATGCAAGATGCAAACTTCAGACTTTCCGTTAGGGTTGATGACAAATTCTGTTGCAATAGAAAATAAATAAATGCATCAACAAATGCACACAAAAAACAGCTTGAAAGCTTACTACACTTGATTAGATTTCCACACGCTTTGCAAAATGACCTACAGCTGATAATTAGCAAACTGATTTAACTACACTGTAGAAGACTAAAGAAAGAGATCCTCTGTACTATATTAGTTCGACAGGCAAAAAGGAATACAAATTATACTGACTACGTTGTTCACCACAATATCATCAACATATGTCACCCAAATGTAAATCCTGTATGGCTGTTGTGTTTTCAATAGCTTTTCAGATCACTGCGCATAAATATAAATGTTTTGTGTTTTTTAACGGTTCCATTCCAAATGCCTTCTATTTAAAAACATGAATCTTTATAACCGTTACCTTTCTTAGTGGGTGCATCTTGGACTGACAGTGTGATGAGTTTCTGGTTGGCAGGCAGGATAGGTCTCTCCGACTCTGCCTGCTTCCTCTTCATGTCTCTGTTGAACTGCCTTCGCTCAGCCCAGGTTCGAAACTTCTTCACAGTGACTTGTTCAAAGTCAAAGCACTTTTCCAGGTACAGGCGAAACTCTTCAAGTTCTATTTGGAAGTTTTTTTTTCAAGTTAGATCAATGAAGTTTAAAGAGTCTATTACTGGAGATGAAGAATGAAAAAACACTTACCTATGGACTCGTCCTTGCACACCTCCACCTTGGCCTTGACTTGTCCTAAGGCTCCGTGGGCAAAGTCACAGGGATGGGATTCTTTACCTGGAAGGCTGTTAGTAGTATTAGTGGCACCCTGTCCATCTGGGGCACTGTCAGTCATACTGGAGGGAGGGACATCATCCTGATCCACAGCTGTAGCATCTGAGTTGCCGCCTTTCTCTTCACAATTGGTCTCATCGATGGGTATAACAGGAGACTCCTCTGTATTCATTGTTACCTCCCCATTCAGTTCCTTTTCCTCCTGATCCTTCATTTTCTTGTAGTGTAGGCAAGGGATGCTGCTAGTAGGAGGGTCATGTTTCTGTATCAAGAAAGAAAACCCAGAGCCTTAGCCATGGTGTACAACTGAAAATATTACCATTTGTTGACTTTATAGAACTGAAATGAGACATTTCTGCAGCCTTCATAAAGATAATGTCTTCCAAGTTGCTATTGTTTGGAATGGAATAAACAGATAACAGCAAAGAGACTGAAACACACAGGAGGCAGATTGTGTTTTTGTGAGGCAGGTGCTCAACACTGACCAGCACCACAGACTGGTTAAACAGTGGTGGCAGGAGCAAAATATGTAACTAACAATTCTGATTAGAGAACAGACGCAGAGGTACACCCAACTAGTAAAAAGATCAAAACCCTTCACTTGGGTTGTATCTTACCCTTATACTGCCAGTCCCAAGGAAGTATGGTCTGGACCAGGTAACCACCCTGGTTTCTCTGTGCAGGTAGACTGGAATGCCCGAGTTATGGAATGTCATGATCCATCCATCAGGTAGAGGCTCAGTGGGTGGACGCCCACGACCTAACGCAGAGAAAATGTAAATGTTAATGCAAGCACTACTTACTAAATCATTACTTTATGTGTGGGACTTCTCTAATAATTATATGCAAAGACTTTTATGTGAAAGCATAAAGATTCCTGTTTGTGTAACAATATTTAGATTGGGCTAATATTAATCGCAGACTTGGAATAAATGTTGAAAATAGTTTCAGTCTTACCCTGGGTTTAGGTATAAATCAGGTAAGCAGGGTTAGGACAAATCATGCAAGTGAAACGTTACTGAACTTTTTGTCAGCCAATAGTTCAATATCAACACTGCATCATCCAAAAATAATTCAGCTGAAAAAATGTATCTAGGTGTTGCCATTTCCTCATTTGAACTCAAAACAATGTTCAGAGAATCAGGTCTGGACATTGTCTGAAGTTGCCCTTTACACAACAGGAGACTGTCCATGTCAGGCGTATTCTCACTTAGTAGAAAAAACTTTTTGAGTCAAAGGGGGGAGGGGTTGCATGACGGTAGAGCCTGTAGGAGGCAGCACATGATGCAGAAATACCGCAGTCACAAAGCCAGTTTATAATTTAGTCATGAACATCAAAGTCTCTTCCCATTCCTTGAATTTGTTTGACAATTTGGGCATTGGCACCTACCAATGGATTCATGTTGTCTATCAGTTAGGACATTTTTATTGGCAAAATGCCCCTTCTTAACCCTCTTAACCATTGTATTCCTCAAGTTGAATGATAGAAACTGCATCAACGCGCCCACTCTTCTGCTGTCAGCAGTTTATAGTTCACCAATTCCAGCTGGTTGGATTAAGTATTACAACATGATGTAGTTGGGTTACAGAGATCTGCAGAGCTTTGAACAATGAGCTTGTTTGAATATAGTGAAGAAAGAAAACAATTTGGAAATTCATTTCCAAAACTTTGTTAAAAAAATTTCATTTACAACATTTATGATGACTTATCATACTTAAAAGCTATCTGTCCACTATTAGGATTTCAAGCCTGATTAGAAAGGCGAGTCCCTGCATATAATATTTTACATCTGACCACCTGACCTGACATCTGACCACCACAGCATATGTGAAATATGATATTTTCAATTGTGATACTATTGACACTACAAACAGAAAAAGTTACTTGGTTTTCCACTTAGTCATGCAGTTCTTACCACTTCCACCCATTTCCTGGGTATACTGTAATCTATACCTGCAATGCAAATGATTAGGTACCATAACACCACTCACTCTTCAAGACAGTCTTAATTTTGGTCATCATGGGATGAACACCTCCTTCACCATCTGACTGATGATCACTGTCCCCGCCATATTTGTCCTCTGCTGGACGCATCTTTTTTGGGACTGGCATGCCCTCCTCCAGCAGAGCATCAACATCATTGTCAAACTCCTCCTGGAAAAGTCAGTGGTTAAGGCCAGGAGAGAGAGATGGGTCACCAGTTTCAGGGAGTTTCATCAGAGAGGAAACTAACTGATGTGATAACACAAAGTTAACGATTGGTGGAGAAAAAAATATGAAAAACTACACAGCAGTCTCCCACAATATAGGAAAAATCATCAGTTCCACTTTGGGACATAGAAGTAAAAGACTTCTAATTTTAGAAACAGACAATATTGAACCGATATCAACTACTACTACAAATTTAACGACATCTTTTGCAGCTTTTATTCCTCCTTTTTATTACTATTGATTAATTCTGCATCCAAAGGTAACCCATCATTTATTGGGAGAATTTAAAAATTGTCACTAACCTCTTCCAGGATCTCACTTCTCATTTTTAGTAATAAAAACAAAGAAATAGGCAAATCCATACAAGTGTTTATCTAAATATCTGCTGCTTAATTTGATCTTTGCTTAACCAGTCACCTCATATACCACATATACAGTATGCAATGATTGTTCTTTGGTAGAAAACATTTGTCGATGTAAGCGATGAGCATCACATTAGATTATTGGATTACATACAGTTACCATTGTTTCTGGAAAAAAAAGAAATGAAAAATAGTGGGCAAGTTCTTCCATACACACACACACATATATATATATATATATATATATATATATATATATATATATATATATGCTTTGAAGGTCACAAATCAAATGACATTCAGCTGCAGTGTATTAGGGAAGGGGTATTATTAACACCAAAGGAGAGCCAGATCTTGCCTAATAAAACTAAAAGTATCTGCATGGCTTTTTTTATGTTGGTGATCTGACACCAGAGAGGGGATTGATAGTTAAGCAGCAACACTCTCTTTGGCACAAGAAACAACAAGGTTTATCAAAGTGTGGTCTCAATTTGGAAAATCACGATCTAAACAACCCACTGCTATGAAAGTGATGCCACAATCTGTTCTAACCTTGGTCCATTAAGTCTCAGACGACACATCTGTGGACAGCTGCAAATAACTACTGGTTGCCAGGAATCCATTGATACTACAATGGAGTTCTGTGTTGGTCTGGGGTCCATGCATGCGTATTTCCCAATCAACACTCTAGAAGTGACATTTTTTTGGCTTTTTGCAGAAGGATTGGCACCCTGCCTCTAATGCTGTATCCAGTTCTCTTTATATATACGTGCTGTTCCCTTCCAAACACGGGCAGATGACAATTACGCCACATGGACCAAAGTAGACCCTTGTGAATACAGGAGTTGGCCTTTAGGCTGCATTCCCTGTACAATCTGCACTCTATGTTGGTTTGTAGGGGTGGCTACAGATATTAGAGAGAAAACAGTTATTAATATTATAAGGAAACCATTATGAGAATGTTATTACAGCAGCAGCAGTTTTCTCCTCAATCTAAATCAATAAGAGGTAAACAGCAAAATAACGCTAGACATATGACAGTGTTCTGCAGAGAATAACCACTTGCATATATGTCTTTTTTAACTGGAAAACCTTGGTTTTGGTTGTGGTTACTGCTTTGCATGCAGCCCGTTGTGCAGTATCAGTGAATGATAGCGGATGCTGCGCTTACTGACAGTTAGTAATACATTCTCCAGTGTGGACTGTACTGTATGGGCTGGATTAGGCCTAGATTACTTGACAGTAAAGAGCAAAATGGGTGTGTAACTGATAATGAAATGGGTTACTGCAGACATAAGAACAGACGTACCTCATAGGAGAAAGCCACGGCCTCCTCATCTGCTTGCTCCTGCTGAACTATGACCTCAGACTTAAAGCCACCATGCTCTGCATCGTCATTATCCAGGAAGTTCTCGTAGAAGTCATCCAACTCATCCAGGACAGCGAACTCTACCTTGTTTTCCATGTCTGCCTCAGCCTCCTCTGATCTTCTCCCTGCTATGTTTCCTGCTCCAGAGCTACCCTCAGCTGCTTCCTGTTCACTAGTGGAGTCATGCAACTCACCATTTATGCTGTCTAATCCGTCATCACTTGCTCCCTCCTGCCCCTCACCTGTGTACAAAACCTTCCTGTCTTTGCTATTGCTGCTTTCAGTAAAGCTTACACTGATCTTAACATCTCTAAGCAACTTGAGGTCTGGTAGAAACCCGGTGACTGGGGGAGCGTGGCGGGCTGTTCTGGGGCACGGTGGGTTGGGATTGGCCTCATCTGAGAGGTGGTTATAGAAAGTTATTGAGCCCTTGCTGAGGGGCTGCTGTGGCATGGCTTCCCCGTCCCCTGGGGTGTATGTGTATCCATCACCACCAGAGCTAACGTCCATTACCTCTGCGTCACTGGACGTTTGCAGGGGAGGTGGTGGAGGTGCTCTGCCCCCATCTTGGCCAAAATCATCAGGTGGTTCCAAGGGGAGAGGGGGTAGCACATCATCTATCTCCATTTCCTCTGTATAACGAACTACAACCTACACAGACTAATAATATATTCTAAAATCTGACCTGTTTAGAGACTTTCTTCTTATCTAAAACCAGAATGCATGCAGAAGCACATCCCTGTATAGACCACGTACCAGAGGTGAAAATGCTAAGCTGACTACATTGTTCTTTTCATTAATGTAGACAGCTTTCAGAATCACTGTCTCAATTATTGGAAATCACAATGCATTCAGCTTAATATGGGATCTAGGCACTGATCATCCTCCACTGGTATCTTCTGGAAGCTAAAAAAAAAAGGACCAGTAAGGTTAACGTTAGAGATCAGTGAGTACAACTTAGCGTAAAGTGACATTTTACATACTAACGTTATCTACTACCACTGTGTAATTGTAGAGTATGGGTCAATTTAATTAGGGATATGAGTAATGCTAATTTAAGTTCAAATAACAAGCACACTTATTGTAAAATACAATGGGAACAACTCCGTTTAGAGCATCTGTTCAGTCTACACATCTACAGCTCCACTAGTGGGCCCTGGTAACGTTAACATTCATGCTAATGTTAAGATGCTAGCAAGCAACCATAAGGCTGGACGGAGAACTGGTCAATTAGTCCGACAACAGATTGACGTTATTATAGAAATACTCACCGATTAATCTGACACGGATGTCTCCTGCTTGGTACCTAACTACCTTTCTAAATTATTTTATCCTCGACGCACCGCCATACTGCCTCATCTGCAGCCCCGCCATCTTGAAGAAAACCCACAGCGGCGGACAAACTCAGACCCCGCCTCCCTGTACCGGCATTTCATAACTGATCGCTCAGCGGGCCAATCACAATGTCGCTGGTATGACTCAATAGCGTCACAGATTCTGGCCGATGAGCAACATGTTCACATGTAAAAAGCTAGAATATCCAACGAAGAATTGAAAAATGGAAACAAATGAATGGATTCACTTCACACTTAACTATGGTTCATTTTGAACTGTGTCAGGGACTTAAATGTACAACCTTAACATATCGTCACACTGTTAAAATAATCGTCATTTTTTTGTCAAAATTCTTTTTTTTTGTTGTTGCCTAAATCATCATGACGCCGGCCACTTATGGTAAAATTGCCTACATCCTTAGTTGATCAGATCATGTGATTTTACCCCTTAAGATCATCACAATTTGCCACATTCAAGAACCCAGCAAAGAGCTAGAGGGAGATTGTTTAGTTTATCAGTGTTTTATTGCTGACACTAATATTGGTAATACTTTACTCTAAGGTGTCTACTTAAGAGTGACATGAGTGTGTCATAAACATGACATGGGATGTGTCATGAACATTAATGACACTTTGAAGTAACATTAATGCTCATGATACTTGTCATGTCATGTTTCTGACAGGCTTGTGTGACTCTTGTGTAGATACCTTCAAAATAAAGTGTTACCATATCTTGCTTAAGTCACAAAGGCATGTTCAAAAAAATTGCCTAAGTAATTTACTTCTCTTAAGTTACATAATTTACACACAGTGTTATTACTATGCCAATAGCCAAGCTTTTTTACATCCTTTTTGAGTGAAATGATCAATAAATGTCATATGTTACACTTTTGGTGTAAGTTTTTTGTGTTACCTGCAAAACTTGAAAAAATTACTTAGGCGAATTGAAAATGAAAAAGAAAAAAAACTTCACCCTTAACTATGGTTAATTTTGAACTGTGTCAGGGACTTAAATGTACAACCTAAACATATCACATCACACATTACTGGCAAAACAGACTCGAGTATGGCTCTTCTTAAAGAATCTCGGTTGTTTTGGGTTTTTTCTTTGGGCTAAAAATTGTAATACTCCATTGTCTTTGCCAGCTATATCCAAGGTTCACTTACCTGACTGTAGATGCTGCATTGCCAGAAACCTTGACCAAAGCAAACATTTTGGTTGGTCAATGCTGTGGGAACACTACCTATTTTTTAAATTTTGTTTCTTTTACCTTTGTAAAACCTGTATTTTATTGCACATTAAGCACTTTTATGTGAAGCACTTTGGTGCGGCTCAGCCGTCTGTAAATGTGCTATAGAAATAAATATGACTTGACTATTTGAGAGCTGCTATTTAAAATGTTTTTTAACTGGTGTCAAATCCATGTAATATAGCCAAAGACAAGATGTCTGTATACTTTCTCGAGTGTTTAAAAACAAAGCTAGTTTTCATGGTTTTCTTTTGTGCTGCCTATGAAAATGATGGGTTGATCAGATTCAATCTTTACACATAAATGTATTGAATAGATACATGCTAAAGGCAAGACTACATGAGGACCATGTAAATGACAGTATCTTAGCTTGACAGTGGGGGGCACTATTCACTAACAGTAGAAGATCAGTGACAATGCACAGCCATTAAATGTTCAGTGAATTTAATTTCTTTTCACTAAAAATACAAAAAAGTGAAGATGCTTTCTTAAATTATGTAATATATTTATCTCAAGTAATGTATAGAGGGACTTCAAACACACAGATCACTTATTTTGCATCTGAAATTAACATATTCAGCTCAAAATCAATACAAGATCAGCAATTTCATTCTTTTCTTAAATTTTAAATGAATGTCCGACATCTATATGTTGTCTTACATATTTGCACTTTGATTGTATGTAAAAAAAAAAAAAAAAAAGGCCTATTGAAGGGAATAAAGTCTGCCTAGGACAGCTACATGGCTATAAGAAAGCTAAAAATAAAAAATAAAATCATATTAAGTGTAGTGTGGTTTTATGGACACCTGAAGACCTGACATTACCCAAGGGGGCCACTGGTTAAATAAGTCCTCATTGAAGTACCCCTCTTAGCAAAAGATAGTGGAAATATGCCTCTTGAAAACTCTTTTAACCCGGTAAGTATAGAGGGCTACTATGAATTGATATTAATAATAGATATTAAACATTTTGACAAAGCCTTCTCCATGTTCAGTTTCCGCTCAATTGCTTTCTTCAGCCGAGTGAGTGTGAAAATGTTAATTTAGCATCCAACACCTGTATGAGAGATGTGTGTGGGTAAATGGCTCAGAACCAGCTGTTGTTTTAATATCGATTTAAATGCAGGAATCACCCCACAGGTGCATGAACACATGTGGTTACTAAAAAAAATCGCTTCCTCACAGTGTGTTTTTGTCAACAATCATTACATGCAAGGCAAATGTGAGAGTTTGGATAAATTGCTTTTATTTTCAAGCAGCTATAAAATGCATTATTCTGCCATGGA
Organism: Centropristis striata; assembly: GCF_030273125.1. Classification (NCBI taxonomy): domain Eukaryota; kingdom Metazoa; phylum Chordata; class Actinopteri; order Perciformes; family Serranidae; genus Centropristis; species Centropristis striata. The sequence goes on from NC_081523.1 coordinate 28,926,107, forward strand.
AGTGGTCAGAGATCCAGTGCCTGAAACTGTTTGCATCTGTTGTCACCAACACTGAGGCTACTGTTGTGCAGGGTCGGGGCATTACTAATTCCTAAACTGTAACATGATTACAGTAACCGGAATTTAAATAGTAGTTGGTAAGTCTAATTCATGACAACTATTGTAAATCAGCTTACACATTACTTAGAAAAAATGCTGGTGACCCAATGATTTCCCATTTTGTAAAGCAGAAAATAATTTATTTTTTTTGTCTGGAAATTGTGCAGAAAGTTTATATTCACTCAATTTCATGTAATTAAAGATAAAACCAACACAAACATTTTTTTTAGATTGCATTAAGATTTTCTTGTGCACACCGGTACTGATTGCATTTCATTTCAAAGCAGGCTACAACTAGATGTTTTGAAGCAACCCAACCCTGCTGTTTTTGTGAAATGTAGGTAAAATTTCTTCCTCTACAAACTTATAAATGTTCTTTGGCAATCTTTTAAATTAGCACATATTTCCAAAAGATGCATATTAACTTAAATCAAGAATAAGAAATACATATCACTGATGTCAATGAGGCAGCAAGTGTTGACCAGCTGAAGAGAAAGTGCAGATGAGTTTTCATGTTCACATCGCTGCTAGGGTGAAGTGCAGCTTGAGGAAGGGGGGGAGGAAAGTTGGGATGGAGGGATGCTGAAAGGCACAGAGTGGGTTTCCTCCATCGTGTCTCACACCTCCAGCTGGAACTGAAAAGAACTGGTGCTCCATTTGCTTGTGTCACAATCGAGCATGGTGCGTTCTGTGAAGGTCACATTACCTTCTGCGTCTATCAGGATAATTGTATTGGTCCTAAATGGGCAGAGAAACAGGATACAAGCAAATGAACACACACAAATATTAAATTAACAACTGAAAAACATGAAAAAACACAGGCCAGTGGTAGGAGTAACACTGAGGACAATTACGTTGATTTAAAGGTTGCATTTGACACTTTGATGGCTCTGGAACACACAGGACAGTCTCTGTATCCGCCGTGGCATCACAGTGCAGACTTGCTGTGGGGGATTGAGAACACTGGGGGACTTTTTTTTGGGAACCGTTTCGTGTTCTCTATGATCCTGCACAGCTCTGTCAGTCACCTCAGGTGGAGACAAACATGGAAAGAGAGGCGAGAGATTTGACATAGGTGGAAGACACTGACCTTGTGCCATAATGAGGGGTGCGAACACACACTGCTGACAGAGCCTGGATCATGGGCTTGCTGTAACTACTACCCTGGCTCTCCTGAGGTGGATCAGGTGTGTTCCTGTTGAAACAAACCCACAATACACTTCTGAGCAGCTTTAAAGTCATGAGTTCAGATCATTCTCTGTCATATTCCCCATGCAGTATATCAAAGTCAGCAATCAACTGATGCATACTATCCATAAACGATGCAGTGTACAAACAACACCTGCACAAATGGTTCCTCAACCAGCTCTGTCCTTGTCTTTTATTACAGTGTTACCTTAAAGTCATTCCATGCAGGAATTGTCGCTTAATGTTTGTAGACACAACATTCCCCTCTTTCCCGACTCAACGAAACTGAAAGCTAACTCCAGATTTACTCTTGTTTTGGAAATAGATTTGTCCACTTGCTGTTTTGCCTGGCTATATTTGGATTTTTACGGCGATGTGTCAGCTATTTTTGTAGCTTTGAGCTCAAAGGGTGAAGCCCTTAAACGCCAAAAACACAGCAAATGGAGAGAATCCAGGCAGAGTGCAGATAACACACTTCTAGCGGGTCATTAGTGATGACAGAGCAAGAGGCTAAACATTGTTTTTCCTGACAATCTTGCATAGTATGTCTTTAAAAGAACATGCTTGTTTGTAAACTTTCTCTCAACTTTCAGCTCACTGAAATTCCATTCTGAAAAAAAATCAGAACAGCTTCTTCACAAGTTTGTCCATGAGGTTTGAGAGTTGACATACTGGATGCTCCTAATTAATGTTTAGGCCAAGTCCAAAATATTATTTTCTTTTTCGATAAAAGCACAATTGGATATTTTTGCATCTTTGTGCGTTCAATGGCTCAATAGGGAATTCATTTCTGCATCCTGTTTCTATCAGTTAAGGAAATGACTTTCAGGACTAAAGTTTTGCAACAGGGTGCACCAAAATCAAAATCACTACCCATCAGACAGATTTTAATGTGCCAGACTATTTCATGGGTGTGCGCACTTAGTTCCTGGAGCCTTGGCTGGCTGCCTAAAAAACCTCAGGGTGTCGACAAGCTAAAACTTTTATAGCTTTGACTTTTGCATGGTAGCTTCACATTTACCATACAGACATGAGAGCAGTATCGATCTTCTCACTCAACTCTTAACATATTTCCCCAAAACTATTCAAACTGTTCTTTTAACACTGTTATATTTTAGTTCTGGCATAACAATATCATGCAAAATTCACCAAGAGGAAACTAACAATGACTGCAGCTAAAATAGCAATCCCCAACAACTACTCATTCAGAGTCCTGACACAGTTTCTAAAATATCTGGCATAATCCAGGGACAGTGTCCAGCTCTGTGCTCGTTGAATCAATCAGCATTTTACCCAACATGTGGCACCTGACCTGGTGGAAGTATTAAATTGATGTTATTACTTTTGTACTTTTACTTAAGGAAGTCAGAAATATTACTTGTGCCAGAGTATTTTTAAAACTGTATTACTGCCAATTTTGCAACTAACAAGGGCTGCAACTAACAATAATTTAAAATTTTGTCCAATATGCTGATTACTTCCTTTAAAAAAAACAAAAAAAAAAACAGTACTTTGGCCTATCAAGAAGAACTCCCACTGCAATTTTACACATGCATATTCACCACCAACACACTACTCTACATATTACCAGTGAATGTAGATGTAAATAACCACTATATGTCAACATGCATGACAACATCATGCATATTCACCCCATAGAATATCCGTACATCCAGCCCAATGGCAAGTATAATTAGAATCATTCATAAATGGACATGAATGAAATGTGTTGTGATGATGTAAGAATCTACACATAGGGAATGTTTCCGTGGGTGTTCGCCACTCACAGTTCCTCATTATTGAGGACGTTGAGCAGCTCTTGCACCAGTCCTTTGCAGGACAGAGATTGGTCGCTGACAACGCTGGTGAAGTGGCGTTTGCCTTGCAGCAGTTTCCTCCACGGAGTGTCCAGCAGTGAATTACTCAAGCCATAGATTCCTGCTGAGGGGCATATGAAGAACACAGACAAATATATACACTAGTCAGCTCTGTTGGTGACCCTGCGACACATATGCTAATAAATGGACCACCTAAGAGAGACATCAACATGGAAATGCCCGGCTAGCATGAATGGGCCATAGGCTAAGAGGAGAGGTATGATGTGAAAGGAACGGTTTCTACAGCAACCATAGTAAAAACACAGACCTGGTTTTAGATGGATGGGTTCAGGGCTGCCTCTGTTTCCATAGTAACACACAGTGTCTTGCTTGGCTCTACATGGGACACAGTAAGATGGAAAATTACAGATTGCATTTAGTGATGACTAAACTTGTTTATGTCCAATTATGAAGGTTGTATCAAGAGTCACAATGCTTCTATGCTCTTAATAAAACCCAAACACAGCAAAGATGATGCTCTCCTGAGGGAATCCTGCAAAAACGAGTGCTCAGGGTGAAAGAGAATATCAACAGTGCACCATACAGTATTCTTTAATGAGTAATTTTACTCTCAGTCCTGGAAAATAGGAATTAAGAAGCCGGTTTTATTTGTAGAGGCAATTCAAATGGGAGAATACCAAGACTATACTTAATTGCATAATTTAAATCCATCCTAAAGGAACAACTGGGTAAAATGAAAGCTTCAAAATACAAATTAGTGCTGCAAACACATTTGACTACCACAAAACCATTTAGTTACGGTGTTAGATCTCTGTGCAAAGTCCTCAGTTAGAGGGAATTTATTCATTCTGAAAAATCTGTCTGACATCAAGGGCATCTGTGACGGCTTTGGTACAGGAGAGTGAATAATAAATTATGACCAAATCCTTTGAACCGGCAGGGGAATGCATTTTTTTATGTCAATTTTATGACAGCCATAGCAGTGGCATCAGTCAATCTGAAATGTGGCGCAACGCTGCTTCAACATCTAACTTGGAAAGTTTCCCAGTCAGGAGCTGGCAAGACAGGAACACAATATGCTGCTGGGCTCGCAGCTCTGCCACCAACTTTAATGGATAGTTTTAAAAGCCAAAATACATATTGGCCTTTGGTCTAAACCATATACCAACATAGACAGAACATGTCTGCCACAAAAACAATTAACAATTATTTCATATCTGAAATTAAAGCTGTTAACTAAACTGCTCAGTACTTTTAATGTGTTAAGTATTTAATTGACATAGTAGTTTTATTTATTTATTAAATCACCCAAAAAAAATGTTTATTGTCATGTATTGAGATGTGAAAATACCTAAATGGGATAGATGATTTGGCCATAATGCCCAGCCCTACCCAGATGACCACAGAAATAAATAAATAGAGAACAAACAAACAGTTATATAACTAATCTGATTACTTCGTTAGGGAAAAGATTTGTATTAAAAACTGATGGCGTTTATTAAATGTTACTATATTTTGGAAGGATTAATTGATTATACAATTGAAGATGATAAAGAAACATGTAGAAAGGGGGAAAGATTTATTGAATCTGAAGGCTGGTGAGAATTGTATTTATTCGGGAGGACAGATAAATGGGGAGTCCTTAATACTAGTTGTTTGTTTTTTAATTAATGTTATTTGTTTTTCTTTTTCTTTTTCTTTTCCTTCTTTCTTTTACCATCACTCTAACTATTCAGAAAAACAAAAATGTTCTCTCTTCCTTTTCTTTTATGTTTTTTCCTTTTATCTTTGGATGTTTGATTGTTAATTGATGGTTATGGGCTGGGTTTTCAGAGGCTAGTTGAAATGTATTTATTTGGTTTGAATTGATATACACATGACACCTGCACAACCTAATTTCAAGGAAGATTTTAGTATATTGTGATTATTTACATATCAAAGTTATATTTGACTTAATAAATGCGACAATAACTAACAATTTTATCATGTAGATGTTGAGTGGGTTAATTAAAATGGACTCATCTCATATGATTAGTCAGTTTTATTATAATTCATTTAATGACAACCAACAAAGACTGGGGGAATAACAAGATCACACACACTGATATGAGCAAATCTCACTCACACTCTCACTTTCATTCCCTACAGATGATTCCTGATAACCTCACTTGTCTACAAACAGTTGCCCCTGTGCAGAGGACATCCTTTCCTGTTTGCACAGCCTCTCCCCTGTCTTGTGTACATTTCCTGGAATGATTTGTAAAAGGCAGGACAATATGTGTCCAAGCAGCTGAGAGACAGTCATCAAAGCTGTAGGTTGGCGTTACACAATCTCTCTGACAACAACAAATCAAATACTTTAATATCCTTTCCAACTTGTACCCAACTCAGTTGAACTGTCTGATTAAACAACTACTTTTCCTGTGTTCCTATGGTTACTATGAGCACAGCAGCACTGGCCAATGTTGACTCGGGCGAAAGCAGTCACCCCTCATATACATGCATGTACATAGTAGCTGCTCAGTGGGAACCAGATGGCACTGGAACCTGGATGGGAAACTGAAGAATCTGGAAAGTCTTTAACCTGTTGTCAGTTCTGCTGTGGGCAAACACGATGTCTGAAATGCTAGTTTGGGCTTGGCACTGAACTCAACAATATGTAACGGGCCTTGGTGTTTATGTATATACTTGGCCTGTGATATGCATCAAATTGAGCATGATGGTAGCAGGTGGTGGATTTGCAGAGAGGAGATAGGTCTATTTCTACAATCTGAAACCGGCTGGAATATCGAGAGTCCCATCAGGTGTGCTGTGGGTTGATTTGGGCTGAGATGAGGGAACAGCAGGAGGTCAAGGCCACTGGGCAGAGAGAGAACGGGGAGGGAAGAGTCGAAAACAGGCTTTTTCAGATCTCAGTAAGAGAGGTAATCAGTATGCTGGCTGGGAGACGATCTAATGAAGAGACCTCTATACCGAGGCTGCAGAGCAGTTTCCCCATCGCCAGCTGTGGTGTAGTTGCCTGGAGATGGTTGGATGAGCTTTCGACATTATCAGTTCAGAATGTAGATGGGCATATTGGTGGGGGCTTCTGGGGAACGACAGCATGTTCTCTCATATCCAATCACACACATCTGTGCCTGCACACCCACAGACATAACAGGCACGGGAAAGGGGGAAAAAAACATAATTTGTTTTGGGTTTTTCACCATGTTGGCCATGGATGGCAATGTTGGTCTGTCAGATGGTTCAACACAGAGTGAAATATCTTTTAATTTAATGTTAACCCATCCAATAGTTATTAAGATATCCATTGTGCCCATTGTGCCCAGGTGATGAATCTCAATGGGCCTCATGCAAGAACCACTCATTTGAACAGATTTGTTCTTCAGTGGTTTGTACGAGTGATGTAGGAAAGCTTGTCAATTCACCAATTTCCTCATATTTTGAGTTTTCTTCTAGGCACAAACACAATTAGTGGTCCAGACCTATTGTAGTAGTCATGTGCAGTTTTTCACAAATGTATTGTATATTTCATTACTTTGAAACCTTTTTGAGTTTAAAAAATCCTGAAAAAATTACAAATTATAAGGTGAGAGAAAGTTAAGTTAAGAATACAAAAGTGTTCTTGGATGAGGCCTTGGTGCTTTACCACCATCATGAGATTGACATTTGTGGTTCTAAGTAAAATGACTAAACCACTATTGGATGAACTGCCATGAATACTTTGGTTTAGGGCTAAATACTTTCAATATACGATGTTGAACAAGGGGAACATTATATGCTCTAAACAGCATTGTTAGCATGCTAGTTATTAGCCCCTTTCATAGTGCCATTTCATGCCAGGACATTTACGGCTCTGTAACGTCTCGCCTGCTATATGAAAGCACCCGAAGCGGAATGCCGGGATGCCGGCATGCACAACATGCATGCTGTTGTCGCCAACTGTGCACAGCGTCCGACGCTTACTGTAAACAAACCAGCATGCTAACTGTACACGTGGTGTCCACCGCTGATCATAAACCAACAGGCATCACTAACTGTGCACAGAGTGTCCGGTGCTTGTTGTAAACAAACGGAGGTCGCTAAGTAAACACATACTGCTGCAGCACATACACACCGTACTGCAACAGAGCTAACTGTTGCAGTACTATTAGCACTGTGCTACTACGCAGCACTGCTGCTGCTTTGTCGCACGTCACTATCGTCTCCTCCTACAACCCGTCCACATCATCGGACTGCACTATGAAAGGGCACGAATATTGCGCCTTCGTGGGATCACTATGAACGCCCTAAGGTGAAAAGCTGGCACAGATCTTTCCGTCGAATATAGCGGGACATTTGCAGGACTGCACTGTGAAACGGGCTATTGTGTGTACACTGCAAATTATTAGATTATTAGATTTAGAAGTGTTAGGTAATTTATCTTGTTTTAAGATTAAATTTCTTATTTTAAGTGTTCAACATGCTTATTTCTAGATTTAACAATCTTAATTCAAGACATCTTGTCAAGTGAAATTATCTGTCCATGCAGCAAGATAATCTCACTCAGATTCAGTGTTTTTATCTTGTTTTTAGACACCCTTTTTTTGCAGTGTAGCATGCAGGTGTCTGGTGTAGTTCAAAACTAGGGTTGATCAATACGGAAAAAAATTACCAAGATTCATTGGAGGGATTGATTGTTTTTGCATCATTATTTTCATTTTCATTAAAAACCAAACTAAAATAATAAATAAATAAATGAAAAATCAGTGTAATATGATTTGTAGGCCTGGACATCTTGCAGCACTACAATATCATTTAACAAATACTGCACCTCCTGCAGTTTGAAAATTGCGATTTTGATATAATTTTAATCGTCAGCCCTACCCAGAACACCACTGTGGTTACGTGCTGCCTCACAGAACTTCAAACAAGACTGTAGTGTCGAGATACATAGTAAAAAGTACTGCTGAAATATCCATGTGGAACCTCAATGTGTTCTCAAGGTTACCACTGACTTGATAAATAGAACGGAATACCATATTGTTCTTATATAACTCTGGTAATAAAATCTTATCTCACCTGACCTAGAAAAGTCAAAATTAGCCTACTTGGGATCAGACAGACATTCATGGAGATATAACAGCATGAAAATGTAGTGGGATGCAGATCTGTTCCTGAGAAAAAATATGAACCCATGCTCAAAATCATAAAGCCAAAATCCACAGTATTTAGAGTTTTATGGCAAGGTTTTGGACATCTGGATTCACTCAATGAACAATGCAGGCTAGACTTATGCTATTTTCCGTGAGCATCTACTGCGAATTCTATTCAGTACAAAATCATGTTTTTTTTTACTCAAAGAGAAAGTGATTTCCCAATAGGTAATCTTAGCAGGGGTTGGAAAAACACATCTTCATCATCTTTAGAAAGATTTTAAAAGTTCATCCACCCCTGATACTGTGGAATGTGTGTATCTGATGCTCCCCTGTTTATCTTTTTAAGCTGAAACAGTTTCTGCCAAGAATTACAGCAGATGGTTGGAGGCTATAAAATTGAACAGTCTGAAGTTGTTTTAAAGGGGGACATATTCTGCTCATTTTCAGATTCATACTTGTATTTTGAGTTTCTACTAAGACATGTTTACATGCTTTAATGTTCAAAAAACACTATTTTCCTCATACTGTCTGCATCAATATACCAGCTGTCTGAAACACGTTTTTGATACTTTCATAGCAGCCTGTTCTCCCCTGAAAAACTTCAATAGGTTGTGTGTGTACAGGCAGTGAAAAATCTATCTATATCTATCTATATTTACGTATTACACCGTCCACTGCAATGCGTCCGTTGCCATCTTGCTGACGTAGTACTGATTGGCTGTAAAGCCAAGTTAAAATGGTAGGAGGCTGTGGTGGATGTGGATGAGGCTGGGGTGGAAGTAGATGTTCTAACAAACGGTGGACATTCACCTAGCAGAGCGATGTTCGCGTCCCATGTGAAATCAAAAGTAAGTTTTTTAACTTAAGCTACGTTGTTTACGTAAGTAATGTTTTTGAACGTAACCTATGTTTTTTTTAAGTAAAGTGCAGTAACTACTTCACTTCCGGCATTTACGTACATTTATTTACTGTTTAAACTTGTGAATCAAGGTTTTTTTTTTTTTTTTACATAACTCTTACATAACAACTTACATAATTTATTTACTTTTTAAACTGTCTTTTTTAACGCCTTACCAGGAAGCTTTTTGCCCTAAACCTAGGTCAGTGGTTTTATAACAAATTCAGAGAAACTGCAGCCTTTTTTTAAACCGCGAACCTTACGTGTATGTATAATGATGTGCAGTAATGAGCAGCATATTCTGTCGTTTAGGTTGGAGAACTTGTTGTTCACAGTATTTATATAGCACCTAGACCTGCTTTATAATAAAAAAAGACATGAAATCTCACTTTTAATAAAATTGAACCATGGAGTCACACTGCCTCAATGAAAGTGCAGTAAGCAAGACATTTCATTACAAGCAAACATCAGAAGAGACATTCATTAAAATTAATGAAATGTAGTGGGATCAAAAATCGAAGCTATAGAAAAGTTAGATGAAGTGTTGGATATGGAGCCTTCAGATCATCAAGCAGAAAATATCTGAGATCCTGACTTAAATATATATGGCATTAGCTCCATGTAGAGACGTCTCAGTAAGATGTTATGGGAAATGTACTACTGGCCAAATCACATGCATGAACAACTCAAACCCAACATGGGTATAAATTATTAATCAAGCCAGTATTGGTTTAACATGCAACACAATTAAAAAGGAGCAATAAACGAACTATGGCCAGATTTGTTTATCTGAATGCCTCTGGTTGTGTATTAAGAGTACACTCTTGCTCCTTATTGCGTCTCAATGATGGTGATCAAACACTCTAAAACACTGAGTGAAGAGTTAAAAAAGGTGGGCACATTGTGTCCCCCGCTGCCGCCCCATCATAAATCATGTCACTGGTTACGGATGAATGAAAAATCCCCTAATTGTAATATAGTGCTACTCTCTATCCACCAGATGCAGTTATTGATTCGGAAAGAAACTAGATGCCTTATTTCCTCTGAGCTGCTGGGCACACTACAGTGGAAAACAAATGGGCTGGTAATGGCGGTGTTTATTAAAAAGATGTAAACTTGCTTTCTGTCACTGTTTATCATCTCTATCTGCAGTGAACGCAGATCCCATCAGGTGGGTTTCTGAGGAGAGAAACATGCATGGTACTTTCACAGCACGAGGCTCTGTTGAGTAATTTCAGCCCAGTTAGAGCAGAAGATATTATCACAACATAAACACACACTGTCTTCCGCCTTGCTGGCGTCTCATGAGCGTGGGGTGGCACCTTATTCCTTAATTTAAGAAGAATGCCACTGGGGCAGCACAGGCACAACTAGAGCTCCCAGCCTTAACAAGGACATTTGCATATCTTGATGGCTTCAGTCGATCAACAAAAAAACAACAGCCATCTAGCTGTTGTTTGTGTAAGAAAAGGTTTGAAATATCTCTGTTATTCCTTGATTGAGACTGCAAATAGCTGACATTTTGTGCTGATATTAAATAGCTGGGATCAGGGAACAGTAAAAATTGTCATTTAAAACTTCCAAGATTTTTTTAGGAATTGCACTCTATTTCCATTCATTGAACCACACCCTCAAACAGTGATAGTCCACTCAATGCTTGGCACTCATAATTTGGCACAGCAGGTCTGGCAAGCTTTGGCCTTTCAAAAACTACAAGCATAACACAAGAGCAAAACTGGAAGGAATGGGAATGAAAAGTGTTGCCTGGCTAACTAGCTTAATGTTGCTACTTAGAGTGGTAATATAACAGTGTAACTTGCAAGGTCAAGGAGCCAAAAAGATGACCATATACTGAAAAAAACCATAGATTCAAATATCATATCCACTATGTATCACTTTCCCTAGCTAGCTCCGTCCTTCACCTAAACCAGTTTACATCATGTTTGCCAAAAACAATAGTAAGTCCTCAACCCTAAAGACACCATTAAATACATTAAATCTAGTCTTGCTTGTCCAAGTACAATGCATGTATGATAGGCAGATACACAGGGTGACAACAAAATGATTCAACATGTTTCCTTTTACTTGTAAAACTAGACAAACTTGCTCTATGCTGCAACACAACAACAATGCTGATTCTTTGTTTTCATTTCTTCAGCATGGGTCATTAACTAGTGGGGATGCTGACTTTTGGCTGGAACATGTAGCTTTAGCTTCAGTCTTTCAGAATTGTAGCATGTATGTGGCATCAAGTTACCTTGTGTGAGAATCGCTGGATCACAGGATCGCAAATCCATCTTGTCAGGCTTCAAAGTAATGCGTTTTTGTCTGAAAAGCCAGCGTTTCAAAACCAATCTTTGCCCTTTGGATAGCTAGTGACAGCTTTGCGTTTGTGATGACATGGAGAGGTTAATGTAATATCAAAACAATGGCGGGTCCTAAAGAGGTTAGCATAATAGCATCAGTTATATCACAACTGGAGAGAATTTGTTAATTGAAAAAAGAACAAAGAGCTGCCCTGAAGACTTCTGCTCTTCTCCTGACCTGCTTTGGCACAGACAATGTATGATGGTGATCGGCAGATGGTTCATCCAATCACCTGCCAGGTAAACAGTGTCAATGACGGCCTCTCAGATGGTTCTGTGTAATGAACCATCTGGCAGCGTCAGGTTAGCCATCAATTCCTCGTCTTAAGGCTAATAAATACTCCGCAAGAATAGATAAATTTGTTCTCTCTCGCAGGGCTGCAAGAACAGAAATATATCATTTTGTTCTTGCAACCCTAGGAAAAAGAACAAATTTCTCTGTTCTTGACACATCATCTGGGGAGAACCTTTTTCTTGTGTGGTGTCCCTGAACTGGGATGGTCAGAAATTTGAATTTGAATGAGACGTGTGCTGCAGACTTCCCAAGAGTTCTGCAGTGGAGTTTCTTGTGAAGTATGAAATGTCCTGGCCAGAAATATTTTTTTTCCTTGTTCTTGCCACCTCAAGAACAAAAAAAGATTTCACTGTATGTAAAGAGCTTTAGACTTTATTACAAGATTCTCATTTGAAAACAAGTCCACTGGAAAAATTACTGACATTTCAACCAACCCTGGAAACTAACGATAGCTAAACAAGTTAAATAACAAGTACAGCTGATGAAACCCGCCAGTGACAACGGACCCACTGTTTCAATAAACTGCATCATATTCATCAAACTGGAAGTAGGCAGCAATGATTAGTTAACATCATAATTTTCAAAAATGAAATTATGAACCTAATACAGCAGACAACCAATGTATCTCTCTGACCCAAAAACAAAGCTAAAAAATGTGGAGGAAGGGCTGCACAAGAAAAAAAAAATCTGTCTTGAGAGGAGATCCTCCTTGAGGGCATGTTAGCAAGATACACGGATCGTGACACAAACTCCACAGAGGAAAGCCTGATTTTTCCCCCTCCCCTGCCAGAGATACAGTTTGGTACGGGTGTGTGTTGGAGCTCAACCTCCAACCTCTCGCTGGCAGTAACTGAGACCCGTTTCCATGCCAATTGTCTACAGGGGCCTCCCGCCTGACAACTACCTTGGTGTGCACTGATCCCACTTTGATCTTTCTCCCTTCACCAGATCACCAAATTCAATCAAGTCAGGCTGGTGAAGCAGACGAGGGGGAAAAAAGAAGAAGAAAAATACCTCATTATTTTTAATGCTGTCTAGAATTTCTTTGTCTGAAACCCTGAAATATGAACAGATGTTCCTTTAGAATTTTAATGCTGGCTCTTTCACAGCTCAGCAGCTGAGATTTCTTTTTCACTTCTGCCTGCTTAGCACTCCAGAGATGAAGACGCTGCCTTTGCGGTTTCATTCCAAGGTAAGGCCAGAACTCAGAGGAACAGAGTTACAACCCATTTTCAACAAGTTTCTAAAATATCTCAGGGTAAGAATCCTTTGGTGCGCAAGAATTTGGCGATGTCACTTCATGACACCCACACAGTGCAATACAGAAGCTAACATCTTAACTTCCTGACAGCCTTAGGTGGCCATGTTTCCTAACTCTGGATAACATTTCAACTTGTAAAATATATCACGTTGTGAGTCTGGCTGCTTGCTGGATGACAAATGTGTCTTTTTGCAACCAAATAATGATTCTCATGATGTTAAGACATCTTTGACTTAGCTTTATCAGTTAAAGTACCATACTGTTTCACTCACTTGAACTCTGCTGTGAGGAGGTTGAAGCCATTGTACAGGTGGCTTTCTGTCGACACCTTCTTTAGGTAAGAGTAACTGTCTAGATCCTTGTCCATAAGGTAGTTAGACACTAGAGATCCTGCAGAACGGCAAAGGTAAAAAGAAATGTTTCTTAAATTATGCACTCAGTAAACCCAGCCTAGTTGTTAATAATACATACATATAAAATATGGGCATATAAATAATAGAAGAGATAGAAATGTGAAACTTGCAGCACAAATAATTTTGCAAGAGCCTTCAAAATGTAGCCAGAAATGCAACGTTATGCTTCAAATGTCGAATGAAAACTAATTATACATTACCAACTAATTAAATAAAATGCAACATTAAAATGTATAAGAAGTAGTGAAAACATCAAAACATAAATCTGAGGAGTAAGCAACATTGCACGATGCTTCACAGCAGACTGTATACTATGCATTTTATCTGTGAATATGTTAGTGGCCTTTATACGGCTGGCTCACCTCTTCCGTGTGCATCAGGGTTGAGACGACCTTCCATGTAGTTGGTGATGGCAGCCAGCTTGCCCCGCTTGTTGATCCCCAGCCAAGATCCTCCCTCCTTTCCATATTCCAGGTCAAGGCCTGGTAAACACAAAAGTAGGGTTGTCACGATACTAAAATGTTCAACTCGATACCGATACTCAGGAAAATATTCAATACTCTATACCATTTTCGATACCACAAGGATAAAAACAATATTAATTATTACATTTAACAGAAATATTTTTATTAACAAGAAAATGCAACATGTAAAAATGAACAGAACCACAGGTTAAATATTTATAATAAAAAAACGATAGAACAATATTTTGAGGTTGTATGCTGTGCAAAATATTAGGAAAGATTGATAAAAAAATAACAATAACTTAACTTAAGTGTTCATTCCTTGGCTAGGTATCGATACTTTTGAAATGAGTATTGTATCCGGATACAACGTTTTAGCCTCGATACTTTTTTGAGTATCGATACTTTTGACAACCCTACACAAAAGTAGTTGAATGTTTATTAAATGCAGCTCCAATGTTCATCAGACTTCATCTGAAGGTAAAATATATTGTATGTTGTGAGTAGCCATTAAAATAAACCATTATAAGATTAACTAAAATAACTTTACTTAATTGTGTGGAAATAATAACAGTCTTTAAGGATATTTCCGGGAAGCAACTGGAACTAATTATGGTGAAGAAGAGTGTTCAGTTGATAGACTTCCAACTGGTTAGGGATCAATAATTGCTAGTGATTTTAGTGACAATACAGCAGGTCACCTGACATCAAGGCATTTATCAAGGGTAATGAATGAATGAATGAATGAATGAATGAATGAATGAGTGAATGAATGAATGAACCGATTGGCTATCGTTTGGACAATGATTAGGCATTTGGGGACTACGGGCAACATTTTAGGGGTTTCAGTGTTGCCAGTGGATATCTGGGCCAATACTTCTTCTGGGCACCGGTCAAGGCATATCTGCATATCAATGCAGACAAAAAAAGAAATAGCGAAATTGTCATCAGACGACAGCAAATTGAAGGACTGCATTTTGCATTCAAACAAAATGTGATAGGTCCACACTACTTGAACGACAATAAGACTACAAATGGAAACCAGAACACTTCCGGTAATAAACTCTTGTCCTATTGTCAACATTTTCTGCAATGGAAAAATCTTTTAAGCTCAAGCCTTACTGAACACAGACCTCTGGTCATCTTTTTCTCCATTTACAACATTTATCTTACAACAATAGGGAACATTGTTGGCATGGCTAACTATCAGTGGGAAAGCTTTGCAGCTAAATGTCCTTCCTTTGAATGTAAAAGGCTGGCAAAGGCAGTGACAAAACATGATGAACTTGAACTACTGTGTGTTAAGATTTTTCTAATAAAACACTCCACTGACTGTCTTTGACATTATACAATTACAATAAGTGTGGGAGGAGTAAATCCTCTGATTGGACTCCCCTTCTGTGTGGCTTTGCAGTTATTAGATAGACTCAATCTATCATTAAATCTGTTGTTTCCTCTTCATCGCATGACATGGAAAAGGTGGACTGCATGTCTGTCTACTGCACTTCTCTTACTGGTGATCAATAAAGACAGGTCCACTTAGACCAAAAGAGCCCAATGGTTTTACTCCTGTGGGAGTGGATGAAAAGCTAGCCGGATCCCACTGGGAGCTATAGCTTCCTTCCCTTCTCGTCATGCTATGTCTCCTTCAGGGCCCTGCCTCTGCACCCCCCAGCCCTGCAGATAAGGCAGAGCCATTTATTCCTGTCACATCGCATAAAAGCAGCGATCAATTAAGGGCCCTCTACTGGAGTCCTGACCCCTCTATTACAGAGGGGAGAAGGAGACTGATGAACAACGAGGCTATCTCTGCGTTTCCTTCTTCAGCAGAAAAAAAGGATGATTGATTTCCTCTGCTTGGCTATAATGTGTATTGGACATCAGTCAATTAAATATAGTTTACTGCGAGTGGGGATATCCTGTGACGGAGTAGAGGAGAATTGGATTCTGCGGTGGAGTAGAAAGATTTTTCCTTGATTATTGAAAGCCATTTAGCCTCATACAAAGGTGGAGTCAAACATGGCTAAAAAGGGAACAGCTGCTGCATTTTCACAGTCACAGAGCCAAAAGAGAATACTCATTATGTATTAAAATATAAAAAATCTTGTCTGATTTTCTATTGTTTTGTGTACAACTTTTCACTGTTTTGGGCAGGCCTCAGATGAAAACAGCCTTCCAACCAGTTCTGACTTGTCTGGTTAAATCAAGGTCAAATAGAGACAAAGCCAGCTCTTCTAAACACACATGATTGGGGATCAGGGGATATAGCAGGTCAACAGTAGATTCCACATTGAAGTGCTGTATACTGTCTGAAAGCTGGGAACCTGAAGATTAATTTGAGAGCACTATTGTTCTAGTGGTAAATCTGTAGTAAAAATTCATGCTGTGATCAAAAACTTTTTGGACATTTTGGAGATTACCGTTTTTGGTGATCGGATAGTGGGCACTTCTGTTCTTTAAACTGCTAAGAAATCTATATGTATTATCAGTATACTGAGGAAAGCCATACATCCTCTGAATACCCTAGGTCTCTAGTTTGGGATAACCAAAGCCTCATGAAACATTACAAGCACAGAGGTCACAGCAGGTCATTTAAACAATGCGGTCAAGTTAAAAAAAAAAGTCTAATGTGAAGTGAAATGGCTACTACCGGGACTAACAGAGTCTCAACTTGCTAAAAAACTGCATTGTAACTGCAAAGGGGAGACTCGTGGGTACCCATAGAACCCATTTTCATTCAGATACCTTGAGGTCAGAGGTCAAGGGACCTCTTTGCAAATGGCCATGTCAGTTAATTCTTGCACTTAAATTTATCTTAATTTTGGAGCATGTTTCGCCGTCTTCCCAACATAATATTACAAACCAATGGGCTTGTTAGGTCTTCTAGTTACATATTATACCAGAATCTCCACTGTAGTGTTAAAACTACGGCCTCAGCAGGCCTGCTATTTGGAGCGCTACAGGGCTAAATTGCTTGTCATTTGATGTTAAAGAAAACAAGCAAGTTAATATTAATTATTTACTCTACAGTCAGGTCCATAAATATTTGGACATTGACTCAATTTTCAGCAGTTTGGCTCTGTACACCAACACAACAGATTTGAAATGAAACAATCATGGTGTGCTTTAAGTGCAGAATAACATAATTTATATATGTCCTCCACCTTTTTAAGGGAGCAAAAGTAATTGGACAATTGGCTGTTCAGCTGTTCCATGGCCAGGTGTGTGTTATGCCCTCGTTATTTCACTTACAAGGAGTAGATAATAGTTTTTTTGTGTATTGTTAAAGTAAAGTGGTGAAATAGTGAGCTGGACTTACCACTGAGGATCTCACTGTTGGTCCCCCAGAAGTCTGCAACTTTAGACGGCCTGTTGTAGATCTCATCTCTGTTTGCAGCCAAAATTAGCCTGAGGAGAGGGAGCAGGGGGTTCACAAGTTGATTTGTCATTTTAGTTTGTTCACTTGAGTCTAGTTATTTGCTCTTGATGAACCAATGAGCTATTACTTCAGGCCATTGCTGTTCTCAACAGGAGATCCATCATCAACAACTCATTTATAATATACCATCCCATTAACTAATGAGTTGATAGACACACAGACTGTTTCCATCCAGGGTGTAGTGTTACAGATTTGCTGTTATGACCCGAGTCTCCCTCTGGCTTCATAAGGCCTCACATGTGTCCTTTAAGTACAGTAATATTACAGACTGATAGAGCAGGATTCAGAGGATACTAAAGGTCGAGGTTACAAGTAATAGGTCCTTTGATGATGACCGAGGAAGAGATGATCAAAAGGAAAGCAACAGCTAAAGGACAAGCCAATATAAAAGTTACGGACAACCAGCCTTTACAGCTTTACAACTTATGATCCACATTAACTCCTTTCTGTGAACTAACTGTGTTAGAGTAATACAGCAGCTTGGTGCTATTGCTTTTAATTTTCTTTCAGTGCATTTTGAAACTGGGACCGTTTTAACAGACTGTAATATCAACACTGATGTTATATTAACTTGTACAGAATTAAACTCATTCTGAGTCAGATATGAATGTTCTAGAACGAAATCCGACAAAATCTTTCAAATTCTTATTTTTTAAGCTGGTGAATCAGTCATTATACTCATGCAATGAGCATTGTATTAAACCCACAGAACTGAATTTCAAATAGCAGTGGAGAGAACTTTCCAAAGACACCAAATACATCTGACAAAATTTTGGGGAAATGCATTTGAAATTATGCACAAGGCATCGAGAATATTTCCATTGACATCCATAAAATATATAGCCTTGGGTTTGTATATTTCACTCAGTATAAACATCTCATAATGAGCAAGTAGATAACACTTTCAGACAGTACGGAATTAGATGTATTTATTTATTTTTAACCTTAAAGCTGATTTAACCCTCTGAAGCTTGAAATAATCACTTTATTATTCCCAATTTTGCCAAAAATAAACATGTGCACAATAGAAAATCACGTGACAGAAACTCTGCAAATATTTACTGCAGGGAGCAAAATATTTACAGAGAGCAAAGAGAACATAACAAGAGAGGCTGAAATTGGAGCTTGTAAAAATGTAAATGTTAAATGTGTAAAGCAAGTGGAGTCCCATTTTACCAATGTCGGTACCACTTGTAGAAAAATGCTTCCACTGATTGATTCCATTTTTGTGAAATAAAGTATTTAGTAAAATAGAGAAACTCTTTCTTTTTTTCTTTCCTTTGTATAATGTATGGCTTACATAACTGTTATACTGCAAAAAAGAGACAATCACACACTTTGGGGATCAGAAGGTTAAACTGCATGTTAAGGGGTTAAACAATTTCAAATAAAACTGCATTTATTTGTGACAGATCCAGATAAACCATCTCATCTTGCAAAGCTGTTTGCATCTGCCTCGTGTCAGTAACCTTTCCAGGTATTTCATCTGCTTCTATTGCCAAAGCAAAGCAAACATTTACTGCGACAAACACGAATAACACAAGTGTGATCTAATTTTAAATAAATCACCTTGAATGTGACTGTGCTGTCTGATACAGGCTGCCTGTCAGCTTAGCGCTGAACTACCCTTTGACCTGCATTATTATACAGAGTGTCAGTGAGTAATGAAGCCATTATGTGTCTGGCCATTAACAACCACAAATTGCATTGTGACCTGTATCCAGCCATAAGCTTATCCATGCCTTTACCAGCAGGTCACTACTGTCAATTGTGCAGGAAGGAAGTATAACATTACTTCATGGCTTTGTTATCCATTGCTCACATAGCAACAAATGTGCAAACAACCCCTGATCCAGCTCTGCTCACCCATTCACAAGTAATGGAATAAAGAAAAAAAGTGTTCCTTTGTTTAGAAAAAAAATGACCACTCGCTAATGAAGCGTGGGGCTTTTGTAAACATGAATTAGTATTTCAGCAGAGAATCAGACTTATTTATTTTATGGTGTGTAAACCTGCAAAGCACCAACATATGTAGCTTTGCCAATAATACAAATTGTCGTACATTTATAGAATTTGAGTTAAAGATAATTAAGCACTGCAGAGAGGCACTTATACACCTTTCGGGGGGAATTACACAAGCCAGGAAAAAAGCCAATGAAATTTATTGACCTCTATAATAGCTGTATGTTCCTCCTGAGCTTGGCAGTGGTTCCCTTATTAATCTTAGGTGGCCGCTTGGATCCTGTTAAGAGCAAACAGACAAACCAAACTGACCTAACAGGGGTCGCCCTCTGTGCACAAGGGCTAATGATAGCCTGTTCCCATGGCAGTATGTGAGCCACCACTGCTCCACAAAACAAAGCTAACACTAATGATGCTACACCAGAGAGAGCATCTGCTATCAGATCCTGAGGGGGAAATCACATGCAAGCAGCTCTGATCACAGTAACAGTGAGCCAGCTGCATCATGTAGGAGGAATGGTGAGAAGCAGAGAGGTATCAAAGCTCTTCATGAATACTGAACTCTGATTCTTCTATTCAGTAAACACAGTGGTTTGTGGACTTGGCAGCAGCCACTTTAGGCTTACTGTGGAATTATGTATCATTTGACATTCATCTTGCATTAATGTCATGCTAAATTTCTATTTGGCTCCATAACTATTTGCTCGGATACAAAGTATTTTTGTAAAATAGCTGGAATTCTACGGAAGATTTTCATGGTCCCCAGAGGAACCTGTTTTGGGTTACTTTTCTTCTGGAGCAGCTATCAGTCTTTAGTCATCCTATAGGGAACCCTGGATATCTGTACCAAATTTCATGGCAATCCAAGAAATGGTTGTCAAGATATTCAGTGCAAGACCAAAGCTGTCAACCTCATGGTAGCGCTAGAGGAAAGATCAGGTTAAAATTTCACTGCAATCCATCCAACAGCTGTTGAGATATTTCAGTTGGGACCATAGTGTTGGACTGATCAAAAGACGCACCAACGTCAGATCAAATGCCAAATGAATTTTTGCCGTGGCTAAATCACATGCAAAGTCAAAACAAAGAGTGAAATTCACACCTCCCAAATAGACATGGATACGCATTGGTGCAAGTGAAAAGTTCTTGTGACACTGTGTCGCAAAAGACGATCAGCATCGAGGTCAAACTTACTGTTGACTTCTGTGTGCACCTGGAGCTCTACAACTCAGTGGAGATGGCAGTGAAATACGTTTGTGCCTCCCGATGATGGTACGAACCCAGACACGACGGCATCTCTGGCATACCTTGGACTTCTAAAGCCAGGTATAAGGCAGCAATAGTGCCCATGGTTGATGATGAAAATAAATGTTGCTAAGGTATGTGGTAGCTATGGAGGCAAGCCTCCCATTGGCTGTTATAGGTAAATAATCAGGAGTTGTGATATAGAGAAAAACACTCCAGTGGTCACATATATGGGAGTAACCACAGTGAAAATTTCCTTTGAGGCTGGTCTGACCCCACCATTGGAGCCACACATGGCTAAAATATCAAAATCTAATTGGCAAGCTGCCATGATATATAATGAGAATATTCATTCAAAAAGGGGTTAATTTTTAGGCTTGGCACATAAGCCAGGTCAAAATGTCAGCTTGCTTACAGCATGTATCATAACTTCATTGGCAGGTTGCCATAAGTAGCATCACACTCCTAAATGGTTTAACATCTTTTTGCATCCAATAAAAATAGCAGCCTCTAGGGGCTGCTGGTGAAGCTGCTGATAATAACACTGATTAGCATAGGAATTACAGGTCAAAATCGTCAACTAGCTGGTTGATTGCAGTACTGCTTTAATTCTGAGCAGCTGAAAAAATTAAAAACTGAAATAAAAAGAAATACAGAAATCTCAGCATGTGGGTAATTATTAAGTCATTTGTTCTGAAAATGAACCCATTTAGCCCCTGTAGGTATATCCCTGTCATTCTGTGCTGTGGGAGTGTAATACTTATTCTTAATGAAACATTAATCTTGCCTTCAACCCAATTTAGTCAAAGTATTCAGAGCATTCCTTTTGATTAACACATCACTGCAGCAGAAGAAAAGTACTTCTGCAACTAGTAGTCTATAAATAGCACAGATGTAACCACATTAGGTCACAGTACGTTTCACCTTTCCTCAGGTCCAGGTCTGAGTCAGTACTCATACCACACCTCTGTGGTGATCTCTTGAGGCGGGGTCAGACTCCCACAGGGAAGGACAGAGATGGACTATGGCCAGGTAGTGAGTTCACTCACAAGCTCAGGGGGATTATAATGTGCTGGACTCAACATCAGCCTGTAACTCACACTGACTGCATGTAGCGCACTGGTCTGTGCTGCCCACTCAAAGAAGTTAGCAGTTACTGCTGGGTAGGACACATAGAGGTTGCAGATTCATTGAGCAATTTAAGACAGTAGATTTAAGCAAAATATGTCATGCATTTTCAATAGTATGTCAGTAAATACATTATATTCCCAATAAAGAAGGTTATTCATGTCATCCAGTGAAAACTTGGGCGTTGTCAAAGACTGACACCTGAAAAATCTGATGTTCCTTAGTTCCACATATACAATTCTCTTCGCTTAACTCCCTTGTTATGACGCTGCTTGTTGTGTGTGTTTGCACCTTTCAAAGCTCCATGTGGCACACTAGACAATCCTGGAACAAAATGAAATAGGAAACTTTGCAACACTGCCAGAGTATGACAGCAGTGATGTCAAGACCTGACACCTGAAAGCTTTTTCACCTTATATTTGTTGTTTAAAAACACATCTATATATTCTGTAGCTGCACGTCCCAACACTTGACTGAAGTCATATGATGCAAACTGAATGAAATATTCAAACAGCACTTTCTGTTTTGTTTTGTTTTTATAGCTAAATCAAAAAGAAATATCATCCATCATTTTATACACATTCCCCCAAAATACAGCCTGACATATTGGGCATCGTATGAAATATTGTTTATCAAGCCGGACCAAACAGTGGATTCATCTTCACGATGTTACAGGTTTACATAAACACACTGCACAGTGCACAGGTGCTCGTGATGTTTGATCTTTACCTTGGTGTTGTTCCGCTTTCTGCTTGACATGTAAGACTAATGAGGTTGGCTGAGTGACATTTTATTTAAAGACACCATTCTTCAACTGCTCTAGCTGAGAGCACTCGAAGTTCAGCCACTGCTTCCATATGTTTGGAGGCTGCTTTAATAGGATTAGTGGAATATTTGCATTGCAGCTGTAGCTAGAGCACTACACTGTGACTGTAAGTGCAATTAAGATACATTTCCTGCACATGATGCATTGAATCTAAGTGTTGACATCATATTTTCATGCAATACCTTTATTTTGGAATTATCTTTCCTGTCCTGCATGACTGAACAAACTAGCCATCTTATATACTTACCTATCTTAAAGCAGTAAGAATCCAAGTTTGTTGGAAAGCTTAATTGCTCACCTGTAGGCATTTTTGGATGCAGGCCGGGGGTCAAACTTGAAGAAAATTATACACATCGATGAATCGGGGGATGGATGACAAAGTTTCACTCAATCCACATCTGCCTTGAAATCTTAGTCATATCTGATGAAGAGGGGGGGAAAGAAGCTAGTAAGTATATCTGTTTAGTGTTGCAGTGTATGAGAGTGTGGTAATTGTAGAAATGAGACATCTGTTGTGAAAGAAGTGTTGGAACTGTACTGCGTTGGGTGTGTTGAAATTTTGCAATAACAAACAGATTGGGATCACAGCAGATAAAGTTTCATAGAGCATATATCTGGAAGACTATTTAATATCTCACCAGAATACATAAATCCTTGTAAATACTGTTTATTTCAATACTTACACTGTGTATTTGGCTGTAGGACAAACAAATGGACCATCCAGAGTGCATGCTGTGCGTCCTCCTGTGAACATGATTCATGTTCAGAATAGCATTTATGATCTTTATCAGTCTTTTATCTTTAATGAGTGCAAAGGTAGCAATTAACTAACTGATGCCCGGAGGCTCATCCATGATGCACAATGTCATTCAGTAATGGCTAGGAAAGGTATACTATAATCATCTGACCCTATACGGTCTATGATCTGACCTGACTACCTAGCTAACTGCTTGTCACTAATGTTTACTTATATTTGCATGTTAACAGTCTAACAATACTGCATTAAACAGGTGAGTAGCACTGTTATCCAAGCTACTAATAATTGTCCTGCTTCAAGATGAGCTGGACAAATAGCAAAGCCATTATCTGTTATCTATATGTCTAGTAAATAAATATTGCAGACCAAACAGTAACATTATTACATGGCTAGTTCCACCGCTACCACCAAACTTGTTTCAGCACAACTTAACCTAAGCTAACATTAGCATTATTACAGTCAATAACGTAAAGATGAAAAACCAAGAACACTTCAGCTAGCTATCTACCTAACCTTAACGATGCAAGACAAATTAAACAGCAGCTGATATTTGCTAAACCTTTGTTTACCCGCTGTCTCGTATACAGTTTACTGCTGTATAGTGTCGGCAAGTTGTTCTCACTGCCCCTTTACACTGGCTGTTGTCAACTAAAAGGAAGCGGCTACATTGGGTGACCTCGATTTGTGTCTTCAGTCGTCTCACAAGCCTTTAAAACTGGCGTGAGTATTAATTCTCTGTGCGTTGGCCTCAATCCCGCCCACCGGGGCACTGTAAGTGCATAAAACAAGTGCACTTCCAACAGGGCTCTGAAGTTCGCTGTGATTGGTCAGTTTACAAGCTTACCAACCACAAGCTAACAGCAAAAAGTAATAATTATTTTTCCGGTGAGATCAAAATAAAAGCATGAATATAACGTACATGGGTCAATGACGTGATCTAACCCAGTGTCAGTTGGTGTAACCAGTAATTTTCCCCCCATAAAAATCAGATTATATACAGGAAAATAATTGTGAACTAAAATGAGAAAAAAATATAACAAATATTACATAATTTATCAAAACTTCAGAAAAAATGGTTGTATTTAGAATATGTTCTGCTCAATATTGAATAAATGTGTAAATGTAGAAATACTAAAAAAATATTTTGATATTTTAAAAATGAAGTAATTATATGTATAAATCCACTTAAATACAATGTAGGTGGATTAAGTATCTAATATTTATAATTTTTTTGTGGTTACACCATTTGACATCTTGCCAACCTTTATTTGTCACTGACCCACATACGTTAGTGAATTTATTTCAAAATATGGATATAGCCTTGGGTTGTTAAGAGCAGATTAAAAATACGGCACGGAGCTATTTATTTAATAACTTTAATTAGGTACACGGTTCAACCTTTCAATACAATATGGATTTATATCAGAGCTGTTTGTGATAATGTACATTGTACATTAACTTCAGTCCCGAGGCTGAGACGATTCAGTGCTGTGAGATTACAGCATCTACATTCAGGATTGCCTACATGATTACTGAAAGACATCAATCAATAAATCAATCAATCATTACCCCAATATTAAACAAATGGTATACTACTCTGAAGGCTGTCCTGCATATTTACTTGCACAGACAAACACTGCACTGTTTATATGTTTTATTCTGGCGTCTGTATCGTTTCAGAACTTTTACTTTGAAAAAATATTGACTAGACATTCTCCTTCTATTTAGTGCTGACTTGACAATCCACACTGTACCAGCAAATATAACAATAGAAGTAATGAATCTAGAGAAATAGAGGACAGAATAAATGATAAAAAAAATGAATGACATATTACACATGAATGAAACTTATATTCTAGTTGTTGTGGCATTTAGTTTGCGTTAACGGAATTATCTTTTTTCATAAACATGTAGCCTATGGCACTGACTGCTTACCAAATAAGAACGGTTTAATAATAACCAGTAAAGAAAAACAACAATCAAAAAAATCTGCAGATAAATCTTCAAAACATAAATCATAAATTTCCTCCAATACTGTGAGAGTGGTGATGGGGCGGAGACATTTGCTGTGACCGACAGCATCCAGCACTGTAGTGGATGAGAGGGATAGAGGCTGCCCTGCCTTTCATACAACACAACGTCGCAGTCGTTAATTAGGCTAGTAATAATTAACGATAGTCGCTTTGAGTACAAGAAGTAACTTTTAAATCAGTTCAGCTACTTCGTTTTTGCATGCGTCGCGTAACTGAAAGGAACCTGACAACTACAATTTGAGATTTGGAGGGTTGTAACAGTAGTAGCCCTGCAGCAGCCAAGTTGCATGCAGAATATCATTATTCAGCCGAGGCTCGGACTACTGCACATCACACTGGAGAGTCTCTTTCGAGAACAAGGATGAACCGGAGAAACTGAGGTAATGCCAGTAGCCTAGCTCTTTGCTTGCTCGCGCAAATCCATGTGGTGATTATCTTGCAACGCCAAGTTTTAGCCTGTGCCATTACAACTCAGGAGGAGAAGGGTGTGACAAAAATATAATAACATTAATGAAAGAACAATGAAAGCTGATATTGGGGAAGCTGTAAATTAACCATCGTCTTCCTTTTGGACCAGTGAGCAGGTGAGAAGATATTGATTAGGATACGTGGACCCGGTTTGTTGGAAAATATTTATCACGCTTTTTGTTATATAGTCGGTGTTTTTATTGTGATACGGTGGCAGGAACTACATTGTATGGCATTAAATAGCTTATTGTATCAAATACTTTGATAAAACGTGATATATTTAGTGTAACCGTGTGTTGTTGTGAGCTCTTATCGCTAATGGATGCAGTCAAAGGCAGCGAGCGCGAGCCGCAACGAGCTGTCAATCATGTCATCCTTACTGGTCCATTGTTTTTGCCCCTCCTGTTTGTGAGTGAGTTACCATGGAGAGTCTTCCGGATTTTCTCCTCTGATTACCTTATTTGGAGAAGGGGCGGCTGTCGGTGGCTGCTGGACTGATAGTGTTGTTGGGTTATTGGTGCTGTATGCATGTCCCATGTGAGTAACCGCCACAATGACTGAACGCTTCAAAACAACTACATAAGCTCAGGCCTTTACAGAGCCTTAAATGGAGTTCTCAGAGGACTTTGATTGGTCCTGGTCAGCTTTTTCACAGCCAGCTGCAACTAATGCCTCCAGGATGGGGTTGGATGCAGTTATAGCAATTAACTGTGAGTTTGTGCAATTCATTTTCATTTACTTGTTGAGTTTTAATGTCCACCATAAAAAACCTATGTAATTCTGTACTCCAGCCCTGCTGTGAGAAGATTCTACAGTCTGATTTAGTGTAACACTGTTAGTGGGGCAAGCCCAGCTATAGACCTGACATACAGCCTCAATGTCATAAGGCTGCTGAAATAATGTATTATTTATTACTATTTGTATACAAATTTTATATTTTGTTTTAGTTCTTGATTCTATTTTTATTTATTGTATCTAATAATTCTTAATATTTCCACACTGGAGTCTCTGTAACAAATCAATTTCGCCCTGCAGATTATAAAAGTAATTCTGATGCCAATATTCATTTTTAAATGTGGTTTGCAGTAATATTTAGAGCCCAACCAACATTTTCGAGATGTAATGATTTTTTGAGCTGGAATGAAAATAGATTTTGCACAATGCAAAGATACTCAGAAGGCAGCTTTATTTAAAAAAAGAAAACTTTATTAAACAATATTTTACATTAATATACACCATTACACATGAACCAATTCTAGAAATTTACACTCGTAAAATAAAGAATAAATAAAACTTTTTTTTTTAAAGTCAAACAAACATTTGAACAATATCAGCCAATTGTTGGCCATTTAAATAAAGAATAATTAAAAATATATCAAATAGCAATATGAATCCATTTCTAAATCAATTTACTACATGTTCTGTGAAAAAGGTTTTCATATTGGTGCATATAGTGGGAAAAACTGCATCTATCTATGATAGGCCAATATTGGCTGATATTATCGGCTGATCGATGCATGTCAGGCTGTAAAACCGGTGTTGTGTTTAACCAGTTCAGTGCATATAGCAGTTTTGCACACTGCAAACTGGGAAATGAAGTTACGTTTCCAAATTTAAATTTATCTACACTGAGGCCAGGTGCTTCAGATTTCACCGCCCAGCTCACTCAAGGACCTTCACAATATATATGCACTACATGTAAACCTGTAATTTTATAAGACAAATCATGACTGCAAAACCTAGTTTTGATCTGCTCTGTCTCAAAGATGTCAAGATTAGTATCAAAATTTAGCACTGATCACATGCAGACCTGAGAATTTAGGCCATTCAACTAATTCAGACACTGTCAGACAGAATGAGAATTACAATCTAACAGTGAAGCCACGCCTGCCCGATTTTCATGAAACTTGGTGGAAGGAAGTAGCAAGGACCAAGGAACAATCCATCACATTTTGGAACGGATCCAAATCACAAGATTGAGATTCGGACTTGACAACTCATGGCTCACCTATATCTTAAAGCTCATGAACACATTAAGTCAGAAGAACGGCTTCCCAACTTGGGAAATTGAATTAACACATGAATGCACCTTACTTTCAAGGTCTGTGCTATCCAAGTGCCATTGTAGTTACTTTTTTTTTAATTTTCTCTGGATGTTTTTTAACCAGTGCCAAGTTTAGATCAGGAGCTTATATATATAATGATTGGATTTTGTATTAATGTTTTTACTGATAAGCGCAGTAGCTAGTGTCAGCATGGACCAGTATATTGCAAATTCAGTCTTGGTTAATACAGATTAAATGCATGTAGCTGTCATGACATTGCAGAAGTTTGAAGCATATTTCCCTCCTGAAAGATTTAATCCTATATCCTGTCATATAGTAGGCCTATAGGTGTAAATAAGTTTATACCAGTCATATTTGCAAAGGTCTCCTCAGATGCCTCTCAGTCAGCACATCCTCACACTTGCAGAATACATTGTGGGCTCATTGGCAATCAGGATGTAGCTTATTTGGAACACAAAATTTGCAACTCAAACAGAGAGTAGTCTCTGGACAGGACTAGAATTTCCACACCACCTGTGACTGTGCTGAAAACTGAAAAATGCTCAGTAACTGGGGGAAAACAAGAAGACTTTCTATGAATGCTAATGTTAAAAAAATCCTTCTTTCTCTGTTTCCTACTGGAGTTATCGCATGCTTTTCTGTATGCTCACAAAATATAACAATTTTGTCTTGTCCTCTATAATATATTCTGTTTTTCCTGAGGCAAAAAAGTACATTTGTAAACCTCTCTACCTTAATCACCATTTAAGAAGCTAATTAATAACCAAGCACACATAACTGCATATTGTGGCAAGCACATACTGTTGTTACTTATGTAAATGTTTTAAAATATATATTTTTACCCTGCAAATCTAAACCTGACTTTATTTTGAAACTATGGGACTTATTCTTGTGTCACCATTTGATGATCTTAAAGGTTGAAATGTAATTTTTCTAATGGACTTGACAAGACCTAAGGTCAGCGTTATTCACAAGAGCAGTTCATGCTCTGATGCACTAATTTATTAGGAAGTACGATGCCTGAAGAAGATGTTGTATTCCAAACTGTTAGCCCTGTAGCATGTTGACAATTTGGATATAAATGTAGAAGCTGGTTACTGTCAGATCCGGCCTTTGACTCAAGCCCGCAGGACCTGATTTGTCATGGCATTATCGGAATATGATTCCCTGCTCTGAAAAACAGTTTCACTCCATCCATCCATCCATCCATCCATCCGTTTTCTATATTGTTCAGGACTGGAGCCTATCGCTGCATTCTTTGGGTAAAAGGGGGCACACATTGGACAGCTGGGTCACAAGTGGATCGCAGATCAGTAATCATGTTTTAGCGCTCCTGCTGCAGCAATTTAACAAAACTAATAGTTATAGAGCAAGGCTATGGCTGAAACGCTACTCAACCACCTGTTTCACCAAACCTTCAGAAATGTGGCTGCAGTGGAATAGTCTTTTTTGCTTTTGAAGGTTCCTAACTGAGTGAAATGACCTGGAGGTATGTAAGTGGCAACTGCGATACGAACTATCAGATTCTCTACTGGCTAAGGAAATATGCTTCATTGCTTATGTTCCTTATAATGTGATTATCTTTTCTGAAAGCAAAGGAGATAATGCCATCCCACACTTCCTTGCAGCAGCAACCTTTAAAGTGACCCACCATCTGGCCTTAAAAGAAAACAATCAACACAATATGCCTATCTTGCATAAATTTAGCTCTTATTTTCATACAGTCATGCAGTCATGACATTTTCCATTGAGGTCAAGAAAAAAGTGTTTCAAAAAGGCATGGGATGACAAAAAAGAATGAAATATTCTGTTTGTGTGAGAGATGATCAGTTGTCTGCTGCCAGGTGTTTTAGTTGTGTGTGAGATGGCCTCAAAGAAGCAGACAATGAATGCATACAGTATCTACTCCATGAGGACTGCACATAATGACTGGCCCTGTGCTCTTACACCTGTGTGAAATGTTTCCCTGGCTGTATCAGAGGAACGTGTGAACCAAGTGGGCAAGAAAAAAATGTAACAAGAAGGATGTTTTCTGTGATGAGGGGTATAAAGGTCTAGGAATTTTTTTTACAGTTGCACGTGTCTGAAGACTGATGAATATTTCTGTCTTTTTTCAGAACAGCCAGTAACCAATATTTTGTATTTTTATTTATAACACAAGTCCTCATGCACTTGAAAAGGGCAGAGTAGTAAACAGAAGAAAAATAAGTCTTCGTGCATTAATTGGTTTTGCAACATACTGCAATAACAGTTGCAATGCATTGCAACAGACCATGGGAATATGAGGGCAAAACATCCAGGGGTTGACAATCCACTAACAATGACCAAATACACAGATTTAAGTCCATCCAGGCCAGATGTTCAAGGCTGTGAGACCTATTGGGTGATTAAATTCTACACATTTCCTCAACAACCTTCATGTTTTTTTTTTTCAGATTGTCAATTTTTAGACTGAAGGACAAGGCTGAACTGCTTGGCGTTTGAGAGGGATCATTTTGAGGTGTTAATGTAACATGCCAGTAAATGTTTAGTATATAACACAGTGTATATTAATATCCTTTGGCTGTTTTATCTTCTTTTCCCCACTACCATATATTCCTTGACCTGATCACACCACAAAGACCAAAAACAGTTGCAACAAGGGAAATGGTCTTTTGACTCAAATCGTCAGGAGCCTTATTAACTGCACTTATGTATTTTGTGTTTTGTTACATTGTTTAATTGGATGGAATTTTACTTTTCTACTCATTAATCAAGGGTTTTAAAGTTTTAATTTTATGGCCTTAACTTTTTGCAGTATGCAGTTTTACAGAAAATGGGATTAAGGGACTTCAGTTGCAACAACAAAAAACAACAAAAAGTTTGTATTTAGAAATTCAGAATTTATTAAGTAAAGCATACCAGATATTATGTTTCATTGTTTTTAAAAAAAATCTAAAATCAGGATTAAAAGAAGAAAAACATTTAAAAAGTAATTTTAGTTTATGTTTAACTGCTAAAGCTGCACATATATGTGCTCTTTAACCATGCCTTTGCATATATATATATATATACACCCAACTGCCAGAGAAGTCAGACCATACAGAACTACCAGATTTGCAGGATGCAAATAACAAACATAGCAACACTCCAGGAGCTTCCTATATTTAAAGATACTAGATTGAAGTTAATGAACTGTCTCTGCTATATTGTTAACATTGCTGCAGAAAAAGTCACAGTGGCAGCATCCTAAATGACATGTAAGCTGGTAAATCAAGCATGTTGTGAAAATGGTGAGTACTACTCCTACACTGTCCCTAATGTTCATGTGTGTATTGCATCTTGTGGATACGTAGCGTTAATTTTTAGTGACATGCACAACCAGCGCTCCACACAGATATGCAAAGGGAGCCACCATACCCACAAACACACAGTTAACAGCAAGTGTATCTGTGAATTTACTCTGTTAAAACCCAAAGAATGTTTTTTCACAATAGACATTTTGATTCATTATAGCAGAAAACGCTCACATGTCAGTGAGCCAACATGCATATCTCACCCCGTGTTAATATTATTGATGACACCTGTGCAGTCCTGTTATGACATGCCATTATGCCTGTTTCTAGAAGTCTTTACAATTATGAGACAGCATGGATAGATCACTGAATGTCTTTTTATTCAAAAAATTCTCATTTGGGCTACATGCGAGATGTCATTGACACTCATTGTGATTCAATTTTTCAACATTATACTGTAAGCTATAGCAGGGTAAATCACTCACATGCCGTTCATCACTAACAATAGAGAATACATGACCTTGTGAAATTATCCTTTGCATATGAACATAAATGTATCACCAGTTATGCTCTGCATTACCACTGTTATGTTAATCATATTAGGCTCATACCTGCCTAATTATAGTTTCATGGTCAGTGTAGCATTTCATTAGTGAGTGTGCATGAGAATTATAGAGCAGCAGCGGCAGCAGCAGAAGGCAATTGCATAGAAGTTGTATTGATGAACTAATATGCTTAATGCATGAAGTGGAAATCGTGTTCAAAATGTATGCAGTATTTTTTTGACTGAGTCACACAGAGTGGTAATTATCAGCAAAATTACCATAGTGCCCATATATTATTTGTGAGTGAGTGATACTCTTATTCCTGTGTATTTACTGCATGTGGAGACTGAGATGATTGTGTTTCGGAGCTCTTCTGCTGTCTTATATCATGCATGAGCTGTGTTTCGTGGCTTTTGTGAGCTGACTGAAGCGGTCTGTGATAGCAAGTGGTCAGGGGAGAGCCAGTCCCGACCCAGAGTGAATGGTCCTTTGTGGGAGAGACACCTGCAGAGCTCTGCCTCCCGCTCCTGAAGTGATTAACATGCACCTCCAACCTCAATGGCCTTCCCACTCCCCAGTCCCTCGGACACCCATCCTGGCACTGCTCTGTTGTCTTGGCACCTGTTCTACATCGCCCATCCTGCAAAGGCTATAACTCATGTCTTTGTCTGGGCTGGGCAAACACAGCGTGACTACAGAACTGTTAGAAGTCTATCGATTGCCACTGTCAAGGGGTTAAATATAGAAGTCCTGTAAAAAGGTAGACAGTGTGGCTTTGTTCTAGCAGGGGATTTTGCAATGATGTGTGCAAAATACCTGTGTGTTTTTAATGTCAGTTTTAAAAGGTATTACTTTTTCTGGTGAGCCAGTGGAAAGAGAGTATGGTCCCAAGGCATGAGTTGCATTGCTTATTTTTATGAAACAAAAGTATAAAAGAAAAGATGCTTAATTGAGCTCCTTTTTTGCTCAGACTGCTAAACTACTGCAGAACTGTAGGCTAATGGTATAGGTATAAATGGTATAAATGGTATAGGAAAATTATATATAGGCCTAATGTAATCTGTAAAAAACTGCACAGAAAGTGCAATTTGTGAGTGGGAAAATGTAACTTTATCTTCAATCTTTTAGACGTTTATTATCAGTCTTTATTTTACATAAAGCTGATTTAAGTCAGCCAAATGTGAGTAAGACTTATTTCAGTGACTATGCCGATCATAACTTCCTCCACTGTTATCTCCTTTTTTCGTTACAATTGTCAGTTATGGATGGATGTGTAGACTGGGGTAGATTTTCACCGGTGAAGATGGAACAAAGCCGGGTCGCAGCTGGAACATGGCACAGCTGGACCTGCTGGAATCCACAGTCTGCATTTCATCTCCATCACTTAAAGGGAATGGGATCAGGTTTCGACTGTGCTGTGACAGTCAGTTCTTCTATGGATGCTTCTCTATTTAAAATGCAGAATTCAAATATTTTTTTATGTTTTACTTTGAGCCAAGGCAATGGTTGAAGCTTTGAAACATTTGGGTCAGCCCTAATGGCAACGCTGCTGAGAGTCATATGCCGAGAAACTGCTAACAGAAGTGACACAACTCACTTTGGGGACCATACTCTCATTCCACTGACTCACAGGTCTGGGGTCCCTAGACATGAGGTCTGCAGTTGGATGGTTTGAATGGTTTTGGTTCAGCTGAGGCTTGGTCATGTAGTAATCAGGATAATGACTGGTATTCTTTACATTTATTATTTTCTTTTCCTTCGCACACAGCAAAAGCTAAGTCATGAATAAAGTATATATTTATGGCCACACTGTTTCACCTTGCAGTAAATCGAGCCCTGTTCTTTTCTACTCCTGCCTTTAATGTAATGATCTTTTTGTTCCGCCTTCTTTTTCAAATCTGTACTGTTTTTTATTTGAGCTGAAAACTCAAATATTCATTTTCCTGCTGAGTGAGTTTGATACAGCCGAGAGATATTGATGTCAAACTGTGACTATGATTCAAGTTGTAATGTGCAATGTCATGTGATATTGCCAACATGTATTTTGCTGTTGTTAAAGATGACATTACTGTTAAGTGATCCATTTGTCAGTTGCATCTGAGTGTAATGAAGAGTGATGCATCCAAGCACTTATACCACATCTCCCAGCCATAGATCACATAATATGATATCATCTTTAAAATGTTACTAAAGTATAATTTTTGGTTCAACCTGGTCAAAACAAATCACCAATTTCTAAGGAGGTAAGTCCTTATTGAACATGCATTAAAAATTATTCTTCATTACTACCAAAAAATGATTCTTCATTACTAACTTTCTCACCGGAGATCTTTTCAGTCTACAGTCCTGTGCTATTATTATGACTCATATTCTCAGTGGGTTTAATTTTTTCTCAGTCTGATGCAGTGTTGTGTCCTTAAATGGCAGGGTCAGTGCAGGAAGCTCTCTGCTGCCAGACACATGATGACGCTTGCGTCAAAATTGGTTTTAAATCAGATTTTCGTGGCATCATCTCCCTACCCAATGGCTGGGACCTCGGCTGCGTTGTTGTTAGATCAGCTGGCCTGAGCTTTGTAACATGCTGACTGGCTGATAATCCACTCTCCTTTCTTGCACCCTCTCTATGGCATAGGCTCTTGCTGATTGAATTCCTCTCCTGAATATTGCTGACACCTGTCTCCACCTTTCTCTACCTTTTTCCACCCTCTCCTACAGTGGATTACCTTTATGTTCCCTCTGTAAAGCACACACAGACACACACAACCTGTACTGAATATTCTCACTGAGTTTATGGTAATGTGGTGTTTATCCAATGGCTTCCACTTGAGACGGTGACCAAACAGAACCGTGCATGTCTGCTCATCTGTCTGTCCTGTCCTAACTCTGCACTCCCCTCCACATTGCCCCCCTCCTCCTCCACTACCAGACTTGGGTCTTGAGGATTAACCCTGCCCTCTACATTCTGGCCTGTCTTGATTATGTCCAGGGATAAGAGCTGCTTAATTGTAATCACTGGAGCTGTCCTGTGCAGGGTAAACACACACACACACACACACACACACACACACACACACACACACACACACACACACAGGATCATGGAAAACGTAAAAAAAAAAATCTCACTAATATACAATCTCAGAGAATGAGCTTATGTTTATTGGCAGTTAGCAGGACACGACTTTTATCTAAAACTCTAACTCATATCTAAATCAAATTAATCAGACACTTTTAATTGCAGATGCCGAGGTGAGGGGCAAAACAAAACAATGACACAGCATGTATCTATCCATGTGGGCATGGCCTGGCCTATGTTATATGAAGTGTCAGCATTCTTACATGTATTTAGCAATTACAACCGAAGTCAGATAGCACATCAACCCCAGATGTTTCTGCACATTATTATTACATTTTAAGGAGATGATATGGCAGCAACATGATAAATGGAATTGACATTTAGTAGGTGGTGATGAGCATGACTCACTTACTACTACGACTACTACAATTCTTCTAATATATCTTTACATTATATCTTTTAATTTCAACCTTGTATAGAAAAGCTCTAACAAGCTCAACACATGCAGAATGCCTCACTTTGGTCACTTGATATGTCATATTCATATTCATATTCATTGACATATTTTATTGTTCCAAATCATCAAAAAACGTTTTTGCTTGCAGCCTTTCTCGCCAATCATCACCAAGCTTTGTTCGTATTTGATGTTTGCTCTGGAGCTCAAAGTGTGAAATGAAGTTGGCACATCATTAGATGGTTCAAGGGAGGATGAGGCACCTGAACAGTAGCAGTAATTTGTTTGCTTTAGAAAGTAATTGCTTCACAATGAAAGGCTGGGGGAACTTGATGAGATAGTACAACACTTAACCATTTCTCTGAAGTGTCTGTAATGAGAGTTTCTGTAAACCGGGGTCAGCAAGCCAAGGTCTTTGCCTTCCCCAGTGCACTGTGTCTAAAGCCTGTCCACTGGGTGGTGAACCCCTGTGGCGAGACACACTTTTTTTCCTCATAATTTCAGTTGAGATGACTGTCTCAGTTTAAATGCTGTTTCATAAAGGTTTTTGAATCACTTTTGGTCAAGTGCATTCTTGGTGGGTAATGGACTTTTCCTTGGCTGTATTTTCATGGAAAGAATCTGTACACTCAGAGAATCAATTTTGGTGGTGTCAGGATTGCATGTTGGCATTTTTCTGCTGGTTTCATTGGACTCGGATAAGAATCAAAAAGTGAGGTGTCTGTAGTGAGGTGCAGTGTGGGAAAAGCTTGTCCTATTGAACTTTCTACTGAGAGCAGTCCCGGCCCTCTGGAGAGTACAGCTTGAAGTCTATTCCACTGAAAAGGACATCTTAATGCCAAAAACCCCTCCAATGAAGATTTTTAGTTGAACAAGTAAATTGTGAAAACTCTGCTGTTAAAGGCAGTCTAGCGGAACAGGTTGGCCATCTGGCATTCTAGTCGTGTCAGAGCTGAGGTCAAATCTCAGGCGACCTGTCCTTGGTGCACTACACCATCAGAGCCAATTACTACCCTCTTAGAATCCCCCTCGAATGCACTTTGTCCCATTTTCCCTCCACAGTGTTGGGATGTTAATACTAGCAGGTGGTTACAATGACTAGGACAGGACTTTTTACATGTTTACACATAAATGTGCAGTTACTTTTCCACTAATTTGAGGAGCAGAGGCATCAAAATGCGCTATTAGTCGATCAATGAAGTATTGAGCTAGGTTGACTTCTGGTAATAGCTGTTTTTCAGATCTTCTTTGCGTTATTGGCCAACGTGGCTTAAGGTTAGGGTTATATGCATGTTGGTTTGGCATGGTCTTGACTTTAATTGTGTTTTTGTGTTTTCATTTTGGTATAGATTTTTTGAAAATTGTGTGGGTGGGATTGTCTTTGAGAATGAAGGAGGAAAAAGGCCTAGTGGACAAGGCCTAGTTCAGTTGCGATGAAATTACGTGCATTAGTTGTGTTTTTGTTATCTCTCTATTATATTAATTCCTGCTAAACATTATTTTTAATGTGGCTATTTATTGTTTACTTTCCACAAAAAATACAAATTGTAAAACAATATTTTTTTTGCTTTTATATGCTGTATTGCTCGGTTGGGACCAGAAACCTGTAGTCAACTGTTTTTTATTTATTTTTTATTTTATTATTATTTTCTTTTACATTTATTGGCACTCGCTAAGGTCTAGCACCTTCAGCTTTATATACCTGTATAATAGAAACACAGAGATTGGCATTAATATAAAACTAATGTAATCTAATGTAAAGTTATGTAGTGACAACATAGCAAATATGCTTTAAGCCATTAAGTAAGCAGAACCCCAGAGAGTAATTTTCCATAATCAGTCATTCCACTCCATTCTAATTTAGATGAGGAATAGAGAACCAACTTCTTCTTACGCTAGTAACATTTTATTGAGTTTTAAAAATGAATATTACATTGTCGCTTGCAAAATGCACAGACACAGCCAGCTGACAGCAGGGATTCCTGAAACTGGACTTGAAAGGACACACAGAGAAGCAGCCAGCAACAGTTTTAGTCTAGAGAGAGAACAGAATCTTTATGGGTGTAAATGTATGCAGATATGTGTGAACCTCATTAGAGGTTTAGATACTGAAGTTCTTTCCTCTGCCTGCATTGATGTTTGCTCTCCTGCTGTGCTCAGCTAAACTATTTAGTTTTTTCTGAGTATTCACAGGAGGTGTAATTGAGGTTTGGAAGGTAGGGGAGACTACATAATCACTGGGGATTTAGCTGAAAAACCATAGCTCAATTACAGCTTTAAGGGAATAATGATATCAATGATACAGATTTTTTGAAATAAGTAGTAATTCCTTACTTTAATGAGCTACAAAGACTGTTTGTAAAAGCTTACAATGTTTTATCTTTTTTGTTTAATCTGTAAAAGGAAAACAAAGTGTAAAAACTACAAATAGCTGGGAACACCCCCTTCCTTCCTCCCTGTTTGCATTGCAACAGTGACAACAAGACAGCAGAAAATCAATGCACCTTTTTTTCCTAAACTGTCCTTCCCCCCTAAATAACCCCAAAGGTCATTTGTACAAGCTGCTTATTAAGACCCATATTTATGTTTATTGTTTGGCTGCAACCTCTAGTGGCCATACTAATGTAGGGTAACATAGTCTGCGAAGGGAGGATCTCAGCGTGAGAAGATATTCTCTAGTTTTAATTTGAGGAATGTACTTGAACTTGAATTACATATGTACTGTAAGTTTATTTTCATAGTATCTAACTAACATTAAGTTATATATCAAACATGATCATTTCTTAAACCTAATCAAGTAGTTTTGTTGCCAAACTGCAATACTTTCACACCATTAACCACATTTTGATCTCCTGCCACAGGTAGGGGTGCTAATTTAGAGAAAATTCCTGAGGGTCATACTAGAGGAACAGATGACCTATGTGGTCATAAGGGTTGGAGGACATGTTTTCTTTTTTTAAACTTTGGACAGAGCCAGTCTAGCTCTTTCTGCCCGCTGCTGTAACTGTAACTACATATTTAATAGAGAAATATGAGAGTGGTATCTATGTTTCTTCTCTGCAAGGAAGTGGATGGGCCAAGTTTATATCTCATTATGTCAAACTATTCCTTTGAACTGAAGTAAACACATAAGGCTGAGAGAAAATGGGCAGGACAGAACAAAAAAGTGAAATAAATGTTTTAATGGCATTTCCCTAACTATTTCTTACTTTGTATAACTGCAAATTACAAAAACATTTATTTATACATTATTTGCATTTGCAAGTGTATTTAAATCCTTGCATATATAATAAATAGAAAAATAATACACATTCTTCGGGTCCATTTCCATGTTTTTGCTACTCTGGCCAAACTGTGACGTGACAGCTAATTTATGCGGAGGTCATGCGCCTCATGAAGAGGCTGTCAAATAAAGACAGGAAAATGTTTTTCTCCCCTACTTAAGAGCTGGCAGCAAATATAAAGGGACACTGTCAGAACATGAATGTGGCCGAGGAGATGCCAGCATATTCATCAATGCCGGGCTTTATGTGTGGGAGAGTTTTTGATGTGCAGGGCTCGCGCTGCAGCGGTCTTCTGTGGAGGGTGAAAGCCAGGAGCTTTGCCCAGCTGGGACTTAGCGATGGTAGATGCAAGCTGTCTTTACCGTTCCTACAGCAGAAAATTCTTCTCGGACTAGAAGAGAAATGACTGGAGTGTGGAAAGTAGCAGTATACCAGCCCATTACAAGGGATTTGGGTGATAGGAACTGACTCGTTTTGACTTTATGACAGCTTAATTGGGCACCTCTCTTAAGTGCTTTTTTTGGCTCATTAATAAGACATGTTTTCCCTCTTCCTACTCTCCCCCTATTTGAAGTGTAGATTTCTCAGATGCAGAGATATGGGTATCACGGAGGAGCACTGCAAATGAGGGTCTCTGTGCCACCCAATGTTGTGGCTGTGATGGAATCAGTTGTGGCTGCTGCAGAGCTTTGCAGCATAGAGGGCAGTGCTGCAGTGTGTATGAGGCTTCTTCAGCCATGGAACCACATATGTGGTACTAATAAACTACAATGCTAATAAAGTATTAAACAAGCAGACACATCATATGAGACTGTAGGACAAATCAAGCTGACTCAGCACTAGAATCCAGCAATTAGCCTGAATTCATTGGCTGATAACTCTCCAACAAGTAAAGCTTGGCTAAGCTTTTTTGTGCCCTACTTTGAAAAGTGTGTAAAAATGTAACCACTTCACATGTCCTCTGTTGTTTCCGTGGTGTCTGCACTAACTTGTCATCATCATATCTGCAGGAAACCCTGTAATCCTCTTATTCTGCTCACATCCCAACTGCAAAATTGAGACAGGGCCTGGTCCAGATGTTGCTCAGTGACCCTCTATTTGTGTCGAGGTGTTAGGCTTGCATTACTTCTGCTCTTCAGCAAAAGTACTGAAGTAATCCTGCAGCAGCACTAACCACAGAGCATCATGGGAGCCTGCAGGCACCACCATGGCATGAAATGATGCGGATCGATCTGCACAAGCCAAGTGTGCATCTCCTCCGTGCCTGTGTGGAAATCAGAGCCCCAGCAATTGAGCTGTTCCCGCAGTCAGCCTCTTCTTCCATTTCAGCTGAGCTCTTTGAAAGTGCTGCAGGCCCGCGGGTGGGTGCTGTTGGATGGGTGATGGGTGTTCACTGTGCAACTCTGAGCCAGCCTCACAGATCGAGCAGGAGGCCTCAGCTACTGGAGTTCTATGGGGAAGGAGGAGAGATGGAATGAGGGAGGGAGCAGGAACGGAGGAGAATAGAGTGAACACTTAGCATTACCGGAGCTTGGATTGATTTAATCATTCAGAGCATTCGTTGGGGGTTGTGTAGTGTGTGTATGTGTGTTGGATGGGTAAAGAGGTGTAAGAGCTGGCTCTGGGGGAAAAAAGGTTCACTAATGAGGATGGGCTAGGCAGTCAGCAGTCTTCGTGGTAATCGAACCACTAACCTTGGCAGAGTTAGAGCTGTGATCTCTCTGCTGCAATGCAATGCAGTGGCTATAGGCTTTATGAACTTCAGTGTACATTGGTGTGATGTCTTGATAAATAACACCTCGCTTTTGAAGATCTGAGCAGGATTTCCCTTTTACAAGTTTTATCCGTCATAGATTATTGATGTCCAGTGAGGAGGAATAGCTTAAGGTTCAGTTCCCATTCTGGCACTTAAATTAATACTTCACCTGAAAAATAATAATTTGCATATCAAAACCATTCCAAACCATGCCATAGACCAGGGGTGTCGAAAGCCAGCATCAGAGTGAAGAAGGAAGGTGATTTAAGTGACTTTGAACGTGGCATGGTTGTTGGTGCCAGACGGGCTACAGCAGCAGAATACCACACCACCACTTTATTAGGTACACCAACAACATTTAGCTGAAAGGCAGTTAAACTGATAGAGTTGAGATGGGCTGCAGAGTCGCCACTTTGAAATCACACATAGTTTGATCCACTATTTTTACAAAAATATTTAAGAAGACAGTAAAGGTGGGTTTACCTGCCACCTCATGCCTTACAAAACTGTGAGGTTGATGAAAGTAACTTGCAGAGATTAAAATGTAAATAATGTTACGATTCAACATCACATGCGCTCAATTTCTTATAGACTATAAAAAAGCTTAGTACTAAGGATGATTTCACATCACTGACTTGCTCATCTCCTATACGCTGATATCAATACAGTTTGTCAGTCACAAACATTCTCACCACCCCACCCCCCCTTTTTCATCACTGAATCACTTTAAACAGATGCTGGCACCGTGAATGACAGCGAGTAAAGGAAGGAGGGGAGGCCAGCTCTGCGGGAATGAGAGGGAGGGAAGGGGGGTGGTGGTGGATGCAGGGGCTGATGGGATTGAATGGTAACTGATCCCTTGGTGTTGCTGGCATGGCATGGCAGAGGACGAAGCCATGTCCCACAGCGACCCAGTTAGCCCAAAGCATTTGTCATGGTGAATGATGTAATGGGCTTTGTTAAAGGATTGTGTGTTGATTTATTTGCGAGTGTGCACTGACATACTGTAGGACATATACCCTTATAAGTTTCCCTTTCCATATGGGATTACATCGCTGCATGTACACAATGCTGTTATGTTCTGGCTGTGGCTGAATTAATTTAATTTAACATCAGCATTTCTACACTCTCCTTTCATCTCATGTTCTTATCACACTATGAGCCAGATATTGTATCTCTATATCTATAATATGTAAGCACTACTACTAGCACAACTATTATGGACTGGATGAAAATAGTTGTGTGTCACCTTAGCCTTTGCAACCTGTAAAGATAACACTACACATGGAAAATCCCCTTTCACATATTCACTGGCTTACATGAGATCTCTCTCACTCTGTGTTTGTGTGTTTTGAGATTGACGAAAGTAAGACCGATCTGTGATGTTAGGGACCCACAACATTTGTGTGATGGGAGGCGTCTGAAACTCAAACAAGCAGACACACATGTAAAATCACAATTTTACTTTGAGGCTTCAAAATAAAATATGATTTGCAGTAGGATGATTATACACAAAAGTTAAATGCTGTGTCTCAATTCACATAATTCTGTACCCAAACTGGCTATTTTGAGTGCATGAAGTGCATGCACACTGACAAAATGCAGTTTTCTATGAGAACCCAAATGGTGCACTCATAACAGTCAAAACTTTGAGTGTTGAACACTGGACTCTTCTCTCTCTCACCATATTTGCTACATAGCAGAAGTGGTGGGGCTCACCAAACTGTTTCAAACTTGCATGGGAGGTGTTGAAGCTGCAGCAGTTGCAATTGAAACAGCAAACAGCAAACTATACAACTTCAACTTATATATTTTTCAAGTAAGTACCACTCTAATCAAACCATAGTCTGATTAGTTCTAGTTAGTGCAGATTTGAGACAGCACTACCCGGTTGAAATGTACACACTATGCAAACAAGTACATAGTGTACACAGTGTACTACATTGACATGTACTATCGGAAGTTTTATCAAATTGAGAAACAGCAACAGTTTAATTTCCATTAACCTGCATTAAACAGTGGTGCAAAGCAGACTTACTGCCCTCGTCTTTACACAACTCTCTCCATTGCTGTTGTAGCTGAACAGGAACCCACAAACGGGTTTCCAGCTCTGCCGTTTTGTTTGCGCTTGCCATAGTATGACTGACTACACCAATCTGCTTGTTGTGCTCGTCTCGGCATATGTTACAGCACATAAATAAAGGTTTCTGTACGGTTTC
Organism: Centropristis striata; assembly: GCF_030273125.1. NCBI lineage: Eukaryota > Metazoa > Chordata > Actinopteri > Perciformes > Serranidae > Centropristis > Centropristis striata. The sequence continues at coordinate 28,968,600 of NC_081523.1, forward strand.
TGATTGTCATAGCCTGATATTCTTAACCTTTCCCCTTACCGATTTTTACTTATCACAACTAAACCTAACCAACTAAATCGACAAAGAAACGGGTTCTGACTGGGAAAAATGTGAACCGTGGTGGGTGATACAAATACACTATCTGTTGCATCCCTGAACTGCAGTATATTTAGCTTATCAGAGACATGTTTGTTATTTACAGTTATGTTAAAGCTGCACTTATATTTTTTTAACAACAATTGATCAAATGACTGTGCAATGTGAAAGGGGTCACAACTTGATTTGATTCAAGGCTACGATAAGCTACTTTGTCTACTTTTTAAACTACATAACCGAAAAACATAATCAAACAACCTTTTCAGAAATTGTGAAAGCTGCTTCATTTCTGCTAATAGGGTTTCATTTTTTTCTCATAAGAAGCACTCTCCTTTATGAATGAGAGGAGATATACTTTTTAAATAAGCTGCCACAAAATGAATTACCGCTCTTTGTAACTTGCATTGAGTTTGAGTTCTCCAGTAAGAGTTGATGATGGATATCAAAAGGAGTGTAAGCTAGTGATATGTGTGCCTTTGAATTTTCTCAGATGTCTCAAAACGTTTTGTCTTTGGAGGTGTAATCCGTTATTTTTCAGTATGCTTTAGATTTGTGTGACACTTTCAAGTCAAGGTCTCTTTAACTAAATAATTAAAGGAAATATGACAAATGGATGAATTAGACTGTTTTTATACTTTTGTCTGCTCTCTATTTTTCCTCCTTAATGGAGAGTGATCTTAACTGCGATCTTCGTTCTTGACCTTTAAGAGGGAAAGTTGTGTTTTTCATGCGAATGCACCCCTAATTTAAACTCCACAGCCCCAATGTAATAATCCAACCCCATACACTGTAAAAAAGGATTTGAGGTTTTTGCTACCTCAACTCAATTTACTCAGTCAGTTCAACTAAAATGTGTTGTGTACTTGAAATATCAAGTTTTTCTGCGCCCAACTAATCAGTTCAATCAGAATCATTCAGGCAACATACATTTCTTAGTTGACTCAACTTATGTACATGTGGTCCCTGCAAAAGTGCATATGCAACCCCACACAGCCAACAAGGGCTATCAACCTCCTGCAGCACCATGTGCCACAACAAACCTTTTCGGATCAGGAGTTTTCCAAGGTAAGAACACAATTTTACTCTGCTTGTATTTATCAAAATGCTTGTTTAAGTATTGCTAGACAGGTAAACTGGATAAATGTTACACTGGAATGTAAAATTAAACTTTGCAGCAGCATTTTTTAGTAACATAAGATTGTTTATGGTATTTTTTATTTTATTTTAGTTGCTGCAGTTGTAATGTTAGCTAAAATGTATGAATGCATGACCGTTCGGGGCTTCTGTAGTGTGTGATTTTAAGAACAAGTAAGTAAGCTAAATAAATCATGAGAAATGTTATAGAATGCAATGCTAGACATTTCTTTTTCAGCCTTGTGTGGTTGAATGAGTTTACAGTACACAATTCATGTCCAGTTCTTAATAGTTAAGTGCTAAAGACAAATGAGATCCACTAGAAAGATGATGTCTCACTCTTTTAGATTTGAAGGAATTAAGCAAACATATTACATTGGTGTTACAGAGTGGAAGTCCTTCTCATTAAACATCTTTGACAAGTAGCCTACTCTGCTCTGTTTTGCTCTAAGGTTGATCATGTGGCAGTTCTTCTAAGACAGCAGTTTCTACAACACAGCATCCCGCTATATGAGCAACTGTGTTGCGAAGGAAGGAAGGAGATTGTTGATGGTGAGCCTCCTGTCTCCGAAATTGAAGATAGGTGGCCAGCACTGTTCTCAGAAAGACAGGTAATTCTTTTTTTTAATTTTTGAGCCTTATACCAGATGTCACGACACAGTACTAAATACTACACACTGGACCATTTCAAAAAGGCCTGTGATTACATGAATGTTACATGATTACTCTAAGGAAAATATTTGGACTTGACAAACTTGAGACTCCATGTTTTTTATAAATAAATTATACTATGTGTATAAATGTATACATTCGCCAAATTTAAATAGTGAATTGGCAAATGGATGGTACATGCTTAATTTCTGATCTTCTATCACTCTACTTTATCATGTTTTTTAGACTGGCAGTTCAGACGAGGAGGCAACAAAAGGAGTGGACATCGGGCTCTTGATTGTTGTGGAGGAAGGTGCAAGAAAACAGGAGTTGCTGGCAAAGGAGGTAGTTGATGTTGCTGTTATACTGGAGGAGCACATCATTCTGCATGGTTGTCAATGCCTTTGCTACATTGATAGGTATTTTGTACTGTCTTAACATAGACTATCCAAAAGGACTCAAGTACACATTTGAAGTGATTCAAAAAGTTTTCATGGGCATCGAAAGTGGCAATTGTTCAGCCAAAGGCCTGTAAAAGCCATAGAAAATACTTGTTGTAAATGTTATAACAGTTTTTTTGTAGTATGTATGTAGTATTTGTTCAGTCAAGACATACTTGAAATCTACTTGAATTGCAAGTTAAATTGCACAAGCTTTTAAGCAGGTAGCTTTTATATTTCGCATCTACCTTCATACCATGACAGTTCCTGCATGGTAGCAAGCAAGCACAATATTAAGGTTATTTTACAGTTTTATTCTGTAAATGTTGAAGATATTAAACATTAGAAATGTGTTAAATATGTGGCAATTGTTTTGTCATAATTCAATTCATGTCATAATTAATTCAATGAAGTTTGAAATTAAATAAAATGGCATTCTGAATGTTCTTTGATGTTGTATAGTTATTATGTCGTACTGTGTATTTAAGTCGTGTGGTGAAACAATGCAGTTAAATTTTTTGAATGAACTTAACATTGCAACTAAGACCAACTGATCCTAGAAAAAGTTACCTGGCTGCCTTAAAAACTCAAGTTAATTCAACAAAATGCTTATTTGGTTTACACAACAAAAAAACCTAAGTTAATTGTACAACATGCTTAGTTTAAACAACTTGTTTTGTTACGTTTGTACAACTCAAGATATCTTGTTGGTATCACTAAAAAACTTGTTGATTAAACTTAAAATCTAAAGTGAATGGGACTAATTTGTGCCCTTCGCCTTTGTCAACCCAACTATTTATTCAATGTTTAAGAAACTCAGATATATGTTTAAACAACTGAAGCTCCTTAGTTTGCCAAACTCAAAAATTTCAGCCTTAAACTTTTGTCCAACTTAAAATTTTAAGGCAGCCAGGTTACAAATTATTTTAAGTTGAACGAGCAATTCTTTTTTACAGTGTATGCTGGACTCTTACCCCCTTCTATCACAAACATATACTTCACCCCATTACTATTAAACCCCCAGATGTTCCTCTGCCAGCGCTGCTTAATATGCAAAGAGAATCTGAAAATAATTAAACTCTACGACAAGTGATATGACCCCAATTACTTCATTGTTGCTGTGGTAGCAGTGTGGACAAGAGTACTGCACTGCACTGAAAGGTTTTTGGCAATGAAAATTTCAGGATCTTTGCAGAATCACAGCATGTTTTCCCTAATAAGGATTATACACCCGGCCATATAAGGTGTAAACAGCTCATCAGAAAATATAGAATAAATTTGCTCTTTGGAAGCACTGCTATGTCATTTCTGTTCGTCCGTCTTTTATTGCCCTGCAGAGATTGTAACTGGAGTACAAGATGGTGTAGATTTAGTTAATTCTCTGAAATTACAGTGCAGTCAACTGTTTAAACAAGTTTGTAAATACAGAGTAATCCTTTAGACTGTGTAAAATGTTTCAGGCAAGAATGGTCACAGCTTGAAATGGCCTCAAATAATCTCCTGTCTTATTATAATGGGTGTATGTTAATCCGTCATTCTCTGTCTATACTACACTGCCCACAAATAAGCAACACCGGTTGCAGTGGGGTATTTAGAATGTATATTTCAGCACTGCAAAAAATTTGGTTGACCCGCAGGCAGCACAGATATCTGAGTGCAGTTTGACAGCAATTCCAAATGCCTCGCCATCCTCTTGCATGTCTCTCCCCTTTTTGTAACTGCTCCCGCTGGGTCTGCAATCTGCATTCAGCTGTTCGGGACAGGATATGAATATTCCAAGCAGTTCTTTTGCATACACAAAGCAAAGCAAAGCCCTCCGAAAACATTCTTGTTAGTCGTGGCATTTGCTAAAAGACGCCGAGAGGCAACCAGTTGTCAGAGAGCCTCACTGCGCAAAGAGATGGCCCACTTGCTCACCCATGTTGCGATTCCACCCAGGGACCCAGGGACCCATGCCTCTGCGTGACTGATTGACAGGTCTTCAGTACTGTAACACCAAGACCTTTACTATGTTCCATATTTGTGATGAAAAATCACGCCTGTCGTTCCCCCCCCCCCATCTCCTCCTCCTCCTTGCTCCATCCTAATCTGCTCTTATGGGTCTCAGCCTGTGGCGTCTTAAACCCCTCCGTCTCCAACAGCTGCTGAGGACAGGGAGGTATAGAGAGATTAAATGAGTCTTTACAGCCCCCTGAAGAAATCCCACATGCCTCTCTGCCTCTAGCCCCAGCTAGTGTCTTTGATCCACCGTGTTTTCCAACCCAGTTCAGTCCCATTGGGTGCAAGGGGGTTCCTACACATGCCAACCTACATACAGACCTCTTTAGACTTCATGGCGACTGTTGAGCTCATGAGTTCTTTAGTTAGGCAGATAAAAGGCTGAGTTGCCTTCTGACTCCTGGTGCTGGAGGAAACCAGTGCATTGAGAGCAACTTGGTTGTGCTCTAGATGTAAGCAGAGTTTTGTCAGCCTTTTTTAACTGGAGTATATGCCCGGGGTTATGGACCTACCACTCATGGGGTGTCATTATTGGTTTCCTTTTCTTTTCTGCTTCATGGTCTCTTATATGAAGCCTTCTGTCCAACGTTGGATAGCAGTGCAGGGCATGGAGAAAGCGGTGGATCCAGATGGATCGGACATGATGACCAACCTCTGGGGAATGCCTGCTATCTCATATTAGCCAATTGCAATTAATGGCCTGTGATGGCCCTGGATGATGCACAGCCACATAAATGAGCGTGGATGTCATTTATTTCCCTTTCCCTTCTTGTTGTACAAGGGCAATGCAGAGACCAGGGACACACATTTTCTGCCTTACATCCAACCTCTGAAACCAGTTCAGTGCGATTTCCGACTTGTCTGCACATATATGCATACAATGTGAGAACTTTGCTTTATATTTGGGCGTATAAATGAATATCAAGCCCTAATAATACCAAGAGAAATCAAAATATGCATTATTAGAAACACATGATTAAGTCCGGCTAGCAGCAAGTTAGATTCAATCCAATCAAGTCTAAAGTCTATTGCGAGAAAATATGATGTTTAAGTCACACTATGGAACAAATGTCCTCTCCATAGATATAGTGCAAAGCCTCACTAGCTGGCACATGATGGAAATTGAAGCAGTGCATATGAAATCTCAGGGCTGCTGTAACCCTGGTAACGCTCAGAGGGAATTTGGAGGATGGGTGATAGATAATTCTCAGTGAGCATCCACTAAGCTAATACAGTCTGTCCCTCAAGTGTGTGTAATTTTCACATTTGGTCCCCAAACAAACCTCCTGTGGCTTTTAATTTCAGTTCACTAGTACTGAAGTGAGCCCAGATATCAGGGAAACATTATGTGGCAGTTCAGTAGTCAGTGTACTGTAGTGTGCTAATAAACCCGCTAGTATGTAATATTCTCTTTTATCTTAGCCTCAGTGATGACATATGTTGGGTTTGAAATCTTTCATTTCATTATGAAGCTCATACTGTAAGTAATATTATTAACAGCTTTAATACATCTTATTAAACATCACATTTGTCCAAGTACCCCTGGACACATATGTGATGGAAATTGTCACATTTTGTCTAGGTTTGCAGATGTAACATACACTACATGGTCATTCCAAGGCTATCTGTAAGAAAGCTGGCAATGCTACTGCTTTGGTTTATTATCAGGTTCACTTTTACAGTTGACACATATCGCTCAAGCACTGATTTGCGAGTGCTGAGCCAACGCCAATATGCCTCTGATCTGGGACAGAAAGAGCAAACAAAAAAAAACAAAAAGCAAACTTGTGTGTGTGGACTGGGCACTCGCTGTCATTATTTATGCATTTATATGCATGAAGAATTGAGACAGCATCTCATCTGTCCACCCAGCCATGTCTCCTAGAACTTACATTCACATACAACGAAACTACCCAACTTTTTCTACCAGTTTGTTTTTGACATATCACAAGTCCTTGTAGGCAGGAGGCCAGGGTGGTTGGGTGGGTCAAGCCATTGCACGAGTATCACCCAGGTGATGTTTGTGGTGTGGTCTGTGTGAAACCAAAAGTCAACATTGACTTATTTTAAATTAAGTATGTAAGTTAACTTATGGTTCCTACTATACTTACGTGACACTGACTGCAGGATCTCAAAGTTCAAACAAAATACCGGCTACCTGCAAGAACTTTAATCCAAGCATGTAAATATTAGTATTTGTAACAAAAAACTATTTTATTGATTAGTTGACAGCAGGAATGTGAAATCATACGTTGTTCAAGTTTGTTGTACGTCATTGAGGCCGGGTAGTTTAGTAATTTTATTTTCAGTTACAATTTACTTGACTGGAATATGTTGAATATAGTTTACCAAAATGTTGAATATATGTCAAGGAGTTTTTCAGTTGGTTGTGGCAAAGCACTACATATTTATTTTAGTCAGATGTATTGTCACTTATTATTCTTATATATTGAATAAAGATTTAGTAGTTTTAGTAGGTTGATCATTACAACATAGTATTTATTTAAAGGGATTTATATTTAAGTTGAATAGTTCAGTTGAATTCCATTTAAGGTTTAAGGAAATCCACAGTTAAAAAGATTATTAAAAAAAGATCAATAAATGCATGATGTTTCCATGAAGATAATGATAATCGTTATCTTGTTATTGACCAAAATAATAGTGTTTATTATTTTTTCCATAATTGAGCAGCTCTAACATTTATGCTGCCCAATAAGATATTGGGCTAAAATCATTATTATTTGCTTGAGTAGTAGTTTACATCTTGTGGGCAGTTTGAGAGCTCTTTTACCTCTTCAAGAAACATTTATATAGGACCCACTGCTTTGTAGTCCTGAGGATTTCCCCCTTCGAGAGGATTACATGGACGTAAGGCTCCCATTCATCTGTCTGCACTCTCCTTGACACTTCATCCTGTGAGTTAGCAGGTCACAGGAACCCCTGACCATGAGGTGCTTTCCATTTTCTGCCGGGTCCTCGTACGTCAGTCCTCTGACTCCATCCGCCGGAGCCATCTTGACCATCATTACACTGAGTGCAAAAATACATGAGCTCTTACTAGGAGCCACTAAGCTCACGCCCATCTGCTGCTCGCAGGGGATTAATTAAATGATTCTGCCTGGTCTATTACCTTGTTATACTTTTTTCAGCATGTACACTTACTTGTGTTACAAAAGGTGTCATCTATTTGGGAGGATTCAGTTTATAGCTCGTTTGACTTGGGCTTGTGTAAAAAAAAATAATACAGGGTGCCTAGGAAACCATTACTGAAGAACAGGCAGTGTGATTCACAAGCCATTTATTATAGTTTTCTGTTATGACAGAGACCTTATGGAAGTCAGTAACAATCATGTTTTTATATTTGAGTACATTACAAGCTCCATGTTTTCCCTGGATGCTCAGTGCTTTGTTCCATCACACTGTGAGGAATATAATCAGTCATCGTTATGTGCACCAGCCATGTTCTGCCAAGACTCAGTGTATGTGATTGCATTATCCTAGCACCGGTGCATGTTTAGAACTTGATAGATTTTAAACTGGAGTGTAACTAATACTGTGCTCAATGTAAATTACTTTAAAGCTGTCAGGCTCCAATTTATTTTCTTTTGTTAAATAAAACAAAGCAAACCCTGGCTTTGGTAAACTGTCATACGTCACTTTAAACTTTTTGTCATCAAGAGAGGAAATTGTTTAACATTTTGGGAAATACGCTAATTTTGTTTTCTTGATGATTGATTTCACTGTCCTATCTGTCCTTTCAATAGGAAGCTGGAGCTAGCAGCTAGCTTACTTTGCTTAGCATAAAAGCTGTAAGCAAGGGAAACAGATGGCCTGGAGGTAACAAATCCAGCTGTCAGCACCTCCGAAGCTTACTAACTAATCTGTACCAAAAAAACCAAACCTAAAATAATAAATAAAAAATGCAAAGTATGAAAATCTTTATTTCTAGAGTGTTACCTTTGGCTAATTGTTGCAAGTCTTTATGTTTAGCTAACAAGCTGCTGGCTCTAGCTCTGACACATATTATCACTCTCATCAAGAAAGCAAATTGTCCTTTTTTTACAAAATGTCAAACTATTCCTTAAAACCTGATGAACTAAATTGGAATGAGACTGAATATTAGGGTCTTCCAGAATTACATACATCTGCATCTATATATTCATATATGTCCATTACACTTCACATTATGGGATTATTATATATTATACAACTAACTCTTTATCCCTGACAATAGACACCTACTAAGTAGTTCAAGTTAAACTGTCTGTTAACCGTTCTAAATGAATGTGCTGGCTGGTAGTAACAATAGCAACAAGGATGCAGTCAAAGTCTCTGTTTACATTTTAGTGTAATTGTTTTCAGTACTGAGCATCATCCTTCAATACTCAAGCTACAAGAAGTACACAGCCCCTTTGAACTTACTGTATCACATAGGTTATCGTCTCACTTACCATTTGCTACTCAACTCGCTATTTCAGTTATTGTTCATGGAAATCTTGATATTGATTTTGCGACAGCTACATGGCTGCATAGTTTGCTAGACTTCTTGTCTAACATATTGTCAAATTGAATCTTCTTTCTGTCACCTGTATGTAATGTTATTGACTTTGAGTCTTGCTAGCATAACGTTAGCTTTTGGCTAACAGCTGAGCCAAAATGTTGGGTACGGCTGAGAAGACTAGAGACTTCTCATGTTGTCAAGTTGTATCTAAGGTTTAATTGCAGTAGTGACCAACGTTTTCACTGCACAAGAACCTTATGGGATGTGAATGATTTTCCAGTTGGTACCAGGGGAGGTGTGGTTTGTGATTATTTAGTTATTTGCAGACCCTACAATGATATGGCATGTTTACACATGGTTGAATAAGAAGAAATAAAGAACATCTCCGGCGGTTGCATAAGCTGCTTCACACAGTGTTTACCTACAAAGAAGACCTTCTACCTGTCTCAGTAATATTAACAAGGCATGAGGCTTGATGGATGAAACAGGCAGGCTGACACTGATGCACACAGCTGAGAGGATTCTGCCGGATTCAATCTCAAAGCACCTGGGGAACATGGGCATTATTCAAATGACTTTTACAGGCGAGCGATAAGAGAACTTCAAGGGTTTCTAATTAGCACCCTTTCATTTTGAAATCTCGTGATTGGATCATATTGCTCTTTGTAGCTGCAGTCATTTGGTCAAATAAAGATGATGAAGATTTCAGAGACAAAATCCATTTCATATTTGTTGCACCCTCCATGATTATGGGTATTCATGAAGCAAAAGGAAGGAAAAGCGGATTGGCACCACTCCTATAGAAAATAATGGTTTTATTTTGAGCACATCCTTTCTTTTACATTGAAATGACTGAGAAAATGGTCAGACCAAAGGGAGTAAAATACCCTTCTGGGGGGATGTTCTTTGAGAAACACAATTTTACAGTGACGGAGCTCAGTATTTAGATCCACTGCATCAGAATGCAAGCGTGCAATTCTAATTTAGGCTTAATTTGATTTGCATTCGTTTGGAAGTCCCACTGCTCCCCAGTGACATCCCATGTTACTGAGCTGCCATAACGGCAGAGGATGCTCCGAGGCTTTTCCTGTAGACCTCAGAAGAACCATTAGCCCTTCAAGGAAATGTATTGAATTATTAGCTGTTGATTGATCTTATTTCACTATTTTAAATTGATTCAGTAAGTGCATTTAATCTATCATTTGGTCATGTGCACAAATGTATAGCGTCACTGTGTTTATATGTGTCAGTGTGTGTGTAAGTAAGAGCTGCTGTCCAAGTGTTGGAGATTAAACGGTTTAGTGAAAAGAGAGCTAATTATAGCAGACTGGGACCTGCACACAATGCCTAGATCACTGTCTCTCTCTCTCTCTCTCTCTCTCTCTCTCTCTCTCTCTCTCTCTCTCTCTCTCTCTCTCTCTCTCTCTCTCTCTCTCTCTCTCTCTCTCTCTCTCTCTCTCTCTCTCTCTCTCTCTCTCTCTCTCTCTCTCTGAGACCCAGACACACACACACACACACACACACACACACACACACACACAGTACATATTAAGAGTAATTAAATGAAGACCTGCTCCGTGTGAGCCACCCTCTCTGTTTGCATGGCAGTACTGGAATATGCATTGAGTGAGCCATGTTAAGGGCATGATTTGGTTTGATTGAATATAGATTTAAGATGGCTGTTTGAACGGCAATTTAAGAGCGAGGCAATTTGTGTAAACATCATAACCGACAGAGAAAATGAAAATTGAAGCAAGGCGCTAGGCAACTCCAGCATTCAATTTTTGTGATTATGGGATTGTATTCCTTGAGGACTGCCTTAGATACTTCAGTTAGAGTATTGTTTACTCCATATGCTTGTGTTGTCTGTTATGATGGACGTCTGGCCTCTTGTGCTCAGGGCCTGAGGCCATACGTGTTCCTCGCTCTGGCCTCCACAGTTGGACTGCTCCCTCCTGTGTTGGCCAATAAACACTCCAATATCTATATATATATAAACAACTGTGGAAAAACTGTTACTTGGGTGTTACTTTTACCTATAATAATTGAGGTACTTTATAAAAAAATAGGGTTTGTTCGGGTGGAATTGTAATATTAAAAAGAAAGTTGGGGCAAGATTCAGTGTGTGCAAATACTCCTTCCTTTTTTTACAGCATTGGGCTTCGTCTTTCTGTGTGACCTCTGTAATCCTAAAGCTGTTGACCAATCCCCAGTGTGGCTCAAAGCCCGCTCCTTCACCCCTCTTGACAAGGCATTTAACAACGTTGACTCCGACTGCGGCCCCCTGTTTGCCCAGCAGCCATCGATGTGGCCTGTCTGGAAATATCGAGGTCAGGCTAAGCCACTCTGCAGCGGTTTCTAGGGCACGACACACATCAGAACTGCGGTAGAGTTGAAATCTAGTTCAAACAGCAGCTGGGGGAGGTAGGGGAGGTGCGTGACGTCAGTTAAGTCCCCCAAATACGAACGCCACTCCCCCTCCCTCCATCCCGCCCACATCATAACCAGGCACAAATGGCTCACCCTGGTGAGGTCATTTTCTGTAACGTGCCTATCAATTGGACATGCAGGAGGCTGCGTGCTGTTAATGTGGATAAGTGGTTAAGCTGACTGCCTGAATGAACCCTTTACAATGCTATTTGACAGCACCTACAAGCGCAGGGACGTGAAATTGAGCAGCCGGGCTGAACCCTCTTCAAGTCCGCATATGGACAAGTTGTGCCGTGCCTCTGCATTAGCCACTCAGATTGTTCGCTGATTAAAGCTCCTTATGTCCCTGCCCACATTTTGATCCTACACTAAGACTGCGGTTTTTAAATAACACAGAATCTGCTTATTTTTTCATGAGCAGGAGTTCTTACACTGTCAGCTTTTTTATGGTAACAAAAAGAGTTATGTAAGGAACTTAACTACAAGGAAAAACGGTCTTCTCCCTCACTGCTTTTGCCATTTTTATGACAAAATGAAATGGCTTTACACTCGTAAAATCCTAAATGTTCCTCCCAGCTGGAGGTGGAAATAGAGAACACTGTGGCGTCCTACCTCTTTTTTTTTCTGTCGGGCCTTAAGGGACAGCAGCTCACAGGTTATTATCACCCTGTGAAAGGTTACAAATCAATACCTGTCATGACAGCAAATTCCTCTTTTTTCAAGTACAGCTCTGCTTTAAAAATGAGAATCTCTAATCTCTTCCTCCTCCCCTCCTCCTTCAAAGCTTTGGACATAATAATCTGACAGAGAGCCATGGTGATCGTTTTTTTTTTCTTTTTGATACAGTATGTGGATTGTAGGATTTGTGATATAACTACAGTCTGGGTACAACAGAACCAGGACACTGACAAAGCAGATCCGCCTAACTATCAGGCGTAGTGATTATCTGACAGTATTTGGGAGAGCATGCCAGATTTATTGACATACAAGACTGGATACAATTAAGACTATGATCATTTACAAACCATATTGGATAGTTTCTAATTGGGGAGGACAGTCAGAATTATCAATATTGATTTTACATAATTGTTCTATTGAGGAGTTTTTCTCTATCTATCTTTCTCACACCCTCCACATAATTCTCTGTGATGTCTAGCCTCACTGTCTTTAGGTTGCATTCCGCCTGCATAACAATGATTTGAATTATAATTCATAATGTTTTTGAATTACTAACTCATCAACTCATTTATAAACTGCATATATCCATGAACCATTTCTCTGTCTGTCATGTTATAGTCTACATTGTGCAGGGATATTTTTGTGGGCCATCTTAGCAGTTAGCATCACCCTGGTTCCTTCAAAAAAAAAAGATAATGGGATTTTCTGTCAGATTGTGGATTATTGCAGAAAATACGCTCTGTGGCAGACAAAAGTTAATGATACTTGCATGTTTTGCTCAGCAAGATATGACCCCCACTAAGATTTTTAAAGCGTAAATGCAATCTCCAGGAGTAAAAAACAACAACTTAAGAATATAAATGAACTACACCACATTGTCATTGGCCTCATAAGGACAGTGCTTTTACTTCACTCCTTTCATTCCAATTCCAGTGCTATTGTTCCTCTAACTGGCAATCCCCATCGGGAGCGGCACGTGAGCGGCGTGTATACACTGACTTCATCTTTCATCGCATTAGGGGAAGTGTAATCTGCACAGAGAGCTGTTTAAATCAAACAAATATCCCGCTGTATATGTGTTTTGTACTTATTGACCACATGTTAATTGATACATCAAGGCTCCTGGTCTGTCTGTGGGCTTCCAGACACTCAACAAGATAGCGGCCACTTGCAGGAATTTACTAATATTTACTGTTTTACTGAATAGTTTTCATGTTGGCTTCATGGGAAGGAATCAACAGTGTTTGTATACAATGATTGATCAATTGATTGATTTCATTTCACATGTTTCCCCGCCCACTGTTAGCGAGTCAGGGAAATCTGTGTCTAATGTACTAACTACTAGTATCCAAAATATTGACATCATAGACACTACCATTAACTAAATCTGTAACACATTGCCCACAAAATCATACGATCACATTGACCAAACATGGTCAGCCATATTCTTGTTAAGACATCTAAATGCTTCAAAATCCACGGTTGGGGTATTTACTGACATATTTTATGACATAAAACAAAGCATAAAAATCTCTTAAACTTATAAAGCTTATGTCAGACATCTAACTAAAAGCCCATTCAAAAACACACAGACTTTGAGACAAGGTAGCCAGAAGTACTAAAAAAGCATTTCCAGGTATTAAAACTAATATCTTAACCCTATTGTGCATATTGTAGTCTATTGTGTTGATTCTCACTTTTATGATTATATCATGCTATTTCAAAATGTTTTTCTTTTTTTTGTAATAAATCACTTCATATTTAAACAATAACATGTAAACATGTAAATTAAGCTAATCATCTTCTCACTGACTGTATTTTCTTTACTCAGCTGCAAATATGCTTAGATTTCTATAAACTTGCACAAAGTATTTCAGTTTCACACCTCCACCATGCCTCTTATGTGTTCGCGTCTGTCATCTCTGCTCCATCTTCTCTGTCTTTTACTCCTTCCCCTTCTTTCTCTGCACCTCGATTGTTGCCATAGCCACATTATCAACTGTGGAGAAGCTTCCAGCATATGGGAGGTGATCATATTTAAAAGGACATATCGCTCTAAGATGAAATCTTGCTGCACAAGGATTTTCTTCTTAACACAGTGCAGGGATTTGCTTGCCTGTACAGTAGCTATTCCCGTGCCTTCACATTTCCTTTTCCATATCATCACTCTTACTGTAGATTCTCTTTGATTCTTTTATCACGCTCCATTTTCTCTATCTCTCTCTATTTTTCAGCTCTCTCTCTCAGTGAAGAATTTGACGTGCTCCAAGGTGTTACTTCACCAGGTGTTTTGTAAAAGAGCAGCTTCCTCATCGAGATTAGGTGGTATGTGTTGATGTACAGATTTAAATGGTGATATAAAATTTTCTCAATCAGAACAATAACAAAGACTGAGAGAAGCTGTCATAGCAGTCAGTTTCTCTTGGGTACAATTCCTTTGGTGTTCATTGATCAGGAAAAAATCTTCAGGAAAGGAGTTCTCCTCCTCGCTAAAAAATTGCTCAGATCATTACAACTGGTAAAAACACTAAATAAAGCAGTTCCACAGTTAAAATCAGTATTTCTCTGGTGCTGTTTGGCTTGTCTGCATAGGGGCTGCTGCTTATGTTTGCTCAATTTGACTTTTCTGTTAACTTAAGATTCAGATGTCCAATGACTAAAGAATCAATTTAAAATATGTAGTTATAACCCCAATTAATAAAAAATAAATGATTAGCACATTCACGTGACTCTGCACAGCATCACAACTTTTTTGGTATTGTAGTTGTTAAAAGATATAAAAAGTGTAAAAGGAAATAAAAAGTTTATGGCAGACAAATTTTGGCAGAAAACTCTGCACTGCTGATGCATGTGGAAAGGTGACAGCCACCACATGACACGAATTAAAATAAAGAAATTTGAATAACATTTAATGAAATTGCAGATTTGTTTGGGTTTGAACATTGTAGGAAACATTTGGTGTAATGTACACTCTCAACAATATAACATAGGTAGTAGTTGCCATTTTTAGACATTACATATTATACTTTAAAGTTAAGATAAGCTGGCTGCAAAAAGCAGATTATATATGCTCAATGCAAGGAAAAAACATTTTAAAGGTGCTTAGTATATTTTAGACATAATTTATTTTAGGCTATATTTTCCAGTTTCTTTTAAATATCTTAAACACCTCCCTTAGTAATTTCCTCTCCGGTGGAGGTCTGATGATTATAGTGTTGGTGCTTGGCTGAGAGCCCAGGCCAAACTGACAGGTGTAGGAGTGTTAGGAGAGCCTTGACGGAGTTAATTTGGATTAACTGCCTTGGCGCCGAATGGGAGGCATTTTCACAGTAGGCTTTATCTTCAACATAGTTCTTCAGGCAGGATTCAGCCCTCCCTCGTGTATCTGAGCAAATGCCAGACCTGATGGGGTCCGATGGCAACCCCTCCTGCCTCCGCTGCTTATTGCTCCTTTGCCCTAGACTGACACAAGTTGAGGCTTGATGTTGTGCAGCGGTGACAGTAACAGAGTCATTGATGGGGAGCAGTCATAGTCATGTGCTCTCTGACTGACAGGCAAAATGGGCAGAACTGACACCCCCTGAATTAATCTTTACAGTGCATACGTGGAGTGTACATGGTACATTACGAGTTATTTTGCATGCTCTCATATATTTAAATTTATCAACTTGCTCGCCAAGTCTACAACTCCCCACACTCAGATGTATCAGGACATGATTGAAGTTTTTTAATTTGTGCTTTTGCTTGTGTGGGACCAGGTAAAGCCTCAACAGCTCCTTGGCCCTGAGCGTCCATCCATCCATAGCTAATGAGGCAGAGTGAGTGACTCACCTCGCCTGTATGCACTCCTATGAAATGCCCACAGTTACTTTCACCTGCATTCCTGTTGGCTGTGTGCCTGTTTGAATTTGGTGATGCATGGGACTGTTAGGGGCTGCTATTTTAGGATGTGCCTTTCTGAATTCATCATTACTTGGATCCGTGGGAAACTTCAACTACTAGACTGATGCTCGTACATGCAAACACAATGGCATGCAATCTTAAAAAAACCTAATCAGTAAAAGCTGCAATCATTTATGTTATTTGCCTTTTGGGGGCAACAGAACAAGCTAAAAACACAACATTGCAACTTTGAAATATTTCTTCAGGGGCCTCTTAATAACTTAACGGACATTGAACAACATTATCATTCATTTAGAACATGTTTCAGGCCACCTAAACATAAGTCCAATATTCACTCTCTTTTAAAAAAAATCAGTTTTGGTCGCAGTCATCTCCTGAGGGAAACATTTTTCTCTTTAGCAGCTAAATGCTCCACTATGTTCACCAGCTGGTTGCTAACTAAGTCTGCTGTCTGGTGCTGGGCAGGTAGTCTAAGATAAATTAGTCTTTAATTTAGCTTTTTCAGACAAAAAATACATTTACATTTTCTCAGAGGTTGTAAGTCAGTGAGCTATAATGGGATTTTTTTTATTAAAGGGATTGAAAGTAGTGTTGATAATGCATTCTTACTGATCTCACCCCGTGCCCACGTGCAACACAGGTGCACTAAGGTAGCCTGCTCAAGAAATTACCAAGAGTGCTTTTGGCACACTCCCGACACATTGGGCAGGGCACACCTGCCAACTGCAGTCTAATCAATGCTTAAGAGGTGGAAGCCGAGATCAAAACACAACACCCCCCCATGCCTCATCATTTAAATTCAACATTAAGAGAAATATAGCCAGTTTCTTTTCTCTGCTTTGCATCAGGATTGGGGGGCATTGCATATTACAGGTCAGTGTAGCATCAAAAATGATGTTTTAGCTGTCATTTCAAGGTGAAATAGTTGCATAATGTTGCTTTAATCCGTTATTCATTATGTGAAAGTATTGCAGCTTTAAGGTTTAGGGCTCTCCAAGTACAAGGAAGACAGACCTTTAACAGTCAGTGAAAGTGCATGTTGTATCAGAGGTGCACCACCCTGATTGTTATTTTTAATAGGCCGTTAACAAGTGACAATTTGCATTTACAATTAGATTTAACATCTATGCCAAACCTGCCTGTCCCATTAAGTACTTAATCAAATAGTCACATTGTTTACGAGCAATTATACATTAAACCCCAAATAAGTGATTCATTGGCTCTGATTCACCCATTGAATCATTGAATCTGAATGAGTTTCTCTTTTGGCCTCTGAACTGCTCTGCCCACCTGCTCCTGTGCACGCTGATAAACAGCGGGGCCCTTCTGTTCCGCTTAACACGCTCAAGACATCTGGCGGCTCAACAGGTTCAAACTCATATCCACTGTATTCTAAGCATGTAAAGCTGAAGTGCTCTAACGTAAGTGACCCTTTCATGGTTTGTCATCAGGTTCTCCCACGCTAAATTTGCTCTGGTTTTATGTCAGGGTAAGATGGGGGAACAGGTTGCAAATCATTCACCAGGCATTAGTGTTGGAAAACCATCCACGATCTCTGCCATCTGGAGGGTCTTAGTCACAAGCAGAGTTCATCAGCTGCAAATATGGGATTGAACACTCAGGTATAAAACAGGTGTTCATTGGACGTTCTGTTATGCAGCTTAGAGCGAGGAAGATGCAGAGATAAAGCTTTCACAGAAGGCAGATAAGAAGACCAAGGGCAGGGAGGAGGAAAAGGTGTTTACTGTTATCCTTACACACTTTAATTATCTGTAATAACCCTAGAGTTAATAGAGCAACTGCCAAAATCTTACATTAAAACATAATTTTTGTAGCAGAGTTTTGGGTTCATTAAAATATCAAAGAAATGTTGGAAATGGGATTAAACTTCTATGCAAATGGATGATTTTATTACAGATCAAGCCTTGGTGCCTTCAGTTAGAGATTTGAGAGGTTGATTAAAATGTTATGAAATATGAAAATGTAGAAACTATGAGGTTAAAGAAGTGGTGGAATATTTGCAGGATGACTGTTTCGACCCCTTTCAAAACAGATATTTCAACTGTTGTTTTAGCCACTGGTTTCCTCTGAGGATATACTTCCCCTGTTGAACTTGGAACAGGCCTCTGCATATTTGTGGAAGAAAAATAAAGCAGATGTATGTTTTTCTAGAAGTAATGTAGTGTAGGTCATTATACTCTGTCGTATAATGCGGGGGTATGTGGTTTTTTGCATTTAAGATACTGGCTGTAACATTAGGTATGTTTACATTTAGATGATATCGCAGTGATTTAAAAAGCAAAGTTGATTCAGTTTTTTAGTTCCAACCTTTCTACATATGGAAAAATGCTGCTCTTTCTCACAGTATTTCATTCTGGATGATGTTAATGAAGGCAAAGCAGCAGTAAACATGTCATTTACCACCAGCGATGCGTTTACCCCCTGGGCTGTAAAGGGAAAGCTCTCAAAATTGTGGGAATCATGCAGCGTGCAGTGCATATCTTTGACAAGTGAAAAACTACTAAAGCTCTCTGTGTGGGAAATATCTGACCTTTAACCTTTCCCTGTGATTATCCAAGAGGTCACAACAGGTCTTTTTATGCAGTGATGTCAAGTTTAAAAAAAATATCTCACTCCAATGAAATTGCTATCATGTGGACTGATAACATCACACATGAATAGAAATACACTCATTGAATCCACAGGATTCTTAGTGAGTCTTAGTTTTCTAGTCCTACCCAATTTATGCAATTCCAAGACTGTTTAGGGACCCTGTATGCATAATTATTTGAATACAATAGTCAAGAATAAAACATGTGTTCTCCATGAGGAAATCTGCATCCTGTCCCAAACTACACTGTATCAGCTTTACATGTCTGTAAAGGGGAGACTTTTAGGTACCAATGGAACCCATTTTCATTCAGATATTTTGAGGTCAGAGGTCAAGGGACCCCTTTGAAAATGGCCATGTCAGTTTTTCCCTTGCTACAATTTAGCCTAACTTTGGGGCGTTATTTAATCCCCTTCCCGACAAGATATTATAACATGGTGTCAATGGATTCCTTAGGTCTTCTGGTTTGATATGATACCATTATATTATATGTATATGTATCTTCACTGTAAAAAACTGAGCTCGCTAACGCCTCTGAAAATGTACATCTGTACATTTTTTTGCAAAGTATTGTGAGATTCATCCCTCAGCACTCAAGTTGTATTAACACTTGGTCAGGGGTGAATGGATGCCTATGCATCATCCATGGCTCAATGTTAAAATCATGTCAACAGGAAAAAGGTTGCTGCTATATTATTACACCTCTCTCCCTGGATGCCTGTAGTGAGAGATAATACAAAAAAAGATAAGATGGCCTGAAACAGATAATAAAACATAAAAATAATATGGAACATTTCAGCAGCAGTAGTAACATGATACAGGTGTAAAAAGACTATACATATATTAAATGTTAACATATTGCTGCAGATATGTTTAGTTTAGTTTTTCTGCTATTGGCCTACTTAAATTGAAGTGTACTGGTAGTCCTCCCTCTGCTTTAGTGGGTCACGTTCCAATCCAAGTACTTGTCACTCATCTTGATGAGTTGTGTATTGAAACAGTGTGTAGTCCAGGACTGAGGTTACCTATATAAATAACAGACACTGGAGACAGCACTGAAACTGAAAAAATAAATAAAGTCAGTGCTCATTGTATTTTAAGCACAGGTTTGTTAAGTCTTTCTTTACTTTCACCACTGTTGTTGCCATGGCTGTCCTTTTTATGACGATCAAAACCACTGTATGTATTGTCAGTGTAGCCAGTGATTGATATATGTTAATCCTCTGTGCCATAGATCTCCACTGTTGTCCACAAACTATTGAAACACATCAATGAGCCACTCTGATCCAACTTACTGTATATAACCCTGTGGTTTGAAGTAACCTTTTTTTTTTTACACTTCGATTAGTCTTAGTTCTGTGAAAAATCTAACACAAGAGAAATATTTTAGAAACTTATTTCCATACGGCTTTACGAATTATAGATTTGTTAAATTAGAACATAATCGATTAACTATCATATAGATCTCAAACTTTAACTAATATTTGTTAAAACTGTGAAGCTTTTGTGAAACAATTGAAATACATTTATAGCATAATCATTTAAATTTGTGAATCTGAAAGCTTGTCAGGGGCTCCAGATCACACACTGAGAATCACTGCCCTAGATCACCAAATTTGTATTAATCCACTGCTGAAAATAGCCTTCAACAAGTACACTGTTTAGAGGGTTTTCACGGCCATTTTTTTTTTTACATCAGTTTAATCAAATTGGGTGACTAAACTGTTTACATGCAGTGGATAAAAAACATTCAGCCACTTAACTGTGATTTCTTAGAGTTGCATATATATCTTAATGTTTGTTTCAAGTGCACATGAAATTGCACATGCTGTGATGCTTTCTCTGGGTGTTTAGTTATCTATTTTTGTATCTGCACTCCCTTACAGATATTGTGGATACAGAGTGTGTACTTGCATGTATTTGTGGGTGTGTTTGCGGATGAGTGAATGAGAGAATTGCTGAGTGAGCTCGTGAATGAGCAAATGAGTGAGCAAGCAAGTGACTTAGCTGAGTGTGTGGGTGAGCGACTGAGCAAACGAGACAGCGTTTGAACGAGTGTGCGAGTGAGTGATTCATTATTATTGATACAGTGTGTTTTCTCTCAGTGTTACTGTAAGTGTTGCTGCAATGTGTTTAATGTTGTCTGGCAGCCAAAGGTCTGCAATCCAGTATAATGGAGCATGTTGTTGCAGTAACTGGTGTAACAGTCTGAGTAGCTGCTCTGCCCACAGCTCTCAGCCTCACTACACGCTGCAGTGATCTCTGCTCACACTCTTCCTCCTCTCTCCCTTGAGAGATGCTTGGCTTTTCTCCGGCCTCTGGTAGATCTTTGCCATGGATGATGGGGCATGAGGAGCAGACGCCAGGGCAGACCCCTGTTCCATTACTGACTCCTGCAACTCTAATGGGGGTGTTTATGCAGCCTTCCTGACACTGGCAGAGGGAATTTGCTTCATTTCTGCTCTGTTCGATATGCAAAGTGGTCTGGTGAAGTGCCAAAGTGCCAAACTACATTTAAGTTGGTGAACATAGCATAACTTTAATGTTGGGAGTTTCTTATTTTTCACCAGTCACGTTATTTTAGGCATCATAATAATGCTGTTATGCATGTTCATGTACATTTTGATGCATTACTTATATTTCTGCAAGGTCACATGACAGCATATACCCTAAAGTATATATTTTTGAGAAATATATCCCATTAGGATCCTCAAGTTATTTTTATTCTGAATTGCATGTCTTCATGTTTGCATTGCAGTTAAATTATGCCCATGGTTTATTGTAATCATTTTGCACTACTTTTCTCAAACATAGAACTCTACAGTATTCTGACCAAGACGGCTGATCCGAGGCAGTGCACAAAGCATATGAGTGTGCATGTGCATAGAGTTCTGTGGTTGAGAAAAAGTAGTGCCATCTCAACCTTTAATAGTGCTTTGCCATCGTAGCTAGCTATAGCTGACAATGCAAGTGTAAGTGTTTTTTTCTATGAAAAAGAAATTCACATTTTCACTGAAAACCACATCTTGACCAGCTTTGACATGGTAATGAATGTTTTCTGAGATGGAGATCTTATATATTCCTTTCATCCTCTTAGGTCTTTGCTGGATCAAACATCACAGAGTGTTGGGTATGATCAGGGGAAAGACCTCTGTGTGGCTGGGACAATTCATACCCAGCATCCCCCACTCCCAGAGCTACATGCTCCCTAGATCTATCGAGGTCTCTGTGGTGCAGCAGAAAAGCCAGCCGACTTAGAAATATGAACTGCGGCCTCCTCTGGCTCTTTAAAGCTCACTCAGTGTACACACAGACCTATTTGTTTGGGCGTGCTCTATAAAATCTATTACCAGTCTGGTGCTGTGTGTTTTCACCTTGTTTTTTATGGTTTGTGTCCTCAGCATGGGGTAGTGAGGACAAAGCAAAGACAAACACTGCCTTTCCTTGTGCTATATTGAACTTGGCATACAGAATCTGAAGCTGGAGATGTCAGGGCCGTGTGTGTGCGGGGGTTGAGAGTATATTCCAAAAGCATAAAACAACATGTGTCAAATGCCTCAGATTCCAAGCATAATATGTCGTACAACAGAGAGAAATGCTTCTTATTTTCCAAGCTGCTGAGCTACGTTTGATGACTCTGCGACATTAGCAAGATAAGCCAGCTAATTAGTGTTAAACACCTTAGCTCCAACAATTAGCACCTCTGTGTTCCTTCCAGCCATGATGCAGCAGCAGCAGAAGAAGAAATTAGAGCTGCCTCTCTGCCAATGTGTTGGAATGTTTTCACACCCATAGAGGGCAGCTGTGCTCTCCACAATCTCCCCTCTCTGACTAATAGAGTAACAGACACACACAGAGTGAGATATAACAAGTTATAGAGGTGGTGTGTTTTCCTGTGTGACTGGCTTGGCATGCTCATAGTGCTCAGAAAGAGTCCATTTCTTCGGCGTTGTTTATGGCTTTAGCCTATTGGAGTGTGTATGAAGCAGCATGCAAGTCCCTAATGAAGTCAGGCATCTGCCAGAGACAATACACAGGCTTGTTTTGATGCTGAGCTCTCTTATACTTACTTTGTATCCTCCTCTGTCTCCCTCTATCTGTATCTCTCGCACTTAAAAGCTTTTTAAAAGCCATCAACATGGCTGAACTCAGGATGCAGAGGAGCAACCATTGATTACCACTGCCTTAAATGACTCGGGGAAATGAATCATAACAACAGTGAATGGTCGGTCCCTGACACTGAGGCATTCAGCGCGGGCTGGAATAAATGTAGCGGCTTCTTGCAGAGCGTGGCTACAGCCGAGCTGTTGTTCTCTGGCAATACAGTCGGTTCAGGAAAAGGACTCTTGTAGATGTAATATGTTTTTGTCAAGCAGCCGAGGCAGAGAAAGAAAGAGACGGAGCGAGAGCTGGCACGAAATCAGCTCTCTGTAGCTGCAGTCGGGGTCCGTGCACACACTGGACTGTAATAAACCAAAGAATATCACATTCACACTCAAGGTCTGCCATTAATGGGCCCTGCTTTGGCCAGCAGACGATATTACATGTGCGCACACACACACACACACCACTGAAAGTGCCCACTGTCTCTCCACTGACTGTTTAATTCCGCGGCTGATAATTATAACTGTTATCTGTTGCCTCTGAAAAATTATTGAGCTTGTCAGCACCCATTAATTTACTCTGTATCATAAATTAAGTGGCACGGGCTGTGTTTTATCCCCGTCTTGCTGGAGTAAATGGAGGCAGTTTTTCCAGAGGCGAAGTCTGCTTTACTGTACTGTACGTCACACATGACAGACTTTTGTTCTGCTTCCCTGTTGTTTAAAAGCCTGGAGAAAATGAGTCGGAGATAAATTAGCCACAGTTGAATGTGTGTGCAGCTCCAAACTGGAATGAGGCTGTGTCATCTAAGCTGAGCGTTGGAAATGAAGTTAGTTATTAACCATATATGTATAGTACAAATACTTATACCTGTCTGTGTCATGATCTATGTCCTGGAAAATGTTAACTAGCCTAATTTTTTCCCCAAAAGTAAAAAAAACTTGGAACTGCAGGAAGCATTCATCAACAACCAATCTCACACCTCCGCCACTATATATCCTGCCTGTTGCTGCAACATGATTTGTACTCGAGCTAAAATGAATCATGTACCTCATATCAGCCACTGAACAGCAGCAGAACCAAGTGGCTACCAGCAGGCTGGAGAAACATAATTTATAGGCTCCTATTGTGCATTGTACTCAGGCACTGCATTGTGCATCCACATCCGTCTCTGAGACTAGCTGTCAATCATAATGCTAATGCTCACTTCCTGTAAATATGTCTTGGGTTGGGAAGGGGACAACAATAGTGACCTTTTTGAACCTCAAAAGTGCACATATTTTTTCACGTGTAGACTGTCTATGTCGGAGTTTAGCACGTCAGGACAACTCAACATTCAGGCCTCTTTACATGTTGTGAAATGAATGGAGGTCAAACATCAGTCACAGAAAAGCACCATTGTATTTTATAAAAACAGGACTGGTATATTAGTTTATTGCAGCTATATCTAACTAAAGTACAGAAATGCCAATATTCAACCTGTGTGTTTAATGTAGTTGAAGCTGAGATAATCTAGAAACACATCTGCACATCAGAGAGCATTGAAAAGTATGTTTTTATAACTGTTAAATAGAAATCTCAGTAATCAGGGTGGTATGGGTACCAACTTATGGGTTGAATAACCATGACAAGTGAAGGGATGAGGGCAAATTTCAATCATTGGGGCAAAGATCGCCGAAAAATAAAAGGGTAGAATATAAAAATAGATTAATTTCGACCCTGCCCATGATAATGGTCTCAATTTTGCTCTCTGTCTGTCTCTGTCTCTGTCACTGTCACTGTCTCTGTCTCTCTCTCTCTCTGTCTCTCTCTCTCTCTCTCTCTCTCTCTCTCTCTGTGTCTCTCTCTGTGTCTGTCTCTCTCTCTCTGTCAAAGGCTGCCACTCGTGTTAGAAATGTTCTGCATATTACTCTAAGGCTAAGTAAGTGTGTCTAATCTTACCTGGCTGTTGTTGCTTCGTTCCAGTTTTTAAAGCACCCTGTATATCCATATACAGTATATCTATAGAGATATGTGGATAATATAAAGCCCAGGCAAATATGAATTAAATCTGCATCTATTACTGCCTCTTTTACACCAAAATCTTTCCCAAAGTTTCCCATTTATGTGAGCATCCATGTGGATAGTAAAAATGGATGGTGCATAACGGGTTGTGTTGCCCATGTAAGCAAGGTCAGTAACCATAGCGACGATGTTGAAATGAATAGATTTCCCAATTAAATGTCATCAGGTTAAATGCTACTGTGACCTGACCTTA
Source organism: Centropristis striata (assembly GCF_030273125.1). NCBI lineage: Eukaryota > Metazoa > Chordata > Actinopteri > Perciformes > Serranidae > Centropristis > Centropristis striata. Next base: position 28,993,403 of record NC_081523.1, read on the forward strand.
ACTCTAATTTGTGCAATCAACTAGTACAGACCCCTGCAGCATCATAAGTTGCAGAATAGTTAACTATGCAACAGATTTCTCTGAAATGTGTACTTGGTTTGGGTTGACAGTGATTGAACAGTCCTGCAGGATTTGGATGGATAAACAATCCCAACCTTTGTTTCCAGGGAGGAGAAGAGCGTGGATGCTGACAGCAGCACAGACAGCCTGCCACAGAACTCCCTCATGAGGGAGAAGATGTGGAAGTCCACTACAGCTTCCCAAATCCCTATCAACACTTTTCCTTCTCTCATTTTGGATCTCGTCTTCCAGCAGCCTGTAGACACTATTTGAATTGGATGAAGCTTGTGTGGCTGACGACACCAACAAAAAGTAAAAGATTTGCTATTTATTTCTCCGCTTGCAAACAGACATGTGTCACATCCTGGCTGTTGTGTTGTGAGATGTTGGACTGTTAGTGAGCCGTATCACCGTGAATAAAAAACTCTTAGTGTGCGTGTACGTGCTAGTGTTGCCCTTTATCCAAACCTGTGTGGCTCATTATCTGAGCAATGTGCTATGATTTCCCCAAAAAGTTTTGACAGCCACTGCGAGACATCGTCTACCATTACTCTGCAGTTTGGTCCGCTTTGCTACCCGGCAACGGAAGCTATTGTTGAGACTAAAACTTCACAGCTCACTTTGAGCCGCTTGGCCCATTTTCTGTCTGCCATCTTTCTGCTCCTGCTCTCTTATTGTCTTCTCTCTGTGCCTCCATCTCGACAGCTTTTGGCCCGTGCTCTGCCACAAAGACTAATAAAACAAAAAAACCCTTAATATTATATCATTTGATGAGCAGAGCAGCCGTTGTCAGTTTCTCCACCTGCTGCAGCATAGAGCTGATATGATTCGGCACAATGTGTTTTGTTTACCTTTATGTAATAGTTTGGGCTATTTATGCAGCTTCAACTTCGGAAGCTGCCACTCTGAATACCAATCTTCTCTGTAGCTTTGCAGCACCGCTGCTTCTGCACGGGTATTTACCGCTCTTGGATGGGCCCCAGACTCAGATATATGGCTGAAGGCTTAAATAGATGTCAGAAAGGTCTGCACTTGCACTTTCTATTGGGAGAATTCAATATGGTGTAACTTTGTTGGGTGTGAAAGGAGAGGTGAGGTGAAGTGGGGCCGAGGATATAAATGGATGGAAATGCACTGAATGTGCAAAATATTTGGGACATGATATTGAGTTTCAGCCCCTTTGTGCAATTTAAAAAATCTAGCTCGCCTGCTTCTCTTTTGTGACAAGTATAGATTTTGCAAGGGAAGTCAATAGGGAATAATGGCTTCTACCTGAATGCACCTCATCTTTGTACTAATATTTTTACATTTATATGTCTGACTCAGGACTCCTGAATGACTGCTGCATCCCAGTGTTCAAATTCCAATCAGCAGGGGTGACACGGCAATTACATTTTGAATCTTAAATGTAGAAAGCCAGACAGGCTGGGAGCAAAGGGAGGGTTGTGTGTGAGCGTGTTTAAAAACACAGATACAATACAGTTGATTTTTGTTTTTGCATTTTGGAGTGCTATAGGGGGGTCGGGCGGAGGAGAGATTCCACGGAGCATTAAGTCCGACTGAATGGGTTTTCACTCTGTCATAGCACGCTGCGCTCCAGTTTTCATAACAGCATTGAATCACCATTTCCATTTCTCTAATTCTTTCCATCTTTTGTTGCAGGCAGCAGACTTGGCAACTATTGTTTGACACATTGCTTGTGCCAGAGAAAGCTGTGTTTGTGTGTGTGTGTGTGTGTGTGTGTGTGGGAGAGTTCCGACTGGCTAATCCATAATAGGAGACTGCTGCTTTTAATGCCATATCAAGTGGAAGAGTCCATATTTCTCTTTGCCTTTATCCATTTCCCAGTCTATCACAGATATTGGAAGTTAAATGGAAACCCTGGATTTTCAATTTTTAGATTGATATAAAAAAAAGGAAAGTGAAAGCATTTCTTTTCAGATTGACAATCATGCATTTTGTGCTTGTATCATGTATTGGGACTGTGAGGCCCTATTTCAGGAAGTGATGCATAAAAACTATGTTAATTTAAAAACAGAAAAATGAAATGACTGTTTCGAGGATTTTCTGCAACAGCAGCAATAAGCTTCTTAATAATCTGTATGCCCAAGATAAATGAATATTTTATGTCTGAGGAAGAAGCAGGAGACAATAGGTCATAAAGTCAAATGCAGACGTACCTGTATTAAATCTGTTCTATAGTTTGAAGATTGGATCCGCAGTCTACGGAGAGTCATTTTTACACCGAAGGGAATCACGGCGGAACTTTTTCACTTCAAAACCATTGAATCCAGCCTTTGAGGCACTTTTACTAGTTTCCATTATGCCTCTGCTGAATTATTTTTGAGGAAAATCAATTCTATCAAGGTGAGCTTTGGAAGAGGTGCTCTAGTATTAACATTCATAAGAATATCAATCAGCCAGACACTGAGTGGGTGAAAAGACGAGGGAACAAAAGTTCTGATGGCTTTCCTCTATCCCCGGAGGGACTTTAATTCTAGTTGTCTCTCCTCACGGAAACCCAGTAAGACCCCCTACACTCCCACACCCCCACCCTCACTATCCCTTGATCCCATTAACAGTGAACTGACGGGACCTCTAATCAACCATGCAAGGTCACTGAGTCACTGACAAAAGACAGTGGCTAAAGTGTTCGTTTCTTGGCAGCAAAGGTCCAGTAGCCTTTAGATAAATGATGGTATGAAGTTCTGGCATGCAATGCAAACCTTAATGAGTAGTTCAACATTTAGGTAACACAATTATTTGCTCTATTTCCCAGAGTTAGATTAAAAGGTAGACATCACCATCAAGACTAGCAAAAATCTTCTCCTCTAACTCTTAGTAAAAAAGCAAGTTAATATTACCAAAAATATGGTACAATATAATATATGGTATAATATTTAACAAGTCTACACTTATGTATCTAAAAACAACTAGAGCTATGTATGTTATATATTTTGTTAAGTCATGTGCTTAAAAATCTTTCCAAAACTTTTAAACATAGAAAATGATACAAGTAGAATTTAAGTAGGTAAGCTAAGTTTACTTCAAGCTGAAAATGGAAGATGAAAAGTACAAATTGTGACAGGGATTTAGTCATCACCCCTTTAATACTGTGGGAACACAAGGCTTCTGGACAGAATCACATCTGTTAACTCCCTCCCTCCTGTCTGTGTATGTGAGGAGCACCGTCATTGATAAAGAAGCCAGATCTCCCTGCAAATGACTTCCACGTTACGTTACGTCATCTGTCAGTATCAATTAACCTCCAGCCGCTTAGTCTGAAGAGGTCTGAAGCCAAGCTCTGCTGAAGCCAAGAGCAGCAGACAGTGAGGATAATCAGGGGAAGTGTTGCTGAAAGGCCAGAAAAGTAGACACGCTGCAGGTTTGAATCCCGTGTCATATGGGAAAATCAATGCCGTGAATGTGCAAGATGAAAGGCGTGACCGCTTCTGTCTAGTAATCAGTTTAGGTAATTGGTGTCTTTTATTTGGCCTGTAAATTCACACAGTTTAAAAATGGCCACTGACTGTGTGTTTATAGCCGTCTCCGCTACAACCACCACTTACTACCTGTGTTCCTATGGTAACGGAGAACGTACTCCCTGGCACTTCAAAATATCGTTTACCTTTTAGCTGTGATACTGATGTACTTTTGCAGTGGAACCCCTGCTGATGGATCTGGATCTAGCATTAAATGCTAAGTGTTTCTCAGCTACAGCTGAAACTAGTAAAAAAAGAATGTGCAGCGGGAAGAAATTAATTTAATTCAATTGATAAAGATGTTGTTGTTTGGTGTGAAGGCATTATCAATGTTGGATATTTAGTTTTAAAGGTTTGTTAAGATTTTTCCAATGAGTTATTTAGTTTTCTCTTTTTACTAAACTGTCCACAATCTTGGACACAGATCACTAGTTATCACCAGTTACAGTAAGATCACCAGTCTCCCAAATACTGCCACATGCAGTTAATCAAACTGTGCAGCCAGGGCCCATATGGTCCTGCCAGCCCTTCCTCTTCCCCTCATCCCATATTATCTTTCCCCAGCCTCTGTTCTCAGCAGGTGATCGCACACACATGCAGCGTGTTTTGGACCAGTGGTTGCACTCTGTCTATCTACTTAGCATACTGTATGCACAGGAATTTGTGGTATGGCCCATTTTCTGCTAATTATTTTTCAATCAGTTGATAAATTACTTAAAATAGAAATTGTAATGGTAATCCATTACATCCCTATTTACTGGATTAAAGATATCAAATAATTTCTTTAATATCCTCATCACATACCACACCACACCACAAATTACAGCTGAGAGAATAATTACACTAGTCAATCAGAAAATGAATCACCATTATTTTGACAGCTGCCAGTGATGTGATGGGTCTGTTGCATAGTTAGGGGTTCTTTGCCTTGTTAAAGGGGCACCTCTACAGCCACCAGTCCCTGCTCTGTACTGACTGGTACGTGCTTGACTTGAACTCACACCCTGGCAAGTCCCTTCAGACTATGCTACTGTCTGTCCAAGTATAAGCTTATCAAAAGTTAGCAGCTGATGACAAATTATCCCAAAACTTGTATGTCAACACAATTAATCCTTCACTAAGTCACGTCCCCTTTTATTGTTATTTCTGCTACTCCATCAAGCTGTTGGAGCTAGCATGGAGCACACACTGTCACTGACTGCACTCCCTGAAGAAATATTGTCTACTTTTGGGAATAACGAAAAAGTGATTTCAGAGGGAAGCAGACACAAGGGTCTAATATGCATTTGAAGGATATGTCCAGAATTTCAAACTGACTCAGCAGCAAAAATGGTTTGAAAAGATAAAGATTGAAGCTAAAGCCTATACATCACAATGTAAAAGTGAATAACCACATCACTAGCCAATCGAGACATGTTGCAGATGAACAATGTCTGTTCTCCCTCCAGGCAGTAGTGAAGGAAGCTCCAGGCTGTTATTGTAAAGTAAGCAGGCCTTTTTGTTTACTGTTACAGTTATGAAAAAGCAAAAGCAACATCTTAACATTATACATTTAACACCCCTTCAGTAGCTAGCGTAGCATAGAAGTGCCCAAAGATCGGCACTGGTGTGAATGGTGAGCGTTATGAACTTTCTTTTACAAAAAATATAATACAGGAAATATTGCCTGCCCTGATTTAGAAATGTTGCTCGCTTATAATTTGTGAAACTACATAGTAATGATGTTTATTTAGCCATTTATTTTATTCCTATTTATTTTTGATATTTAATAAAGGTTTATGTTTGAGAAAGTAGCTATCTGGATATTTGCAGAGAGGTGAGAAATCAGTGCAAAACCACATGAGTCTATTTTCCTTCCGGCTCAATAAATTACTATATCTGCCACCATGTTGGTAACCATTAAATTTCACCCCTCAAAAATGAGTATTGGCATCGGTCACCAAAATCTCATATCAGTCAGGCTCTACTAATGACGTGCTGTACTCTGCTAATGTCCAGGTAATGAGTATCTCTATTACATATGCTCCAGGCACAATGTTGAATCATAACTAGCCATAAATCCACAAAACTAGCCTGAAAATGATGAAAATCTAAAACGATTGCATGAGAGTCTATGCAGCAGAGGCGTGTAGTTGTTCGACCCTGGTCGATGCTTTGCTATGATGCTATATGCCTGTCTTCGTTCAAAGGTAAAGACTTAGCTCAGGGTCAGTTCCCTGACCAAGTTTCCTCTCATCAGTTGTAGAATAGTATTCTCACCACAATACGAAGTAAAACTGTGACCAGCACCTGAGATATTAATGAACTCACATAAAGGCACACAGGTTATTATGATTTTAGGAGGTAAGAGAAGATCTGCACTCATGAATGCTTCCTCCGGGAGAAATAAGTAACAACTGTAGCTTTCCGATTCCAAAGACCATGCTGACAAATGCGGTCTGGAAACAGAACATATGATTTTATAAAGCCACTGTTACCATGTTAGATGTCTCTAAATTGTGTATTTTGCAGTAGTGGCAGTAGCGGCAGGTGTTGGTCCAGTGCACAGTGACTACTAAATCGAATTTCTGCCTCATCTGAGTTTGTGCTGTACGGTGTTCTGTTCCTTAACCTACCCTCATGTCTTTATTTCAGCTTTCTCAAATACACAGTGCATTAGAACAAAGTCTGGATTCTCTGTCAGACCAGCAGGGGCTGCCTAGATGTTTCTGCATGGTCACTTTCAAGGTGCCCACCAGACTGTAACCGAGGCTCGGGCTTAGAAGTGGAGGCTATGCGTGTGTGTGTGTGTGTGTATGTGTGTGTGAGAGGAGCAGGCATGTGGGGGTGCTGCCTGCTGAAGATGGAGGAGCAGGCGGGGCAGGCCGGCTCCTCCGACCCCTCAGAGCTCCATCTGGACCACGGGGGGCTGTCATTTAGGAGTGCAGGGCCTGAGCGGAGGAGCAAATTGCTTTTTAATCGATCATATTCCCAGTAAAAGCCACTCCCAGCAGCCACTTGCCTACTTTCCATTCTATTTATGGAAAGTGCCCTGGACTTCTGTGTGCATCTGTGTGTGTGTGTGTGTGTGTGTGTGTGTGTGTGTGCGTGTGTGTGTGCGTGTGTGTGTGTGTGTGTGTGTGTGTGTGTGTGTGAGTGTGTGTGTATGGGAGAGCCACAGACAGAAAAAACAGACAGTAGGGGTGAGTTTTGTTGACCACTTTAAGTCAGTAAAAACAGAATCATGTTTCCAATTTTCTCTTAAGTCTTGTGTGTGGATGTATTTTTGCTCATTAAAATCCAAATACTACAAGGACCTTGCAATACTCATGTGGTTATAGATGATATGAAGGCTGATAGCAAGCTGTTCCTTTGAATCTGAAGAAGGCAGTGATTCCAGGGCAATGAAACATGAGCATCAGACAAAAACAACAAAAAGAAAACCCTCTCCACCGTTAAACACCACAGAGCTACAGTCAAACATGTCATGTGCTTTTATAGAAGCCCAACAATGCTGTAATGTGATCGTTTTCTCAGCTCCAGTTTCTTGCATCTATTTTCAGTCCGGTGCCCAGTGTTGAGTCTCACACTAACAGGCGCTACTGTGAAGCGTGCATGGGTAATAAATTATGACTCAGCCCAATGCTGCCGCTGATTGTTGGATCCATTTTCTAAGATGCCGTTGTTTCTAACTAATCTGCCCCTCGGGGCTCTTGAAAAGGAAGTTTAAGTCTGTATTTGCTTGCTCTGTAGAACAATTTTTTTTGTTCTTTTCATAAAGCATCGAATCACCCCCTTTGTAAAAACAAAAAAAAGCTCAAGCTGTAATGGTGTCACATAAAAGATCCTGCAGAATGAGCAATATCATTGAATGAGGCCGTCGCTTGCAAGCACTCCTGTCAGTTTTCTTTTGCAGGCCTCCCAGGAATTGTAAATGTCGTCACATTTTCAACAAGACAGGTTTTTCACTATTCGCTGGAAATTAGTTTTTGGGTGTGCTATTCTTTCTCTGCAGTGCAGCAGAAAATGTATGACTATTTAATATGACTTTGTAGAAATTACAAAGACGGGACATAAATTAGGGGATAGCACAGTTATGAGATCTCTGTCATCATTATTTGGAACCTCATTTGTTTTTTTACAGTGGCTCTGACAGAAACGAAAGAAAAAACATGTAAATAGGTTAAACACAAGCAATGGAAGAAAAACAACTGCACCAATTGACAACACTCAGAAAACTGCTGCATATAAAAAAACAGGCAAACTGTGAAACAGAGTATGTGTTTGTCTTTAAATTGTTAAAGATTCAGTTTTATATATTTGCATTGACATCTGCAACATCAGTCCGGATTCTCTTTGATTGTGCCTTACTAGTAAGCTAGTCTCCCATAGCCAGGTCTATCTTCACAGCACTGGAGAAAGGTCTCGGCGTGCCCTTTTTCATTCTGGAATAATGCTCCTTCTTGTTTGTATTTCTTTACAACAATCATTTTGTGTGGCACTAAGTCCCAGATGCATGATGGTGCTGGTGGTGTTTGTTCGACACTTGTGGTTCCTTTAGTCCATTTGTAAACAAACAAAATAGTATGTTTATCAAGTTGTCATATTGCACTGTGTCCACATATTCTAACCTAATAGCAGACAATGTCTCTCTCTGCATAGCATGTGCAACATCAGGAGGCGGACTAGTTAAGTGATTCCAGATGCTATTGTTCTCCCTGATCGATAAAATATAATGCAAATGTGAGAAATGTACTTTACGGTCATGCGTTTGCTGGTAGGGGTGGGGCATAATTTTTGGACAACTTGCACGACTAGAGCCTGAGTGAGGCCACACCGTTAAAAAATGAATTTGCACGTGTCAGAGATAAAACACAGAGGGCGACCGAGATATAACCTCACAACGAAGTTCACATATCAGCCAGTCTATCGTTAATGTGGGACGAAAAAATAACACATGTACCTGTTAATAACCCAAAATTAGCTGTCTCTGCTCTGAACCCAGCAAGCCTTCATAATATAACATCACTTATCAGCTGATCTTACCTCATGCCTACATGATTTTCCTTTAAGTAAAGCAAAAATAATCCAATAATACTTGATCAAGTAATCCAGTTGTGCATGGGAGATTTGTACTTCAGTCACTTTCGTCACACAATGGCTAGACGAGTGTTCTGGGTTTCGTTTAATGGAATGGGCATATTAATAGAACAAAAAAAGGGGCCGATAGACATTATTCCCTTTTCAGCCATAACCAAAGCTTGTTTTTATTCTTCTTCTACTTAACAGTTGAGTTCTTAAAAACGGAAATTTGACAATTTTTCCTTTCACCCTACGGTAACTGCCAGGGCCACAATATAATGCACAGTGTAAAATACAGAACATTTTAAAAGCCCAGTGATTTATTTAGTCAGGTATAAATGCATGGATTATGAAAGGCGTACAGTTGGGCAAGTTGCCATTACAAGGACACAAAGGTAGATATGTAAAATCAGCCCAGTGCGACATCTGGGATTGCCACTTCAAGGATTGGAGGGGAGATTCAGTTTTTTTACGGTGGCCTGCGTAAGTCTTATAATGATAGGTTACCGATGGACAAGATAAGATGAAAAATGTAAGAAATGTAGCTTGACAGTGGCTAACCCCTGGGCGGTCCACCAAGGTAACGTCTATTTGTTGGAATCTGTAACGGTTACACCAAGTGAAGATGAGACTCGGGTAAAGGAGTTGAAAATACGGTTTATTGATGATTTAGGCAAATAGGTGTTTGAGGGAGAAGGGTGGTTCAGGTGGTTGAAGTTTGAGTAGCAATGCTTGAGGCTGGCGGTGTACAGAGGCACAGACAGAGGTAGCAGGAGGCACTGGAAAAACAAGAGCAAAAACATGTGTTACAACAGGACACAAAAACACTTGAGAAACCATCAGGCTGGAGCGATACTTAGAGGCAGATCTACCGCTGGTGATGCAAAGACACTCTGGCAGCTTGTAGAGGGAAGAGGAGGGTCATATAAGCTGCTGATGATTGCAGCCCATGATCCACAGCTGTGGTGCCCGCCTCGTGCTTCTATCCACAGAGACCCAGGAAGTGGCGAGAACCCAAACCCAAAACTTCAAAATAAAAGCCACCAAGAGTTCAAATTCGAATTCAAAGAGTGATCGATTACATTGACAAATGCTGCTTCAGCCGTCAGGTTAAAACCTGAAAACACCCAACTCTAACAGAAGAGGAGGAGAATGCTGCCTGAAATAGGCAGCCAATGGCAGGCTTATATCTAAAGTCGGCATCCTGTAACTCAGACTACATGTTAGCAGCACTGTTCAGCTAACAGTTATAGGAGTGGGAGTGAGAAGAGAAAAAGAGGAAGGATGGAGAGGTATGTCAGGTACTCAGCTGGAGGTCCTGCATGCTCGCTGTCAGTATCTTGTCATGGCCTCGCCCCCTGACCAAACAGGACATGAGCCTCAGCACCTCATGCTGCTGTCTGGCTCTGCTGCTGTCCTCATGAACCACTCATAGCTTTTATCCAGGCACTTCTCTGTTGTTTACTGCTCATCCTCCCATGCTGGGTGTATATTCTACCGTAAAGCCTCTCCAGCATCTTCCCTAATCAGAGTAGTGACAGACTGATACAGTCAGTGTCTTTAATTATAAATCTGATAGCAGCTAATCAATACTGTCAACCTCTCCTTCTTTAAGCACAGCTTGTCAATTTGTTGATGTTATTATTAATGCAACATGTCTCGTGAAAGGGAGCGCATGGAAGGGCTTTACTCTTCAGGATGTCTGTAAAATGTGCACTGAAACCTGCTTCATCCTGCCTTAAGCCAATTGTATAGTAATGTCTGGTTGAACTAAATGAAAGTGCAAGCTTTGATTCACTGCAGTAAAAAGGGAAAAAACTATGCAAATGGCCACGGACATTTTCAAACTACACATACAGCATAATCTTTAACATATTCCAAAGACACAGATTTAAATGCACTGTTCTATCCAAGCCCCCCTATTTGCTGGAGTGAATCTGCTTCAAGCTTAGTAATTGGTTTTCTTTTATATTGTAGTTTTCTCATTGGCTCCTGAGCTTTTAGGGAGTTTAAAAATTAGAAGTTGCAGCAATATGAGGAATGTAATAATCTCTCAAAACAGCAAGTAAACCTTCTTTCCAAATATATTGGTCTCAGAGGTCACTGACCAGAGCTTTTTATTTTCTGTGCCACTGATTAGTTTTCTCCCATTGGTGTTTAAGTGCTTCAGTCCTAATATGACTTAATTTAAGGCAATAGATGTGTCAAAATATCTTTCTGAATTTGGTGCTGCAGAGATGCACCTGCAAATTGCCCATGACCATGTTAATATTTTTCATTGAAAATTACAATAATGATATGCAATTCTGCTTCACAATATTGAAGGAAATTATTTTGTATTTTTTCCAAATTTTCAGCCCTACATCATTAAATAATCACTATGGGCACTGGACGGCCAACTCTGATCTATATATATATATATTTTTTTGCTTTCTTGCTTCTTTGAAAAAAATAAGAAGGTTAGATTGAGAGTTGTATTAAACCTCTCATCTAAGTCTGACGCCAGAAAGCAAATGAGCGTATACACCAAAATGTCAAACATCCTCTAAATACTTGTATTGACTGGCAGAGGCACCTGAGGGATGGAGCAAGTGAAGGAAATGTACCCCGACTGTTCAGCAAGAGCGAGCAAAGTTATAGTTTTGCTACCTCATTTTGATTGTCTTTTTAAAAATTAACTTTTCATCATACATACCCACAATCTGGTTATTACATCTAAGAAGCCATATATCAATGATAATTTTATTATTTTTAGCAGCTGAACCAGACAAATAATTAAAAAAACATTGTACATTTTTGGTACCATCCCTTGAATTGTGCAGGTGACATAATCCAAGATGTTAGGTGTTATACAAATGCTGGAAATGTGTTAAAAAATGTATAATTATGTAACTTTCAAAGTAAAATAATGTATCTTTCAAAGTAAAATTAGGTATCTTTCAAAGTCTGCTCTCCCATTTTAATACATAATCAGGCGCCTACAGTGTACATGTGTTTACTGGAATCAAACAGTTGACTAAAATGTCCTTCTCTCTGTTTTACAGGTGTAGCATCGCAAGTGTTGTGGCCTCTGTGATAAATGTCAGCCTGTCCTGGTATTTGTATGGGTCTTTCTCCTCAACCAAGGGTGAGTCCATCCCATTCTCAAACAGGTCTGTTGTGGTTTACTGTAGGAGTGGATTTATACAACAGGTGCTACACACTCAATGATGCAGAGGACAGATTTTATTCTCAAATACTAATCTCTTCTGCAAATATTCTGAAAGCCCCCACAAAGCTGTAAAAGACAGGACATCAAGTACAAGTCAAAATGATGGATTAGGGACACAACATGTGGTTTAATGACGGCTCATAAAGCTTTAGGCTGAGGAATAGATGACTTTGGTGTCATGTTTTATTACAGTTAGTCCAACAGTGTGGGACACTCATAGGTGAATTTCACTGATTGAGCTTTGTATAATGACTCTTTTGGGACGATTGACAGCAGTCTGCTACTGAGAATAAAGTGAATATGTTAGTTCTTTGTGCTGTCCCACTTACTGTAACAACCATAAAACAGATTTAAAGCTATAGACACAATCTCCTCTGTTATATTGTAAATTTGGATTGCCGACACAGATCCTAAGTAACTCCCGTGCCCAAGATCTTTTCAGCAGCTTTCTTGTGTTGCCTTTCTCTTTCACTGTCTTCCAAAGTACTGATGTTCTTCTTTCAAAGACATAAAGTTTTGTTGCCACCTGACAAACATTCAGGCCTTGATGTTGGTTGCCTAGGAGCTGTAAACTGAAGTTGAACCTATTCGTGGAAGCTCTGTTTCCAAAGAAAAAAAGTTCAGGAAAAATCGGCCAGCGTTTTCTTTGGTCACTTTGACAAGAGAAGTCCCTTTAGCCATTGATTTACAAGAACGCTGAGTTGCTACATTATGTTCCTGTCGCTACTGAGGTAAATCTTTTTTCTGGCAGCCAAAACTGGTCATTTGCGTAGTTTAGCTGACAAAAAGGTGGATCCCAACTCCAGGTCATGTTCTGTTTCTGTTGGTGTTGTACTTTTTGTTTAATGGGACTGAGCTACTGCGCTGGCTGCTCTTCAGGGAGCAGTACATCACCAGGGCTGCATCTGCACACCTCAGCTAGGAGTTACGGCCTGGCCTCGGATGAGATATCAGCTTTAAGACTTGACATGAGGGGAAGATTTAAAGAGTTGCAAAAAAAAAAAAAAAATCTCACAAAATGGTGAAGACAGCCAGGCACTGACATGCAGTTATTGAAAGCACTGGTACGGGAGATTAACCCAACTCCACCACCTCCCTCGGGCTGTGATTCTCTCCTCTTCCCCTGAGAGGCAGCAGGGCTGCTGGGACACGACTATTGGGTGATTCATTCCTCTCTATCATTTCCTCACTGCCTGTTTGCATTTTAAAATGTACATCTGAAAGCGTAAATGTTGTTAGTTTGTTTATGATTTCATATTTCATTTCCTGCCTCTCCAAAGCCCCTAAAAATCCTTTATGATTCATCAAGGTGGGAATAAGTGGCCATCTGTGGACCGATTGTTTATTGCCTTTAAGAGGTCAAATCACGGACACACGCTCAATTGCTCCTTAAGCACCCTACTGTTCAGCCAGGAGTCATTCTGTGGATGATGCTGGAGAACTTTTTGAATTAGAGTCTGCAAATTATTTATCAAAGCATTTTTTATTCCATTCTGGAGACCTGCTGAGAGTTCTCCTTATATCATATCACAGAGAGAATTTGCACAAGAAAAGTAAGATTGTGATTGCATAATTATAGGAATATGACTTATACAGTTTTCTGATGTTAACTTTAGCAACATTTTCTTTTTTACTCTCAAAAAAAGATCAGGCAGAGCAAACACTAGTTCATATTATATTTACTGTTTTGCAGTTATAGTTTGTTACTTGTTAACACACAGCTGCTGTTTGTATATCAATGTTGTATGTGTGATCACAGCTGAAACCACAATTTTCCTCTTTTAATGTGGTGTTCAGTGTGTGCTTTCTCAGGAAATCTTCAGCAGCAGGTCTTCACTTATTCATAATGTTGACTTCAGGCTTCACTACAGCTGCAAAACATTTCAGAGAACAGGTTTAGCTTGTATCCTCTACCAAAGCACTGCTGGTAGAGAAGGTTAAGTGCACTAAGTGACATAAGGACAGTGTAGTTGTCCATCCATGTGCCCCGCCTCTGAAATCATTGTAATTTTATCCCTGAATCCTTGGCCCTCCAAAATGGCATCGTTTTAATTAACTCTCTGGAGCCTCAGTAAGAAAGGCCATTTTAATAGAGTGGGAATGCATATTAATCTGTTGGCAAGGGGCCAATTATGGTTGACTGGCACTGTGTGTGCATACATGGCGTGGGCTAATATGGCCCCTCCAAACCTAAGCTCATGGATTAAACTCTTATGTTTTCAGGTTTTCTGCACTTAATCTTCAAGCAACTTGTTGAGTATCATAGGTGAATATATTTCCGACGTCATGTGTTCTCAATTCAATGTAAATTTAATACACTACATTTAGTCTGACTCACCTGATATAGCCTGCCATTGGCCTCCTAATTTAGGTTGCATTCTTCTCTTCTTCCACTATTATCACTGCGGCTGCATCCAAGGCCAAGATGATTGTGTTCTCCAGCACTGACACAGCACTGTGGAGATAGACTTACATGTCAGATATGTGACTCAAGTCATTTGCTTGAGTCTCAAGTTAGTCCCATGTCAATTTTCTCAAGACTTGACTCAAGTCCTGAGTCAAGTCAACATAAAATTGAATTATTCAACTGAACTTGTCAAGGAGGCACCTTCTTTCAATACAAAGTCAATGGAGAGTGATAGCTTGTTTCCCCCCCCCGGTGATCTTCAGAGTATGATGCATGGCGCTCTGTCTCTAGAACAACGTTTATTGAGGGTTTATAAGTGATACCAGTTATCAGGCTAACGTTAGACAGCTATGGAGTTGTGCGAGAACAGATTGTATCTGGCTAACATCAGCCCTCAGACACTGACTGACTGATCTGAACGAGTTTTTAAACGATGATGTTGATGTTGAGGTCTGGCTGTCAGAAATCTTTAATGAGCAGATCTTGCATCCAGCAATTTTCCTTTTTCCTTCCCTTCCACATGTAAAAGTCTTGAATCTGGAAGTGATGACTCATAATGATGATGATGATCAGATGTGATCTATAGACCATCAGGTAGCCACAAGAAGCTTGACTGACAGGGTGCTCATCCAATCATAGTGATGCCATTCCAAGAATGCACTCACATATCGGGTCACATTCAAAGTCACTTTTAATGTCAACATTGAATATTTTGCATAAACAAACTATACAGAGACATGTCATTTGAGTCATCATGTCTCAAGTAAAGTCCAAAGTCTTCAATTTTCAAGTCCAAGTCAAGCCTTAAGTCATTTATTGTCTATCAAGTTGCCATCAAAACAATGACTTAAGTCCACATGTCTGATACATGTAACACGGCAGCACAGTTTAAACCAAGCATATTATAATCATATAATACAGAATTAATCCGTCTAAAATTTCACATAGTTTTCCTGTTCTTCTTGCGTAACGAGTCAGTTTCAGTGGTTTGTGAGCTCAGTTACATTAAGTTCTACCTATAGACATGTTGTGCAGAACAATGTGACACTAACAATAGCTAGCAAGTAACTATTCTATTTAGACTTGCAGTTCCCACAAGGGTCACCCTTGCTTATACCAAACAGCATACATTATAAGTTGGCACAGCTCGGTCCTTCTCCTCAGCTGAATGAAAATGAAATTGTTCCAAAAAGTTTTGAAGTTACTTCTTCCTGACAGTGGTGTTGAATGTGCAGAGGAGGACTTTTAATAAGGCAGCCTCAGCTGGGAGTCACACAGACTGTCTCTAAGGGCAAGCAGGCCCATAACCATGAACTCCCAGCTTTCTCAATACCGCTCTACTTTATTCTCTCTTTCTCTCTCTGTTTCTCTCCCACTGAAACCTTTGAGAAGCTGGTGTTTTGTTTTCATTTGAAGGAAGAATGGCCGCTGGCCTACAGCCCAGTGATCCGCAATGGCCTGTTTTCCAAATAATTAAGATAGAGGGGAAGTTATTAGAGTTAATCATGCTTTTTTAAAATGGTGCAGATACACACTCATTCAATTTTATTTTGGACCTTGACATTTATTTTACATAACTTACAAGAACAATTCCACAATAGAATTGCTTCCAAGAGACATTTAGGCCATGTCTCCTTTGAAATGAGTTCATGTCATCCCGAGCTTTCAAATATTGTTTATCACTCATTTTGATTCATTCAGTGTCAGAATAAGCCTGAAGCCACCGTTTATCATTTTATGCACTGAGGGCAAATTAATGAGCCGGGGAAAACGACTTTAATAAGTTAATGTACACCAAGTGAGAAGAGCTTTTTTATGATCTGGCACCATGAATTGGTCGAGACAGCGGGTGAAATGGGTTTGCAGCCGTGCAGTCAGCTCTAGTCCACAGTCAAATTTGCAATCTTTTTAGGAAATTACAGGTTGTAATGATAAAGCCTTCAAGTTCTTCCTGCCTGCATTTACTACAGTAATGAGTCTAACCCTAGTCGTAACATGCCATTTCCAACATCTCATCTGCGGCGAGGCACATACAGTGCAAAAGAGGTTGTAAGCCTTCTTAGAAGATTGCATGTTTGACCTCAGAATAAATGAGAGTGGAGCTGTGCTGTAGGTGTGGCTGGTGTAAAGTTGATATTTGCAGAGACTCCAGACATGGATGTGGTCAGGTTCCTGTGTATTTGGTGCACAGTCAACCTGCCACTATAAATACACGCCTGTTCTGTCACTGGTGCCACATTAGTGAGACTATAGAAATGCTTTGGGACCAAGTGGCCCTTTCAGTGCAATTATATTGTATAGCATTGAGGCATATGTTTACAGCTGCTCTCAGGAATAATTATATCCTCCAGAGGAGTGGGGAGAGAATGTGCACTAAGCTCCAGTGGGCTTCATGGGGAACAGTGGTGGGTGTTTTATTAAATGGTCACAAATGATGGTGCCACCCCAAGTGGACCGCTGTCTTCAGTTTGTTGCAGTGAAGACTGGCAGTGTCAGGGATCCCCTTAGTTTCCTTCTGTGTTGGTATGGAAATTTGGATTCTTGGTCTTCTGGCAGAAAAGGTCACCGTCCAGCCTAAATGTGTATAACTTATTATTTTTTTCTTTTTGCATTTCCACAGTCAGTCGTGTATGGAGTTACTTTTGCGATTTATGCAATCAAACCAAACAGGTTTGAGACCAAAACCATCAACATTGCAATTAAAAGACGTTTTATTGCAACTCTTTTCCTGCAAATCCAAAAGTTTTGCTTGCTGTTGCATCTGGTAGGCGGGACCTACCCTGAAAGCTGTCAGACAAATCCCTGGCTTGTCTCGATAGGAGTGACAGCTTGGCAACATTGCTCTCGCTCCTTTTTCTTCATGGACATCAAAACTCCCTCTCCCGTTTACAGTGGATATTGCCATTGCCGAACTGTCACTTCGATGGAGACTGGCCAGTAGAGACGAGTCTTATATCTTTCAGCCGAGGTCCCTCCCACAAGATTTAGCTCAACAGCAAGCAAAACTTTTGGATTTGCATGCAAACGTTTGGATACAAAAGCAAAACTTTTGGATACAAAAGCGAAACTCTTGGATTTGCAAAAGAAAGTTTTTGATCTGCCATAATACATTTTAATCACAAATTCATTGTACTTAGCAGTGTCGAGTGTTTTGCTCCCAAATCTACTTTTTGTTGCATAATAACAAAACAAAACTAACCTAATAGTCCCGGCTATAATAACTGCTATAATAATAAAACAGACAATAGACATAGATTATGGATACAGATATAGAAAATGGGTTACAGTAAACACAATATGCTGAAAATTCCATCAGATCAAAAGTATATTGAAAGTCTGAGCAATGTTATTGTGAAATGTGTGTATGCAGGAAGTAAAAAACAAGCCAGGATGAACAAGAACTTAAAGGGAGTTAAACATAATGAGTTGTTTTTTTTGTGCCATAAACTCCATGCAAAGCAAAAGTACTGTGTGGAAACTTCACTATCTCAAAAAGAAACCCTCCCTGTTAAGACTGCATTATTATCTATGGTAAGAGTCCTGGAGATAAGATGTTTGCACAGAAACTGGTCAGGAAGAAACACCTGTTTTAAGGTCAGTCAGTTCATACTGTTAATGCATGATTGTGCTATAATAAATATTGCAGACTCTTGTCTACCTCTGTGACCAATGTTCTGGTAATTTTAATGTGTGTGGTACTGAGTTAGAGTGGCAAAGCGATGGTTTTTGATGGAAATGTCTCACATTGTTGTGCTTGGAATAAAATTATTATATTTTAGAGAAAGAGAAATCACAAATAGGTGTGCAGAGTCTCTTTAATGTTCTAGTGTGGCTGCGAAATAATACTAATTAAGTCATAGTCACAACCTGACTCTTGTGCCATGCTAAAATGAGAGTTTACACTATGTTCAATATTCAACAAAAGTTATTTATTAAGATAAGAAAATTAAATAAACATTCAACTAAATATTAACAAATCGTGGAGCGTGATTATCAGTGAAATCAGTGGTGTAGGGAAGAGATGGTGTATGAATGTTGTAGTGTGCGTAACAGAATAGAAAAAAAAACTAAAGCAACGCTGCCGTCCTCACACCATGGACAACGATGCCTGCAACGAAAAAAAAAGAGAAAACAAGAACAAACTATCAACAAGGGAAACAAACCGTCACATCCAAGGAGGGGGAATGAGCGCCACAGATGGTCTGAGAGCACTGGAACATGGATAACAGGACCTCACATTTATGGACTAGGAACACCGGGCCAGATGTTCCCAGGAGGCACAAATCAAGACTCCCATTTACTTGACACAAACTACTGGGGGTAGTCACACCCCCCCATCCCATATTGTCATAGCTCCAAGTAAAGTTTTGACTGCATACTGTTTGCAGTTTTTGAATGAACACATATACTCTCTGTCCACTTCATTAGCTAGCAAGGTGTACCTAATAAAGCGGCGTAGAGGTCTTCTGCTGCTGTAGCCCATCTGCTTCAAGGTTGGATGTGTTGTGTCTTCAGAGATGCTCTTCTGGATACCTTAGTTGTACCGGGTTATTTGAGTTACTGTTGCCTTTCTATCATCTCCAACCAGTCTGACCATTCTCCTCTGACCTCTGGCATCAACAAAGCATCGAGGCTCACTGGATATTTCTCTTTTTCGCACCATTCTCTGTAAACGCTCAAGATGGTTTACAGTAGATCAGCAGTTTGTGAAACACTCAGAGCAGCCCGCCTGGCACCAACAACAATGTTACATTCAAAGTCACTTAAATCACCTTTCTTTTTCCATTCTGATGCTGGTTTGAACTCCAGCAGCTCGTCTTCCCCATGTCTACATGTCTAAATGCATTGAGTTGCTGCCATGTGATTGGCTGATTAGACATTTGCGTTAACGAACAATTTGCACAGGTCTACCCAATAAAGTGGCCGGTGAGTGCATCTGGCACATACTGTATGTAGTGTCAGAAGAATATCATCAGTACAGTTAGATATTGTGTACAATATATCAATTTGTGTTGTATAATGACCAATTCTAAACCCATTTGATCCTTGTGCAGCTCCACAGACAGCTGTTGATGAATAAAGCATTCAGGATATAGACTGGTGAAAAAAAAGAAGTAAATTAAAAGAACAATGCATTTGTATTACCCACTCATTATATTTTTCAAACACAAGTACTAATATGCTTCATGCACATTGGTTGCTATGTTATTTGTGATAATAATTATCTACTGCCCAATGCTGTGGCAAAGAGTGATGCTGTTTATTTCCAGTGCGTGCATCATGATAGCAGGTAGCGTAGTGCTGCCCTTTCCTGTGCTGTTTTGAGACTGTATTTGGATGCATGGCAGTGATGCAGCAGAGGGTGGCAGCGGCAGAGAACCGCCAAGCGTGACTAATCTGGGGATCTCCTGTGTGGTGTGTACGGCTGGCCGTCCTTCATGCCTCACGCCTCCCTGATGGGGCCCGCACACCCACTGCCTCGCACGCCGATGGAGGGGAGGAGAGATGGTACAATTTGGAGGAAGGGTTAGACATCTCAGTGCATCATTAACACATATAGTGAAGTTTAGACTTTCATTAAAGGGCCCAGCAGGTCGCCTGCAAAGTTTTAGGTTATTTTAGTGGCACTCCACTAAGTATCTTATATTTTTTCTTCTTAAAGTAAGTCCAAGTAATGAATATATATATATCTTGGAATCTGTTCCAGTCACGATTGCTAATGTATTGGCACAAGATTATAGAGGTTTTTAAGGGGCTGCAGTTTACTGCCATTGTATCTATTTGCACTCAGATTTCCTTCTTAGTTGCACTTCTTTTAGGACTTGCATTATAATTTCATTTAATTGTATTATAATTGCCAGTATCTGTAGGGTGATGGGCTTGTGCACTTGGCTCCGGTACAGCCTGGTCGGTCAGAATCAGCTGTGGAAAAGGAACCTGTTTGTGTGTTATACCCTCAGAGTGAGTCCACCATCAACAGAAATATCCTTGAAATAGTTTTATAAGAATATTTGAGACGATCAAATGATTCAATTGATGTTTTAATGTGCCATTCTTTTGATTCATTATACAAAGACTGTAAGCTCTTTTGACTGCACAGCGTTCACTTTATATGATTTCGCTGCTCACAGCTCCAGCCCTTCAGAGACCTGCTAATTCTGTTTCAATGCTGCAGTTGTCATTTTGCCTGTCATTACAAAAATGACAAAAATGATATATGAGAACTCTGAACACAAATCCTTGCCTTCTTATGTGCCAAAGGAGAGAAATTGTGAATGTACAGTGCCTCTATATTAATAGGATTGCTTTGTTCTTATTCAGAGGGAACTCAAGTTGCCTTCTTCTGATTGCCTCCCAACTGGCTCTAGCTCCTCCATGTTATACACCAGTGTGGGACGACTAATATATTCATTGGTTGTATGTGAAAGGAGAAAAAAAAAAAGTGCAATCCAACTGAATCAGATATTTTTTGCACAAGCTGTTATTGTTACTGGAGACACTGTAGTGCAGAGAGACGTAACAGACAGATTCCAAGGCTCAGTTCAAACCCAGAAAGGCAGTTACCTGGTATATACACCTTATCTTCTGTGTCTTAAAGGTTTGCCCAATCCATTTTCAAAATAAATGTCTTTTTACGTTTCTCTAAACCACAGATACGTAGAACCTCAAATATGTTTGAAGTGAACGTTTCTGAACAGCAGCAACTCGTTGTCATTGTTATGTGATGACCGATGTTAAAAACACTTTGGTTCCTTCTGAAATGGAAAGATGCCATCCCTCCATGCCACACACTTTGGATCAGAAGTACTTTATATTATATGAAAATGGAAAAAATAAAACACACACTTAGAGGTTCAGCTGGCCAATTCAATAAGATTTGGCAACCTTTTCTGAAATATGTGGAAGAGAAATCAGAGCTGCATGACTCAAGTTAATTAGGACAACCACAGATTTCATTGTGCTAAGATGACGACCCGCTTAAATACTATTCAGTATGTACTGTACTTCAGTATGTACTGTACTTTTCCCGGAAAATTCTCTCCTTTTTATGGTTATATATGTCCTCTTTTTAACTTATATTATCTTAGATTTAGTCATCTATTGATCATTATTATGATTTATCTATCTATTT
Source organism: Centropristis striata (assembly GCF_030273125.1). Taxonomy (NCBI): domain Eukaryota; kingdom Metazoa; phylum Chordata; class Actinopteri; order Perciformes; family Serranidae; genus Centropristis; species Centropristis striata. The sequence goes on from NC_081523.1 coordinate 29,014,756, forward strand.
ATTTATTTATTTTTACTTTTTGGGGTGGAGATTCTGTTCTGAGTGTTCCTGTATGTCTGTGTTTTATTGTGAAAAAACTTAATAAACAAAGTTTAAAAAAACAACAACAACAACAACAACAACAACAACAACAACAACAACAACAAAAACACTTTGGGTTAAGGTTAAGCACCAAAACTACATGGTTAGATAAGGTAGGTAAAATAACAGGGTTAGGTTTATTTAAAAAAAAACACCACTCCTGGACATTATGACGGAACACAAACACAGATCTCACAGTTTAAAGATGGTGGTCTGTGAAAAAGGTTTTGCTTGGTGAAAAAACTTTGCCATGATACTTTTTCTTACTTTATTCACAGTAAACCTTATCCAATCTATTTTCTCACAGACAAATCCAGGAACTTCAAATAATGATCCTAGCAAAACATTTTCTTGTGTTTTACAGAAAGAAAAATTAAGAAACTTAGAAAGATTATCCTGGCAAAACCCTTTTTTTATCACCTGTTCTAAAATCATAAACACAGGAGAATAAGCTTTTCAGATTTACTTCAAAGATGATTCTCCCTTGCCACTGAGGGCTTCCTTATGAAACAAAGAGAAGGAAGATACTAAAATGTACCGTAGAGCTGAGGGGAATTGCACACTCAGCTGATCATTCTCGGTGGGTTTGTCATCACAAGTGACACTCTTAGTCATTAAATCCATAGTCAATATAAAAAAATATAAATGCTTTAACAAACAACATCGTATCCATCATATATGGATATATGGATGGATAAAATTGACTGACTGACTCCATTACCTTATGAATTATTTGATGAAATGCCAATATTTCTGATGTATTACTCAGTCACCCACTTAATTTAGCTTATGGAGGAATGTAGTGTTGCAACAGATGTCTGTAAGAAAAAGTGCGAATGAGTTAGTTGCTTATTCTTGGTCTCTTTTAAAGCTTTTTCCAGTAGACCTCCATCTGTTTCTCTTTTTCACTGTTTCTCTGTAGACTGAACGACCCAGTGAAGCCGGGCCAGAATAAATCTCTCTGTGCTGACTCTGCCCGTGTCAGCTCCAGATTCACTTCATGCTTCTTTTTATTGTATATTTGAAACCCAAGTATCACTTTCCTCTGCCGGCTGAGCGCTGTGTGCTTTCACCTCCCTCAGCCTGCTTTTATTTATGTCTGTTAAAATTATACTTTTATCATGGTAACTCAAAAAAAGGTTTACAAAAAAAAAAAAACCCGAAAAAGTTGCACTTCCTGTCAAATACAGTCGACAACCATAGGTTATTTTACAGATCATTTCTTTAAAAATACTGATAATGCACAGTAAATATCTGTATTTATTTATTATATATCTGTAGAATAATTTAGATATTTTTCACTTTAACATGATGGTACATGTTTGACAACTTTTTCTGCCAGAATTTTCTTTAGCATTTCTTTAAAAAAAAAAAAAAATCACATTATATTTAAAGTTTTTACTGTAAGAAAACAGAAAGTTGCCTTAATTTTACATTTTGCAATATAATGTGTATTTCTTTGTATTTTCAAATAGAATTCCCTGAAATGTTTAAAATATATATATATATATATATATATATATATTTTTTTTTTTTTTTTTTCTTTTTTTTTTTTCTTTTTCGGTGCACTATATATGTGTGAATACAGTGTGAGTTGGATGTCACTAACTTTTAATTGAATATATGTATGTGTTTGTGAGGAGGAGAGAGAGGAAGGGAGGGAGTTCAGCCCAACACTGTACTGGAATGTTAATTGGTGCGACTGGTCTGGCTCACAGATAACACACAAGGCTGCCTTTAATAAACCAAAGATCAGGATGTCTCACTGTCTCGCCCCACTGAGACAAGGGAGAGGAAGAGGGTGTGTGTTTGTGTGTGTGTGTGTGTGTGTGTGTGTGTGTGTGTGATGAGGCACGGGGAGGGGTGTTTGCTGGAATCCCTCCTTTTCCTTTCCTGCCTATCACTCACACATCTCGTTGCCTCATAACAAATAGAAAAACAGAAATATTGCAGAGTGCGAGGTGATTCAATGGGAGACTCAAAGCGCATGTATTATTAAGAATGGAGCTGCGATGTTTTGAAGTTATGCTAATGAGGAGCTACAAATCGAACCGTCATTTGAATCATCTCCTTGCCTGTCCCTCCTCCTCTCCCTCTTCTAATTTATTCTATTTCTTTTCCATCCGTTCCACAAGAGTCACACATTCAAGGACGCAGCGTTGGCATGAAGCGGTGCTCATGCTGTTTAAGGGAGGTGATGGTGGATTAGACAGCAGCTACAGAAAGCTCAACACAGACCTCTGACCGGAGGCTTCTCCTCCCACATGCAACCTATAATAAAGAGCTCATTTTATGTTCACCTCCTCCTCTCTGACATATATACATTTCTCTCTGAAACACATATGAGAAAAATAGATCTGTATGGATGTATTCGCTCACATTACCCTTCACAATCATCCTGGCTTCTTATTATAGAAACACAAACGATGAATATCACAGAATCATGAGATGTAAATACATTTAATCTTGGCAGCATATAGCAGAACAATTTGCATCCGTGTGATGGGTGTTCATGTGTATTAATATTTAACCAATAACCCAGCAGACACCAAGCACAGCTATGATTTTATGAATTGATGCTATATGAACAATTTATGGAAATTTCACAGTCTGAAAATAGCAAAACTTTATACCGCTGACTTTTACTGCTGCTACTACTACTCTTGAATTATTCATGCATGATACTTCAGGTTAAGAGCATCAAATAAACTGTATCATGTACAATATATCAGAAAAGGCTGATGTTGACTGGCTGATATGATTAATAAAACAACAGGTAGCCTGTGCAGGAATGCCTGTAAGCATACAGGATCTGTGAAATACTGTATGGTCTTATCTCTGTCTGAGTTAAAAACCCTGGTGGCTGAGAATGAACTGTAAACAGGATAGAGATTTTCCTGCAGATGCCAGAGAGCAGAGAGTTATAATAGTCAAGGTGAGCTGGTTTTCAGGTTTTTCGTAGATGTAGTCCAATCTTTAAAATGTTTCTAAGATGCAGAAAAGAGGATTGAACTATAGATTTGATATGTTTATTGAGACTGAAGCTGCAGTCAGAAATGACACCAAGATTCTTCTTCTCACATATAGGCAGGGTTGCATCCCAATGTAGGACAATATTTTGACCTAATGTTCCACCAGATCTGCAAAATTCATACAAATGGAGTTAATGCAAAGTCCAGTAACTACTATTTTCCACTACTGGTCAACATAATGTGCTGCACTGATGGACTCCATAATAAATATATTAAAAAAGGGCACCTGCTGTATGCGGGCACTTTATCACATTTTGTCCACTGAAAGGGCAGCCTGGAGGGCACCTCATCATATTTTTATCTACCACAGGGGCATCCAGTGATGTGCTGTCAACCCGAGGTACCTGTGACGACTGAGTGAAGTCTTAGGAGGGTGCAAGCAACATGTTTTTTATTTAACAGCCCTAACACATGCACAAACCTTTTTAGGATATGTTGAGTGTTAGGGTTTTTTGTTTATAAAAGCATGTGGATGGAAATACAAGTACTTTACCAAGATAATTTGTGGATAAAATATTTGCACAGTCTGGACGGCTGGTATTGTTTTCATCACGTGTGCATGTGTGTGTGTTGGTGTGTTGGTGCGCGCGCGCGCGCGTGTGTGTGTGTGTTTTGGTGTGTGTGTGTAAAATGTAGTGATGAAAACACCTATTGGAGCAGGAATGATCACAGAAGCAGTTTTGAGTACATTGCCAGGTGTATAGTTGAGATAAAAATGAAGGCTGACTTCAAAGGTGTGTGTGGTCCAAGCAGCGGTGCTGGAAATAGGGGGGTAGCAAGTAGGGAAGGGTCACTGCCCCCCATCCCTCCACACCACAACACTGATGTGATCCCAGTGGAGGATATGCTAAGATATCTAGTATTGGACAATAGTTTGCAGAGTTTTAAATAAAAACAGATTTCATATGATCCTACATCTCATATTTTGTACAGCAAATGTAGCAACCAGTCCTCACACACAGCCAGCTTCCTGGGCTTCAACAGTAAGGTTGTCGTCTAGTCGTAGCGGCTCCAATGTCATTATACTTACGACTGTGTAGCTCTCTGCACCCAGAGGCAGAATGCAATGAGTTGAAATAACAACAAAATAAATTGTGTTTGGACTCTGCAACCTTCCAGTGTCAATAAGCTCGCCCATATTAGATTCGGTGAGCTCCACAAGTTGTTTCTGAGCACCGGCACTTTGACTGCTCCCATTGATTTATGTGAAAGCGGGCCAGGGCTTATACCATTGTAGACTTGCCTTGATTGCCTTGATTTTAAGTAATGACTAAATATGGCAATAGCTTGTTCACAGATGCTGGGATGAATTGTCTTGCATGTACATGTTCTTATTTATATTGGGTTTTTTTAACACAGTGTCTTTATTTTTGTGGGACCAGTATGCAGTATTTATTGACATTTACCTCATTTTATCTTAAACTGCGGCTAATCTCAGTTTTGAGATTTTTACTGTCCCTGTCAGCTAAATGCAGTTTCACATGCTTTCTTACAAAGTTGATCATAAAATTCTTTGGAAAGCTGTTTTGAATATCGAGGACTAAGTATGCAATCTCAGTCTATAAGTATCACATTTAAAATAAACCTTTAAAATTATATTGCTTTCAACCCATTCCAGATGAAACATCAGAGGTCCATAAAACAGAGTGATATATAGACACATCTTTACCTTCATTACTTAGAGGTAGTATTTAGTTTCAGGTTTAAGGAATATTTGGACATGCTCTGCTTATCTGCTTTCCTCCTGAGTGTCAGATAAGAAGATTGATGCCACTTTACTGTTCATATGTTAAATATAATGCAGCCAGCAGATGGTTAGCTTTGAAGACTGGAAACAGGAAAAGAAGTAGCCTGGATCCGTCCAAAGTTGTTTTTTTTTAACTGATCTAGCAGAAGCTCCAGTGCTTACAAATGAACACACTTTTTGTTTCTAAAAAACAATTTATTATTAACGAGTTGTGTGTAAAGCACTTCCTTAACTGGGCACACTAGGACTCTATATAAGGTGTCCAATAGTTAGTATCTGATGGAAGGTGGATTGTGTTCCCTTTGGACAGATCGGACTAGCTGTTCCCCCCCTGTTTCCAGTCTGTGTCCAGTGCTAAACTAAGCTAGCAGAAGTTCAAGACCAAGGAGGCACCGTATGTATATGTATACATGGACAGACATGAGGTTCAACTCCAAGGAAACAAAAGCACATTTGGGAGTCTCCATTTAAATATCCAGATGTGTGAGTTTGTGTGATGTCAAAGTGGCAGTTGTATCCCCCTCTCGTAGCTGTAATTGTAGAGAACAAAGTGGGAGCCCCTCTCGAGTATATGAACTCTAATTTCAACAAGCTCCAAACTGAAGTGACCTGCAAAAATATCCTCAATTATCCCCATTTGAAACAACAGAACACTGCAAATGAAGAGCACTTTATACAGGAAGGGCACACATTTGGGTCAAAAAAGGACTTTCACACTGCCGTGATAATGTATCATGTGACTCACTGTGATTTTGCTAGACACTTGAAAATATCACTGATTTATTTTTTATATTAATGTATTCACTTATTTACACCAAAAATAATAGGCCAGGATTAGCAGAGTATATTCCAAAAATCAGCTCCACTGTTGCAGTCAGTGGGTAAAATGCTTGAATGAAAGATATGTTAACAGATACAGAGGGTATTACCAGGTTTATTTAATCCCCCAGATACATTCTTCAGTTATTATCTACTCTCTGGTTTATGGCTTGATAGGTTTCTAACAGACAAGAGAGGATCAAAATGTAACACCATGACGTTTTCCAGGCAGGAGCTGATTTTGTTTGATTGCTGACTGGTGACAATTTCTCCCTTCACTGGCTCCCAGTATGGGCCCACAGCAAGACCTCCGGGCTCCAGGGAGACCACACATGGAGGAGAAAAGGGGAGGTGGAGTCTCTGCCTCACAGTCATTGATCTCTGTCATCCTTTTCAGGTGGCTTATAGGCTGTTGATTTCCCCCCCTGGGCTACAGTTATATTACACTACCAGCTAAAGACCGAAACACACAACAGTTTTAAACTTTCAGGCAATGGGTCCTTTGTGAAACTGAACTGTATGCGACATATTATCTAATGTGGTTATAAATTAACATAGTTACGTACAATTATTTAACTGAAAATAACACTGACCTTTAGGACATGGTGCCCCAGTTCAAATCCATTCATGCAGCCTGACCTCCTTCTTACGCAGACTTTGCCGTTCTTTACATCACTTCACTTCCGCCTTCGCTAATAATCACTATGTCCATGAAAGGTTGAAACCTGTACTGTTTTTATTTGAGTGGGGATCTGATTTTAGTCTGTTACTTATGAGAAGATTTTATTCAAATGGTGGTCCTAGATTATGATATGAGACCAGGCACCAGCAGTTGATTAAGAGCTTTGGTGACCAAAGACAGCTTGCGTTAAATTCTGAGTGTCAGGAATTCATGACCAGATTCTGAAAACTACTACAGTACACGAAACGCTGAAAATAACAATCATAATTCAGCACAAAAAAGTCCAGAATACACTTTTTGATGTGACATTTTATGAACCATTTTTAAATTAAAAAAACAAAATCCATGCACAGAATGTCATTATTTTTCCTGTTTACACTGAAGCACTGCAGTCCACAGGTACACACACAATCTGACTTCTCTGCCAGAGATTGCAACCAAGATTTTATTAGACCCTTCTCACACAATGTGACATGCAGTGAACCTGCAAGATTGTTGTTATCGCACAGTGTATAGGGTCCAATCTATGAGACTGTAAAGCTTGGATATAGCCTTAAATGCTGAAGGAAGCACATGGCGAGTTTGTCCAGTGCTATAGCAGTAGACTGTGAATCCCTGCATTTTAATTTGTACCTTTATAGGAATACTCTGACGTTTTAGTATTGCAAATTAAAGCACATGAAGCTGAAGGAATAACAAGAGATTGTTGATTGTAAGAATTCCTAACACAGGCTGTCATATGGCATCATCAGGGTCAGACTTGATAAAGTTGTTGTTTTCACAGGTTACGTACTGCCAATGACCGGTAAATTGATTTCCATATGGACAAATTGGTGAAGGTGGGCTTTATATATATATATATATATATATATATATATATATATATGGGTATATGGGTCTAGTCTACTCTTGTTCTCACATGATATAGAACAGTTAGAGAGCAGGAATGGCTGCTCTGAGTGAAATAGAGTAAAATAAGACTCATGTTCTCTGACTAAAGGACCCCTCTCTCATTCTTTCTCCTTCTCTCTTTCTCTGAATGAGAGAAGCAGAGTTGGGCCAGGGTTGATCGCTCCCTCTGTTCCCCCTCCTCACCTTTATTGTCCTCCCTTTATTCTCTCGCTAAACGCTGCTGACAGCATCACTGCTCACATAGATCCCCCTTCTGTTCTCCCCAAAGACCCACAGTGACCACTGAATGACCAGACCGTCAAAAGAAGAGGAAAACAAAGTTCGGAAGTATTAGTGTTACTTCCCCTCATCTCCAGGGATACAGAGGGAGAATCAATAGTTTTTCATTAACCTGTCTTCCTCCCTGTAAACGAGTAGGTATAGCCTCGGGTGCCACAGTAAATGCGCTAGTGATAGTGTTGGGGGATGATATCGCCCTCTCTTTCACACTCACACACAGACATACAGTACACATTCGCCCAAACATTCACATTTTACCTGACACTCTCTCTGGCAATACAAATCACTTTTTTATCATGTTGTTTGTCAAACCAAACCAGTAGAGTGAGTGAATTTTTAATATTTGTGAGAAAAGTTTATGCATTCCAACCATGCTGAGATTATGAATAAATGATGAAATCTTGCCAACAAATGTATTTTCTTTATTTGACTTTTTAGCCATTCACTACCACAAAGATGCTTAAAATGATGGCAGGGGAATGAAGTCTATTCAAAAGATCTTTGTTAATTTTTTGCACTAGATTCTTTTAAAGCCATTATTTTTCTCCAAATGACATTTTGATAAAAAGCAATAAGGGACATCAAACACACTCACTAAGTGCAGATGGGATTGAATCAAAATTGATGATTACAACCAAATTGTTGGTGTTTAAGCTTTTCTAGTAGTAGTTTTCTGGTAGTGATGTATCCATATCAACCCATATGAATCTATGTCCATGATCTGTAATAATGTAAAATAATTGTAAATTCGCTGCAACCACATATGTGCATGACGGAACCTCACAAACACTTGACCTCCATGGCAGATTTCAGCTCTATAGATAGAAAGTTGCCATTTTTATAGGGAGGGCACAGCTTCATGCACCAATGACTAGTTGTTGAGTTATGAAAGGGGTGTGGCTTAAGTATAAGGTGGGGCTAACTCACCAATGAGAGAGGAAGTCTCTGCTGAGACAAATGATCCCCCCTCACAAGTGTCCAGAAACAAATGGGTTGACGAGTTTTGGAAAGGGCATGGCTAATCAAAACCAGAAGTGCAAAAGGCTTTCCCCCTATACGACTAACTCACTCCAATAAAAGAGGAACTCTGCTGAGATCAATACCTCCAACAAGGGTCTATGACAAATTGTTAATGAGTTTGGCCATCGAACTTGCATCTGTTTAAAAGTCCTTTTTGTCATAGACCACTCCCACTCCCACTTTTTTGCCAATTGGCATAACAAGTTAATCAGCTGTCATTTGGCTCATGACCAACCTTTGCAAGTCTGTGATTCCACTCGGAAGTTGTATGCCTTTCAAGTTAGGCAAATCCCATTGTCTCTCTCCCTTTCAGTCAATTACCATGAACACAAACCACAGATACCCAATTTCAACCTCCTAGGATGAAAACTGCAGCCGCCAAAAGGTGGACCAACCAAATGATAGAGCGAGCCGGAGAGCTGTTGGTCGTAGCTAAAAAGAATAACAAATTAGAAAAGGTATTACTATCTAATCTAGACCGGATTTACACCGTCTACATAGAACACTGTGTGCTGCTTTCTTATTGAGTACATTACTCCTTCTCTCTCCGACAGATCTACAGTATCTCACATCTGTCTCTACACAATGTAGCCAGTGTTTGGGAATGACCTTGCTCCTTGTACGGTGCCAACCTCCCCTCTATAACAGATTAATCTCTCTTTTCCCATGTGGGCTTGCACACTGTGTCTCATGTGTTACAAACACAAGGTGAGACTGTGCACCTTTATATTCTCTGTTAATGTTGTTTGTTTCACTCAAGGCCCTCTAAGGACCAGAGCTAGCTGCACGTGTTTGAAAACGGCATCTGTCGTACCTGATCGTGGGGAAGTGGGGTGTTTTGTTCATGTACACCTGCTGTAGTTGTTGCAGCTGGCATCGTCAACAAGTGCTGTGGTGATTGAGGTGCATCAGGATGGGTTTAATCGGGGTATGCATGGCCACCACTGCTGTTCCTGTCATCTGCCCTGTAAGCATATCGCTACTGTTGCCATACACATTGGGAGTACTAAAAAGAAAGGCCAACAAGATTCCCTTGTCTGTTCCGCAAAATTAAGGAGAAAAAAAACCCTCAATCTTACTATGATGAGAAGCCAAACATGGACGATGCAGAGCTGAACAATTTCTCACAGAGAACAACTGGTGAAATAATGAGTTCAAATTATCCAAGATGGAGAACTGATTCAGAGGAGGTGATTATCACAGCCAATGGAGGCTGAAATTGAGCAAATGATTAGGAATGAATGCATTATTAATGGTTATACCATTGTGTGCAATACAGGGAGTCATGCTGCTTGCACAAAACGTTAGTCTCAGACCACAAAGGGAACCTCAACATCAAGGGATCAGAAACCTGCTTTGACATGGAGCCCACAAGTCAGTTGAGTGACTCGTCCAGGCTTGAAATTCTAACCCAAAACTTTCAATGGCTTGCCAATCGACTAGATTTTTAGAATAGAAAATAACCTCAGAACGAGGTTGGTGACCTGCCAAAGTGGCTGGTAGAGCAGACAGATTTACTGCCCGCATCCAAAATTTATCAGCATTTGGCTGGTGGTAATTTGCTGCCCTGAAGGGGAGATGAAGGCGGGAGGACTGCCATGGCATCGCCTGGATCCAGATGGCCCAAGACAGAAGGGGATGGATGCATGCACTTCATCAGCAGCCTATGTTCCATAAGCCATCAAAGGCTAAAGTAAAAACAAAAGCAACTATATGTAGGTTTGCCAAAGTTCCACAATTGATTTCACTCTATGCACTGCTGCCTGTGTGACAATAGAATACTGCCTGTTGAATGGTTGTACGGACTGTTACTCTGTCTGCTATTTAATTCAGAGGTACATTATGCGCTCATGATCCCATTTAAGGGGCATTTTGGGAGACTTTTATTAAACAATAAAGTAGCACATTGACTAAAAACTAATTTGTACTCCTGATTTGTACCAATTTGTTTAATTTCAGTTGTCACATGCTTCACTTATTTCTCACTGATGGAAACAGGGAATGGTGTGCACAGAGGACTTTGGGGCTGGTTTCCCTCCACGTTTACAGTTCTGTGGTCCATCTCTCATCTACAATACTGGTCATTTTTTCATGTTGACACAGTTCGGTTCTTTTGCTAGTTGCATGGTGCCATGGCGCCTCAGGCTTTGATATCTTATCAAAAGCCGCTACATTTGGTTAACAAAAACACTGAAAGGAATTTCACAGGCTTGAATGATTAACCCACAGTGACCCATGAGTGTCAGTAGCCAAATGTCTACATGGATATTTGATACAAGTAAATTGAGAATAGAGTGCAATTCAAAAGACCTAATTATCTGTGTTTGCAGTATCATATGTGTTTTAAGAACAGTTAAGGCAGGGCGAGCTTATTTATGTAGCACACGAAAAGCAATAAAAAGTGCTTTTACATAACTCATAAAAGGGCATTTAAGATGAAAGTCTGAAGTAGCCAAGTTAAACAGCACAGGAGAAATATAGGTCAACATGCATCCTGAAGCTGGTTGAAATTTCCGTGGAGTACAGTGAAAAACAGAAAGTTTTAAACATGCATTTAAAAATAATACAATATGGGGCATGTGTCAGATCAGCTCACAGTTTGTTCCAATTATATAAAGCACAGAAGAAAATGAGGAGCTGTGCAATGGAAAAGAGTGAACCTTTTTTATTTTTGACTTGAGAGCCTTTTCATTTAATGATTTTATCAGCAGTGATGGAAGAGATTCAGATTCTAAATAAAGTAAAAGAAAAGTGCATCGCTATTATCAGCATAATACACTTAAAGTATCCAAAATAAAAGTATTATAACCCCAATTCCAAAAAAGTTGGGATGCTGCACCAAATTCATAATTTGTGTCAAAAAGTGACATAAAATATCCTGTCTTTCTATTTCAAATGGATTACATGTTACAAAGTAAATAAATAAAAACAAAATAACTCTCACAATTTCTAAATTACCCCAAGCATTGTTTTCTTCATTATTTACAAGTGTTTTCAAATCAGTGCATATTGGACAATATACATGCCAGTGAGCATATAATGTTGGTCAACTAATATAACTGCCACACTCTAGTCTCCTGGTTGTGGGATAGACACGAGAGGGTTATTAATGTTTTTATTCTCAGCATGGTAACCAAAATGTCCAGCAATTACTTTAAATAAATGTAGTGGAGTGTACACAGTTTGCCAAGAAAAGTTATAAAGAAGCAGAAAATGGAAATACTCAAGCAAAATACAAGTATAATAAAAAGGTCCTAAAGTACAGTACTTCAGCAAATGTTGCACAGCTGCATACACAGTGTTCCTCCTGTCTTTTAAATGTGATGAGCTGTTGTCTTTGTATCAGCTGTAGCTGTAATGTCCACGAGACTTCTTTCGTAAATTCACAGTGCTTGGTGGTGATAGTGACTCATGTTTCTATTTTAAATGTTTGATTTAAAGCATTGTGGAGACCCAAGGAGTCTCCTTGTTTTAAGATGTTTTGGTAGTAAGAGGGGCGGAGCAGCCTGACTCAGTGGGACATCTTCAGGGATCTCATGCAGCATGAACTCACCTCACAGGTCCCTGAGAGATGAAGCCTACATGAACCAGACTGCACATCAGTATGGGTAATCTGACTCGCTCCAGTCATGCACCACACTGCTCTGTGCACCGCTGTGCCCTGGAGGGCGCCCCAAAATAAGACGCCTAAGTGTGGAAAACAAGCAAGGGTGTCTGCAACGCTGTGACTTTTGCATGCCAGATTCAACCTTCCACAACTGATGCTGAGGAGCTGAAGGAGAACTGCAACCTCCATCACTTCACATCCCCTCTGTGATCTTAAAGCTAATTAGGAGTTCTTTGTTTGTATCAACTTACATTTGGGATTTACACAGACTGAGAAGTGTGTTGCAGATTTAACTGTCAGCGCTTTGATCAAAGTGATTAGAATGAGGCCTCCTGTCTAAGCAAGCATGCTCTCACTCCTTCCCAGCTAAGATATGAGCCTAATTTGTGTTTTGTTTTGGTGAACCCTACAGCTGCTGACTCTCAACCGACTGAAGAAGCCTCACAATATCAGGCTGTTCTCGCTGTGGGCGTCAGCTCTGATAAGGATGCTGTACATGCATCATTTTGCAATTGGACGGCTGTGTCCTTAGTTTCTCTTTATTTCCCCAGACACTTGTGTAATTGCCATTCCCAAAATGCTCTTTGATTACTGTTACCGTGTTGGGCAGCTATGTGCTATTGACTCCATGTCAGGAATCATTTGCCTCATTTACTCTGCAAAACAATACAATCCCATATTCCGGAGCATATTGTCCGCCTGTTGTTTTTGAAAGCGTGAAGCATATCTATCTCTGCTCTGATTTGATTGTGGAAATATGATACAGCGATGGAAGCTGATATCCATTTTAAAATCTGTCTTTGAACTTTATCTTTGTTATCAGGAGCGCGATTCAGCTCCTGTGATTGGATTCTTCTTCTCTGTGAGACCTGAATGACACGTTATCTCTGCTCTGTTAGACCTGTTTCACTGCCATTTGCACCACAAAGAAACCTCTTTCTTACTAATCAATATTGTACATTGTGTGTGTAATCACATTTCTTGTAAAACATTGCCACTTCGCTGAAAAACAGCTTTCCACATCTAAATGTGTCAGATGGCCTCCTTAAGATTTTGTCAATTCTCGCTATACACCCGTTAAGGATAAATCTTTGACTTTTAGCTCTGTTTTATGCTGTTTTTCTTTTCTTTTTTTCTATGATTAGCTCCTTATTAACTGTTTTTTCACAGGTGGGATGCACGCCAGCATTATCATAGAGACACATCGTCAACAAGCATGTGACAGTTTATCCTTGTTTATGAATGAGGGCAGACATGCACTAGTTCAATCACTGCCACTTATGTCTCGGCTCATTTCCTCCTCTTACTCCTCCTGTGGGTTTCCTCCTCTTCCTCCTCCTGCAGGTGCAGGATAACAGTAGCTTTGCTAATACACACACAGTAATCCAGCTATTGGCCATACTTCGTTGAAGGTCTTATTTGGATTATGTTGTTTACACGTATCCTTGATACTATGTACGTTGAGTCTCACTATCGCCATAAAAAACCCCATTACTGGAGTATTGCCGTCCACTGTGCCTCATTTGACTTTTTAGTGGCTACCTGTAATAAATCGTGCACTCTAATCTGTAAACATTCTGCCACAAAGTTATTTTTCATACTTTAGCAAACTGGGTTAGGGTTAAGGCTGATTCCACAACATCTTCTAAATGCCTTAAGTGTGTCTAAACACAGTGACATTGTCAGTAAAGGCACGCACAAGATTCTGACTTTCTTAATTAGCTGTAATGTATGTGAAGCTACACCTTGATTAAGGTCATTCTAAAGCTACAAATTTAATTCTGAAGGTTCACTTATGCAAGCTACACAGGATACACAAGCTAAGTACGTTTGGTGATGTAATTAGCAGCACTGTCTCCCACAAATTATGTTTATACTACTAATATGCAGCAGGAACTACATTGCAAAGCCCCTATGAGTTTTTTCGTGTGATAATTTTAAGGACATATTTTTAATAAATGCATCTGTAAGTGCTAAAATGTTCATTCACTGACAATTTAGTTATTTGCATCCCTGCCTGATGAATGTTTTTTATAATTATGTTTAGGCACTTGGTTAACATAAAAGGACAGTTCACCACAAAATCCAAAATACATATATCTATTTTTTCCTGTAGTTCTATTTAAAGACCATGGTATTAGTTCAAATTGACCTGAAGCACAAGACAAAGCAGGTTTCCTTTAATAACACTTGGTCTGTGATCCCTTCCCATTAACCAAAGCCATTTTGTGACTACGCTACCAAATCACAGGCAGGATTTGGGATGTACTAACCCTTGTCTTCGCTGTCTATCATGCTCTACTTTGTAAAGCTCTGTCTATAATTTGAGGGGAACAAAAAAGCAGCCCTTCGTTCATTTGAAAAAGTTTTTCCCAAAATATACTGAAACCCAGCAAGCAATTACAGTGCATTTCCTACCAAAACATATTTGGCAAAGAAAAAAGTCTCTAATGCCTGATTTTACATGCCAGATAGCTAATAGTGTAATGATGTTGAGTCCACATGAAACTTTTCCAGAACAGAATCAAACAGCTGTCACTAACAGATAAATGAACCCAACAGTTCCAGGTCTGGAAAAGGGAAATGGTAATTTTGCAGTATTTTGGAAAGTAAAAAGTAATAATAATAAACTGAGTTTGCTTTAAGAGGACATATTATGCTCATTTTCAGGTTCAGACTTGTATTACTTGTATTGGGTTTCAACCATAACATGTTTCCATGCTTTAATGTTCTGTCTGTCTGAATATATCTGTAACAGTCTGCTCTAATGATCAACTTGCAAGAAAAATATGGCACATCTTTAAGGAGGTAGTAGATGCTTGGCTATGTATTCCAATTAGTCTGTACACCCCTTTTCAACCAAGGCAGTTCGAGGGCCGGTTCAGAGCCGGCGCCTAATCTCAAACCAGCGCTTCAACAGCCAAACAATCAGCTCTAGGACAGGAAACCTGGTTCCAGAGCAGTACCAACTATTTGCTGCTTACGTCAGGGGCTAGGGGTGGGATCATTGTGACCAAGAAGACTAACAAAAATGTTGTGACCGCCATTTAACACAGAGTTTCATTATGGATGCCAAATCAAAGCAGTTGTCCGTAGCGGAGACAAACTGTCTCCTTACACCACAAATGTGTTGTAACAATTGTGTTTGGATGCCAAAGTGGCTCACAAAGCCAGGAGCAACATTTGTAGAGAAACAATGTAGTCCGACATTGTTGTTGCAAACAGGTTCTGAGAAGGATTACAAGTTGAACTAACTGCAAACCAGCATCAGCACCAGCCCAGCACTAGATAGGTTCAGGTTCGCGAAAAGGGTATGTGACAAAGAAACAGGAGCCAAGTCTGAATGGCATGTTTTCTGATCCCGGAAGGCCACAAAATCTGACATGGTTGATTCATGTCACAGTTTGTGGGTGGGTAGCCACTCCAGATACACTGATGTATGTGCACAAGCACTGGAAAAAAATAGTTTTTCAGGATATTTCCTCTTTAAGTATGTTGCTCCCTACAAGGTTGTTCATTTAAACACAGACCCATGTTGTCTGAATGCAGTACCTGATGTACAGTGTATATAGTTGTGTTTTTATCGATCACTGCTAAAACAGGCCAGCAGCTGTTTGAAGTGTTTGTAACTGGGAGTTATTCACGTTTAATTCATCTACAGCATGTTTACTTGTGTAACAGTCTGATCTTGGTAACCTCAGTTTGCATATTAGTTAATTTATTCCCTTAACATTTGAGTGTCATAGCCTCTTGCAGTGTGAGTCTGTTATTTTCTGACTGTAGTGTGTGTGTGCGTGTGTGTGTGTGTGTGTGTGTGTGTGTGTGTGTGTGTGTGTTTGTTGCCAGGGCTCCCACACAGTCCCCTTAAAAAGAGCAGCGATGCATTTTATTCCAGGAGGGGCCAACGTTCTGACCCCAAAGGGGAGCAGAGGCAGTGCAGGGTCAATCGAGATGTACCACCTCAGCTGCACAATCTGACAGACCTAATGAAGCTATTTGTAATGGGATTCTCTCCCTTCAGCTCCGGTCCTGTTATCAGTGGCCAAGCAAGCTCTCTGCAGCAGGGCTGAGGCCAGCTCATCAGTACACCATTCTTTCAGTGCCTTCTGGGTGCTGAACAAATGATCGCATTGTGTGGACTCAGGCTGTGACATTAAGACTGTTTGTTACAATACCAGATCGATTATTTGTAAAGAACATTGCTGTCAGTGTTATAATGATAAACACATACATTGCTCCAGTTTGGGACAAGATGCATTGGTGGTAATGTGAGTTAGATGTGTTTTAAAGGAATATTTTGCCACTTTGAGTGAAACATTTATTTGCTTTGTTGCTCAGAGTTAGATATCTGTCCTGTCTAAATATGAGCCACAGTGAGCAGCTTAGCTTAGTGCAAAGACAGGCAAACATTTGAAATAGTATCAGAGTAATATTGGATTTCTCTGTTAAACATACAAAGCCAAACAAACTCTCTCGTACTTCATTATTGGTATGAATACACTAGGCTTTGAAACTTGTCTGATTTCATCACCACTGACAGGTATTAACTTGTCATGTGATGTGGTTTGGTTATTTGTCTGTCAGCAGGATTATGGGAAAACTACTGGCCCGATTTCAGGAAACTTGGTAGAAGTGTATTCCATGGGCCAAGGAAAAAGTCTTTCAATTTTGAAGCAAATTCAAATCACGGGGCAGATGCACAAATTATTTTTCACTTTCATTAACATTGCAAGATAGGGCACAGAGGACTGCATTGGGATTGGAACACGTATCTCACTCAAGTGGTTTAACTTTGCTGCCGGTGGGAGCCATGGATGTACAAAGACAACGGGCAGTTAAAAATGAACTTTGGATTGAACTAGCGCCAACCAGAAGGATGGAGTCAACAAATTAAGTTAAAAAAGAAGATTAAAACAGGTCATGAACGTCTGCTGGCTGCACAGTTTGGGTCTGAGCTGGTGTCTGGATCAGCAGAACTCTGTTAAAAAAAACCAAGAAGAACAACAATGGGGCTCTAAATACTGACCAAATATTGTAATAATATAAGACTCACCATTGCTTCTGGATCTGCCCAAGCATCTCTTGTAATTCGGCAAACACAGTCTACCAAAGAGAACATGTTAAAGTATTATTT
Organism: Centropristis striata; assembly: GCF_030273125.1. NCBI lineage: Eukaryota > Metazoa > Chordata > Actinopteri > Perciformes > Serranidae > Centropristis > Centropristis striata. Next base: position 29,032,069 of record NC_081523.1, read on the forward strand.
TACTTCTATCCAGGTGTTCACCCCATCAGACACCGCTGTGTTTGTCATTAATGTGAAATGGACAAGAGTAATATCGCTTTCTAAAATCATGAGATCTCCTTCTGATTTTACCTGAATTTATGTTATTTGTTTTTGAAGCCTCTCACTGACTTCCGTGGTGCAGTACCACTCTCTGCCTGAACTGATGTGCCAGAAGGGGCAGTGTTTTACCAAAACAGAAATATCACCAAAACCATTGGGTGGATGAATATAAAATCATATTTTAATGATGATTTCTGTAGTGTGGAGCCAGTCATGTATGCATGGTCAGAATGTTTGTGGGTGCCAGTCGGAGCAGGATTAAGAATAAATAATGAGAGGAGGAATTTTTTTCTTTCATTATGCAGTTTGAGTAAAAAGTTGAAATGTCGAGCATAATGTTGAAATACGATTTTGAGCAGTGATGGGACGGGCTGTGGAAAGGCTTCGGAGTGTGTGTCGAGAAATCCTGGAAGTCTTTTAATAATCGTGTATCGAGGCTTGTTTCTTTAAGGGCGATTGATGTCATTGATGACATTTGAAGCCTCGCTGCTTCAGGCAGTGGTTTGAGTGTTGCCGTGATATATGAACAATATACAAAGTGCAATGGATCCCCGTGAAATTGAGTCCAAGCACAGTGGCAAAAATATTGTTTCTTAATAAGAATGAATGAAGTCATCATCATCACCCCAGTATTCATATTCACAATCACTGTCTAATCTTTGGAAAACACTGCAACAGTTTTAACATAAACATCTCATGTCCTATTGGATTTATTCAAACATTGACTGAAATCATACTGACATGTTTCTTGACATTAACCCTTTATCAGGCAAAGAACTATATTTGGTAACTTCAGGTAATATTTCGAGAAAAAAGTTGCAAATTTACTAAATTAAAGTGGCAAAGTTACAAAAAAAAAAAAAGAGTTGCAGATTCACGAGAAAAAAGTGGGAAAAAAGCAATTTTTTCTCCCAGATTCACCATTTTTTTCTCATAGATTTGCCACTTTAATCTTGTAAACTTTTTTCTCAAAATATTATTTTCGTATGTTTTTTTTTTTTTTTTTACATTTTCTGGCAGTATGTAATATCCTCCAATATTGTCTAGGGTTGAAGTTTGGAATTTGAAAGTATTTCAATGAGTGTCCTATTAAGGATTAAAACGGTGAATCTGGGAGAAATACGTTTTTTTCCACTTTTTTCTCGTAAATTTGCGACTTTTTTTGCGCAGATTTGCCACTTTAATCTAGTAAATTTGCTATTTTTTTCTCAAAATATTACCTGAAGTTACCAAATATAGTTCTTTGCCTGATGAAGGGTTTATAGACTCTTACGATTACCCACACATTAATCAAAAACAGATTTAATGAATGAATGAATGAATAAATGAGTCATACAAAGTCAAATTAAATTGTTCTTGGCAGTGATTATTCCCTTGCTGACACTGTTGCAAGACAGCCAAGAGGCCATCACAAATAGTTAAAATGAGAATAAAAGTTTTGACCAGCAGGGGGGGTTTTTTGTGCACATGAAGCTTCGAGAAATGAACTTTTTTTTGAACCAATTGGATGGAAAGCTTCAAGGCTTCATGGGGCTTCATCTGGCCATCACTAATTTTGAGAAAAAAAGTGGTAATGACGAGAATAAAATCAACTTTTTGTGTTCGGTAAAGTTGAAAAGATATTCACAGATTCATTATTCCAGTGTCAATAAGTCATCAGAGGAACATTGTTTTCAGAGAAACAGTTGATTTGAGTTGGACCTGATTTTCATCAATGTGATAAAATGAGCAATAAGCACAATATTTAAGGGTGTAGTAGTACTAAAATCCCCTGATTTAGTTGGTTACTACAACTATTATTTTGGGAAGATCTGCTTTTATGTCATAAATGTGAATTTTTTAGACATATATTAGACATATTGAGGAAAATCAAGTTGTAGCGTGCAGTCTTCTTTACCGAACTCAAAGAGTTGACTATTCTCGACATTTCAACTTTTTTCTCAAAGTGCATAATTCATTTTTTCACCCTCCTCTGATTATTTTTCTTCTCCTACCTGACCCTAATCTTCTTCCGTACTCAAGCGTCCAGCTCATCCATGAAAGTGCCACATGGCTGCAGGTTTTTGTTCCAACAAAGCAGGAGCACACCTGACTCAACTCATTCAATCAACTGAACTGTCTTCACTGAGTTGATTTGTTGTATCAGGTGTGCTTCTGCTTGGAACAAAATCCTGCCCTTAATGGATGAGTGTGACACCTCTGTTTATAGTTGTCTGTACTTCCAAGAAGTTTATGATGCCGGGGAGATAGGGAAGACAACATTATCGGCTTCTTTTCAGTAACATATCTAGCAAAGTCATCTCCACTAAGAGCCCTCTGCTCACTGCAGTCATCACTCTCTGTATCAGTAAATAAAAGAACTTAAACATGGTGAATGCAAGTCTACTATTCAGTAGTGAGAAAGCTTACACCATGGCCATAATCTAATTATTAGATCAAATTTAAAGTGCTCTCTTGCTTCGAACGGACATTTTATCTCTCATTAATATGATTCGATATGATACCTTTGAATTCTCAGAGATGCTGAGAAAGTATTGATTCACATCAACATATCAACACTCCCTTACAGGTAGTCCGGTATATGATGCTTGTGTGCATCGATCCAGGACGTTCCCAGTATTCAGGTCTTGTTTCTGTGAGGTCCGCGCCCACCTTCATGAGGCTCTGCTCATCTCTGAGATATTAATTGCAGCTCCCAAATTGCCTGCCTGCCTGCCTGCTCCACCCGATTGTATCCGAGGAAGCACTGTTTAATCACCCAGATAGTGCTGAGAGATTCTTCCGGGCTTTGCACAGATTAAGAGGACATTACCTAGAAATGAGGGAGAGGAAATGGTCTATGGGTTTTTAAATACTCACTGGAGAGCCTCAGTCTCAGGTCTTTTATTTTGTCAGTTTTCTTTTTGCCTATATTTGTTCATGGGCAATCTTTGCATACTTCATATTCATGGTTTTACACACACCGTGAGCTGCCCCAGTGATTGTGATTTTTAGGTTAGGTCCCTTGCTTAAAGGAGTTTAGTGCTGCAGTCAAGAAGCTGCATTTTCTGGGCCTCCAGAAAGAAGTGTTTTTCCAAAGCTGGAGTACAGTAAGATGTTTTTTGATCTTCCACCCTGACAAATTCCCTGACATTTCCTTTTTGCCATGTCAATTTGTTTTTGTTGACGACTGTTAAATTTAGGATGAATTTCTGTCATGCACTGATGCTGAAGCTGTTTTCGGGGCGCTTGAGGTAACTTCAGGTCTTTCCCATCAATGTCAGTGGATGCTGGCAGCAGAAATTACGCCTGCCTGCCTCTCTCTCTCTCTCGCTCTTATTGACTTCTCTTTGCCTCTCGATCTCTCCTCTCTTTAACGCTCCGTTGTTTGTCAGTGTTGATGCATGCTTGTCACATGATGCCTATCGCGCAGCAGCGGCCAGTTTTCCATCCGGCCCGATAAAGCAACAAACACCAGCCAGTGAGCACAACAAAGGAAGGATGCAAATCTTTACAAAGGGCTTTCTTTTTTTTTTTTACCCTGATTCTGGTAAACACCATCAACAATAGCCTTTTTGTAAACAAAATGGCCGGTAGTTGCTCTTCAACAGAAAAGAGTGTTTTTTTTTTCCAGAATAGTTAATGATTCATTTGGGTAAACAAGGATTTAATTGTCTCTCAGTGTGCAAAGCCCTGACATTTGATGTTAAATTATAGCTATAAAACTCTGGGCAACACTGAGGTCCATCTCAGTGCCAAGCTGGCACAGACTGTGGGACCTGTTCAATTCTAATCTGGACTGCATGGAGGTAAGACATGGTGGCATTGATCTGAGACATCTCAGAGGAGAACAGCATATGGTTTTATTACTGTATCAGGAGGTTTATGATTTAATCTCAGAATAATCTGTGATTTCAAAGAGAGAATGAGACATTTTTATTCTTAAAAAACACACGTTACCTTTGTTTGACAGCATTGACACTGAGTTTCAGTTGATTCTGTTTCAGTTGATTCAAGGTATGACTCTGCAAACGCACACAAAGGTAAAATATGGATGCAAGGTTTTGGTCTGAGACTTTTTCATCAATAGTAGAAGGAGCAGAGCAGACGGGCCGGAGCTGAGGAGTGAGAAGTGATGGATTGAGGCTGCCTGTCTCTCAGAGTGACGGCTCAGAGACAGCATGTGTTCTCCTTCCACCAGCCCTGCTCTTTCTCCTCAGCCTCCCTACTTCCTGTAATGGCCCAAGCACATACATTGAGGGAGAATACCGATACAGTATAAATGAGAAGTTCTCTAGGTTCTTCTCCACAGTTTTCATCTCTCCTTCCATCACCTTCCACCTAACTGTAACTGCAGATAACAGCACAAGTGTGGGTGGTCAACATGAAAGCATTTTTTATCAAGCCTTCAGCCATTATTGTTTCTTTAACTAACAGCATTGGACAGTTGGGAAATGTATCTAAGTACATCTATTCAGCTACTGTACTTATTTATCTGACAGTTCAAGTTACAAGTGATTTTTTTCTGACATTTCGATAATAAAAGAGATTTAACTCCAGTGAGGACCTCAGTCCTATGCAGACTTTATACTATGTCATCTGACTTCTTGCTTTGCTCCTGTTATAATAACGACTGCCACTAGTGGTCACAGCTTAACAATGAACTCAAAAATGTGTGGTAATGAGCTGCTTGCACAAATGACCATTGGGGCCATTTTGGGGGGGAGGAGCATCCCCACACACTGTGTTGATTGTTGCACCAACTATATTAAAATGCAAGATGAAACCTGTTATTGCACCGATTCTTTCTGAATTCTTCCTTGAATTAGGATTTTCATTGTTTCAGTGAATTACTCTCTAGAAATAGAATGTGCAGTAGTCAAATAATTGAATGCAAGGATATATGGATGTACTACTGAAAGTCTCATGAGTACGGTTTTCTTTCTGCAGAAATGAAAGGTGTTTACGGGTTAGCGGTGTAATCATACGTGACTAAAAAATAGACAAGGGCCCCTTGTGACATGCTGTAGCCGTTACTTTAGTATGTTCTTCTAGTCCTCAGTGGCCAGTTCCACTCCAACTGAGCTGCCTTGCTATTCCCAGTTCAGGAAATTGGGCCTTATACTTGTGTTTCTAAAAATAGCTGCTTTATTTTACCAGAAATGCGGTAGTGTGGCCAATTACATTTGGCTGAATTCCCTTCCTGCCCTAGGGGAAAGTGCAGCCGTTTCAAGAGCCAAACCGTCACTCAGGGACTGTTAGAGGCTACGACTGATTAGTAATTGTAGTACAGAGCTTTCTCAAGTTTTTTAGATGTAGATGTTATATTTTGAGATCTAATTGCCACTTCCTTTTTTGGGGGGACAGAAGCTAATTATCAAGCTGATTTCATGAGATGTGGGATGTAACCGTCAGCGACGGCACCAGTGATGACCTTCATGCTGGAAGTCCACTCCAAACAAGCAGTTTCAAGCTTCACTTCGCATGAATGGCTGTGTTGTTGTGTTTTTTTTCACCAGTTAACTGCAATTAGATTTAGGATTGTCAACAATTAATCAGTTGTTCTCCCCTGGAGTTTCTATCCGCTTGCTACTGCTAACAATATGTCCTTCTTAATTACGCAGTAATGGGCATAAACAAAGTGTTTATTGTTGTGTAATGAACTGTGGCTCATGAAAAAACAAGAAAGGGACGCAAAGTGGGAAACATCTCGGTCACCTTTAATTCACTGTCGTTAATGTAGTGCATCGCTTGAACACACCTAGAGTCCTTATTCAGTCTTTTTCACTTGCAGAACATCCTTTTTTCAAATATTTCAGACTGACATAAATGTTAATAGCTTAAAGCCCCTGCCTCGGTCAGGGTCCATTAAGGGCAATGTCCGTAAACTGATGCTTTTCTGCCAGTCTAATCCATTTCTGTCCATATCAGTGTTTGCATTATGATGCCTTCACTTCATGTTTTTTTTGTACCTTCACTTATAAGCGTGTGACTTGCTTGGTGTGACAGTGCTTCTCCTCACCACCGCTGCAAACAGAGGCAGCTGATAACATCCCAGAACAATGTTTGATCTCTTCACGGCTTTGACACCTTCGACACACACACGCACCTGCCTCCTTCGCCGTCCCTCTCTCCCACTTCTCATTCTCTGATACCCCAGATAAAGCCTTCTGCTGTCTTGGCGGATAGCGATGAGAAGGCGAGAGTTTCGTCAGGCTGCGGTGGTACACATTACATAATTGACGAGTGCAGGGTTGAGGCTGCCCGTCATGCGCAAATCCCAGAACGGATCTTTTATTCAAAGCAGCAGCGCGTAAAAAAAATTCCTTCTCAGCCAGGCTCTGTTGTTCCATCAGGGAGACTGATCCTCCATATGTTTCATACCATGCTGAGGGTGATGGGGTTGAATTCACAATCACCATCCCTGGGGCACACCTGCACACACACACACACACACACACACACACACACACGAACACACACACAGACCTAAAAGAGTTAAAAAAAAAAAAAAATCCATACTCTGCACTTTAATCAATCATCACCTGAATCTTATCATTCAATCCTGCTAAAACGGAGATTATCCGATACATCAAAGTGTTATCATTCAAGGGCTTTAAGTTACCTACCATTCATCAAACTGTGACAGGATTTGTTTTGGGTTGGTGCTATAAATCATTTTGAAGGAAAAGGCGTCAGCTTTTTTCACCCAGACTGGATGACTTCATTTGTAATCTACTTTCAACAGCAGAACATTATGTTTTTTATGTGGAAAATGATGATGACTGATTTCCTGACTTCCAGACAGTAAACAGCTTGTAACTACTGTCACTTAAAGCTGGGTAATAATTCAATATGACAAATTATATATGGAGATTTCATGATACAAAATAATGTCGTCTAAATTGATAATTAGCACAAGCTAATTCAAATTTGCAGTGAAGTCCTTAATTAAAATTAACTTAGGTGTATACAAAAATACCTTGGAGTTATTTCACATTTTCAGCCCAACTGTTGCTACTGTTGTGACTTCCACTACCTCTAATAATGATACATCAATGCGGTACTACAGTAGATACAACGTTAGAAGTTACCTGGTGAACCTAATTAAGAGTTTTGTTCTTTCAGCTGAGTTATATCTCTGTATCAGAAGAGACATGAGTGAACTCAAGCAGCAAACTGAGACGCTTCAGGTGGTAACAGATTTCTCAATGTGCCAGAGGTCTTATTAACCCCTCTGCTCTGACCAGGACATCAGCCCCTGCTGAGATGAGAGGCAGAGAGGCAGAAAGGTAGCTCTGTACAGCAGGTTATTGCTTTTTACTGCTCTCTTAGGATACAACCAGGCAGAAAAGAGATGGGTTGGAATGAATTAGTCCAAGTTAAAAAAGTACACGATAAGATAAGATAAGATAAGATAAGATAAAATAAGATAAACTTTATTGTTCCCAAGGGGATTTTTTTCTTGGGCAATAGTGCTGCACACAGATCCAATCAACTTAAGACAATTAGCAGCCAGCAAGGCAGTACACCAAGGATAAAGTCCCAGACTGCTCTCCTCTCAAAAATGTCAATATAGGATGTTTGTACAAGCAGCAAAGTACGGCTAATGTTTACATTTTAGACTGTCCTCCGCCACCTTCTTGCAGATGTAGTAGTAATTAGGGATGGGAATAATAAATCGATGATCGCTTAATGGTCGTTAAGAATTTGGTCAATCTCATGAAATTGTATTTTCTTAATTTTATTTGATCTGTGATTGTGTATCAGTACTCACTGAACTGAAACACGGCCGAGCGTTCAGTTCTGCGGCAGTGAGTGAATGAGCCAATGAGCTGAGAATTAAGTTGGATAAAGCTACAGTTTGCAAACTGAAAGTTGCAATAACAATTATAAAACACACAGAAACACAAGGGTATTAATTGTAATTGTATTAAAACTGTATCAAACCTTGCTAGCATGAATTACTGAGTTTAATTTGATCCAAAACTCATTTAAACACAAAACACATTTAAATATGCAAGATTACTGTGAAAACTAACGTCATGCCTCTTCGGGGGCTAAAACATAAAACATTGAACTCCTTGACGTTATCTTTACAGTTTAATCTCAGTTGAGTTAGCTTCACGATTGACAGGATCAAGTCTCTTTTCGTCCTTTCAAAATAAAAGCGTCACCCAGTGTGTGTGTATGTGTGTGTGTGTGTGTGTGTGTATATATATTATTTTGCCCATGTATGCATGTAGCAATTAATCGATTAATTGATCGTTAACGTTATAGATAATCGAGTTGGCAGGTTTCTTCCAAACGCCCATCCCTAGTAATGAAGGCGTTGTGGCTCGAACAAACGTCACCCTCGTTACTACTTCACTTCCGGCATTTAATTACATTATTTACTTTTTAAACTTTCTTTTATAACGCCTTACCAGAAAGGGTTTTGCCCTAAACCTAGGTCAGTGGTTTTGTAGCTTAAATTCACAGAAACTGCAGCCTTTTTTACAGCCGCAAACCGCATGTGTATATATTGGTGTGTGGGCTATTTTTTTAGGATGATCCAAGGTACCATGAGCCACGAAACGCTCATTTTGACAAACCCTCATATGGGTAGTTAACCCGTTAACGGTCTATTCTGTCATTTAGGTTGGAGATCTTGATGCAAATTACATACTACATAAAAGAGAAACTTTGGGATATTTGCTTCTGACTTTGAAAATGAATGTGTTGTCATCAGCAAACACGATGACCTTCTAAAGTACCACCCTGCAACACGCATAGTCCAACTGAGCACCTGCAGCTATTGTCACATTGGTAGGCTACTTGAAGCAGCACTTCCCCACCAATTTTAAACACAGTGTTGTTTCAGGGCAGAATTCAAAGTAAAGTTGTGCAAAATCCACCTGGTGAGTCAAACTGTATAAAGACAGGGGTTTATTAAAGTGTGTTTTGCTAATGGATGAAATGGACTGAGTAACATCACATGAGGCGGCTGTGGCTCAGTTGGTAGAGAGGTTGTCTTTTGATCGGAGGGTTGGTGGTTCGATCCCCGACCATGGCAGCCTACATGTCCAAGTATCCTTGAGCAAGATCCTGAACCCCAAATTGCTCCTGATGCTGTGTTCATCTGTGTGAATGAATTTCCAATGGTCGCAGGTGGCAGTGTGCCCTGGTAGCCTCGACCACCAGTATGAATGTGTGTGTGAATGACTTTGGATAAAAGCGCTATATAAGTGCACCCCATTTATTACATGTAATTACCTTTATATGGAATAATGATGCAAACATTTATCACACTCAACTGTTCCAGCGGCTCTTGAGACAGTAACCTCACTGGTTGAGTTAAATCTCTTTTATTATCGATTCACCAAAGTTGGATAGTAAAGAAGAAAGCTTGAAACAGTGTCTCAGTTTTTCCCTCTTCATATATTATAATGGAATAATGGCTGTGGAAGGTTACCAGAATAGCTAACTACATTACCTGCATAGCTACAGGCTAGTTTGAGTTGAGCATGAGTTCATTCTTTCAGGAAGTAGCACAAGGCTCTATCTCCAATCTGCCTCTATAGATTCACATCATTTTCGATTAAAAGTTAAGTCAAAATTAATGACCTTCAGTTCATCTGTCACAAGTTCAATTTCCTTCACTTCTGCAACAATATCCACATCCATACCACTGGCTTCAGTTAAACAGTTTAACAAGCTACATAATGGCTTTCTGCAGGCATTTTCAAACCTTTGTGGTTAGCTTAATCAAGGCTGTATGCAGCACTGTGGGACATGATTAGAACTGTTTTCACAAAAACCTATTGGTATGAATAGTATCATTTTTTTTTTCTTCTGGGGAATCTAGTCGCAAGGTCAAGGAGTGCAGTGGGGCAGTATGGTCCCCCATGTTGGGTTTGTAACATCTTAGTCATCATGAGGTGATGATGCCAACTTGGCCGCGGCTTGTGGATTGCGTTACTGATCACAGCCTGCTTGTAATGAATCTGTAACAAATTCAACTTTCAAAGCAACCTGCTGAAATATGTCAGAAAACCTACATCTGAGCACAGTCCAAAGAACAAACAAGCCAATCAATTTCTCCTCCTTCTCCTTGTACCCTTCAAAGTTCTCAGCGAGCTTTGTTACTTTGTTTTGGCAGGAAATCATTCTCTCTTTGCCAGGGCATTTTTTTTTCAATCTGGCTTTCTTTATTTACATCTTGAGAGGCGGTAAGTTTTGATGGGGGCAGAATCATTTCTTCCTGCCTTAAATGAAAAGAGCGTGAGCCAAGGTCAGCTCTCTAGGATGACTTCTAAAACCTAAATCACTCTTCTTTTTCGTATGACGCAAGCCTGCCTGCTTGTCGGGACTAATGATGATGGACTGTAATTTTCTTTTGGAATATAAAATAAGCTGCTGCTCTCACAAACACAGGCTGCACACACAGGAGAAGCATTTGCGGTACAATGTGTCTTAGCTCTGCTTTCAGCTGAACAATTACCTGGAAATACGGAGCTGTCAAGGGATTCTGTCGGAGCACAGAGTGCTCCAAAGTAGCTCCAGTAGGTTGCAGCTTTTTCTGTTTTACTAGACTGTATACTGAGGAGAAATAGGAGAGGAGAACAGAGAATGGATGACTTGGACAACAAGTCATATGTAAACCTGAGGCGCAAAAATACTGTGTGTATGTGTGTACAGTGGGGCTTCTTTATCGCTCAGTAGGCTTGGATAAATAGTAAAGATGCCTTCATCTCCTCTGTTGAGTTGAATCCTTATTCTGTAATACATCGAGATAGAGCACATCATTTTGATTTTGTTTTTTCAGCCTGCATCCTTCTCAATCAACAGTGGTTTCTTTTATAGGACAGATACATTTATAAATTCTTCTCATCTAACCCTTGGCTGGAAAGCTATTTTTTTTAAACATAACCAATCATAACCAAATCCTAGAGATGGCAGATCAGAAAATAATATCATAGAGCAGACTATAGGTCTGGGAAATTAATCAAATTGTATTTCAGTTACTAGTTTGGCTTCTGATTATGATAAACAAGATAATCAAATAATTAAATTATTGTTAAATTATTGTGCAGCATTTTCCTTTGATGCTCTCGTTTTGTCCTCTGTTATAAATTCAGAGCAACCCAGGCCTTTCCTTGGCCAATGGTGTCTAATGTTTTTATTATTATTATTTTTATATATTGAATATATATTTACTTGTAATGTTACAACATAGTTTATCTTATGCATTGTGATCTAATTTATTTTTATTTAATATTTTTATTTTTCTGACAGCTATTTTTTTATTTGGTTCAAGAAAAGTTAAAGAAAATCCACTGTGAAAGAATGCAGGAAATGCATGATGCTTCCATAGTCAATGAGTAATCATGTTTTTGCCCTAATCAAGCATTCCAAGTGCAGACTTTAGCCAAGACATGCCTTACATCCTTATCTCCGACTTGGGGGGTGCACACGAATTTTGCCAGTTGGGAACTAAATTCCAGGTTGTTTAAACACCACATGAATGCACCACAAATGCAATGTGTATGAAAGTGAATGATAATTAATGAATCCACCCTGTGATTAGGCCCACTCCAAAGTTTAATGGGTTCTTCACTGGTCCATACGACACACTGCTGAAAGACAGACAGAAAAAACTGCGCTTAAAACATAAACTTCTTGGTGGAGGTAAATATTTTGTCGTATATGTTTTCAAAGGTGCTGACATCTTGACTCTTCATCAGAAAACACTGTGTGTGTCCTTTTGGAAAGCCATGTCAAACAACCTTCTTTGTCATTTTGGTTAGAGGACTTGTTGGAGATTAATCCACATGCACATCAGTCTTACATAATTAATGCTTTCACTTGCATTTAAATTTTCACATTCACATTTTGCATGTCATTTACATAGCTTCCCAAAGAACTAATCAGGTTGCTCACTGCATTCACAGGAAACGTGTATACGAGAGGACGTATGCAATGACTCATGCACTGACGTACAGAAACATTGTCTGCTTATCCACTTGGTCATTTATATGTGACTGCAGTGCTTCTATGTGAGTGCAGAGGTACTGACAGCTGAGGAAAGACCTTCATCAGTGTAGCGCTCCCCAGACAGCCAGCCCTTCAATCAGTCAGTCAGTCAGTGAGCTAACCCTCACTCAGCATTCATTATTAATCACAGAATTAGACTGGGGCGCTCTGCAAACGTTGTGGGTTGAAGGGGGACAAGTCGTGATAGAATATGCAGTTGTCTGCATAATGCACAGCAGGTGAGGTATCAGGCGCTGATATGAAGCGCAAATATTGCATGAGGGCTCTGGAGTTATTACTATCATGACGACAGCGGCATCAGGGGCAGTGGTGAAGACTGTCAACACAGAACCAAGAGCAGAGAAAATGTGTCTGACTGGCTGCTGTGTAAATAAATCTGATTGGATGTGGGTATTGGGGGTATGAAATTCTGAAATTCTATCTCCTCGAGGCATGGCCACCTATTTTTTTATATCTTCATTTACCAACGGAAATGCTTTGCTAAACATACCAGCTTCTTTACAACAATTTCATGTTATTCACATTGTGATCCCCAGAGCTGCCCAGCACAGGCCTCTGAAGCATTGTGACCTTCAATACTTAGCCAGTGTGTCAGCACTGCACTGGTGGACTCAGGGGAGGGGCTGGCCAATGGGGGCGACCACACCATATTTGAAAATAGCACAGCAAAAGTGCTCTCTTTAATGCCCCCATGGTAGATAAAACATGTTAGGTGTCCTCTAGCATGCCTTTCCAGTTGAGAAAACATGGTGAAGTGCCCTCTAGGTTGCCTGTAAATACAGAAAACGTGATGAGGTCCTCTTTCGGGTCCATAAATGGAGAAAACATGATAAAGTGCCCCTTAGGATGCACAATATAAGATTTTATTTATCACGCAGTGGGGAAATTTAGTTGTCACAGCAGCTCAAGTTACAGACAGTGGAGTTTACAAAGATATAAAAAAAGAATACAAATACGACACACACACACACACACATACATTACAACTTATATACTTGAAATACTTACATGGCTGCTATTTGGCATTTATTATTAATATTGCACATTTATTTTTCCTGAGAGTATTTCACAGATATTGCACATTAGAGAAAAATAGACTGTAGCATGTTATAATAGGTGCTTGTTTGTAGTAATTTGAACAATAAATGACAAATACACTTTTGCTCATGAAGTTGGAATAAAATATATATATTTTTTTACCTCTTTCCATGAAATGTTTGTGACAATGTGATTTATTCTTGACAGATGAAGTGAATATCTTCTCAAAACTTTATTAATCAAGCTCTTCCAAACGATTACTGATGCATTTAAATAGGAATAAACTGAGGATTGTGTCTGAAAACAAAATTGTTCCAACTTTATGGGCGACAGTGTATATTAAAAAAAATATATGGAGAAAACATGATAAAGTGCCCTCTATGGGGCCCTTCCAGTAAATAAAAAGTGATTAAATGCACTCTCGGGTGCCCATAAATGGAGAAAACATAGTAAAATGCCCTCTAGGTTGCCTTTAAATAAAGAAAACATGATAATGTGCCCTCTAAGGTGCCCTTCCAGGATAGGAAACATAATTAATTACACTCTAGGGTGCCCATAAATGGAGAAAACATATTAAATTGCTCTTTGGATGCATCAAAAACGTTCTTTAGCTGTTGCCCCACTGCATGTAACCTAGGCCCTTTTTATTATTATAATTTTTTAACCCCTGACTCTCAGGCAGCGTGTCAGAATTGGCCATTTACCAACATCTCTTTAGCCAGAGGAACTCTTGACTGCCACCCAGAATAATCACATTGTCCCACTATTGACCTCTGATCAGCTCCACAGGATCAGCTGGGAGGTTAAGTGTGCCATTAGCTGAGGGTGGCGGGAGCATCATTCATTCATTTGTCATCATCACTGACCATCAATCTTCCCCGTTCCCACACCTGCTTGTTGTGCTGCCGTCCTGTCAAACCAAAGGAAAAACTCACTTACAAGAGCATTGCATCACATTAAGTAGAATAAAATGTGTATTAATCAAAGTGCTGCTGTGAGCCGCGACTGTGTGTTGAGATAATCCCCATTCAGGAGCGATGTAAGGACTCGTCCAGGACCAGAGAGAGAGACAGAGAGAGACGAGGTGATAACTAATGCGGCCCAGGCTTAGCTTCACCTTTGATGTTTGTACTAGAAATCCAAGGTGCTCAGAGCCTATCTGTCCTTGAAGTGAACGCAACCAGGAATCCCTGGAGAGGGAGAGATATTCTAATCCCAGAGCCAGCTAAAACCTAGAGAGGAAAGTTGACTTCGTATTGATTTTTTCTAACTCACTGTGGGTGTCTTCTGATCATAGTTAATGAAACATTGCATGGTTTCACTACTCACTAATGCATATTTGGCCTGAAGTCAGAGCTGCATGTGGAGATAGTTATCATGTGCAGAGCTGACTATACATTAAAACTTGAGCTCATGTTGCTGGTTGGCAATGTTTGCTGTTTCAGGTTTTTAACAAGGGTATAAAAGAAAAAAACTGTGATGTTAAAAATAACTTGTTCTTTCACATTTCATGTAACTTTTGGTCTTTGTTTTATATCAAGGATCAGTCTAAACCCCAGTTGTATGCATAACAGCTAATAATTGTAAATGAACTGCTGTTGAACTCATTTTGGGAATTTTATTTTAAATAAATATTCCACCAGAGCAAAGGGTTGCTTGAAAGCATGAGGCAATTTTTAAGGAACCATTACATCTTATTAAACCCATAGTCTTGAAATAAAAGTTGGCCTGTGAGGAAGCGTGCGTAAGGGCGCGTTTTGATTTCATCACCACTGACACCTTCAAGGGTGCAGTCGATCCGGCGTTTTTTTTGCTGCCAGGCTTTTGTTTCTTCAGCCATCAAAGGCAGCAGAACCACTGGACAGGTTGGTGTGTATGGCAGAATGATTCATCCCATGGTATGAAGCATCAAAACCAATTTGCGCTGCAGTATTGGACACTGGCCTCTTTTTGTGTGTGTGCCTGTGATGTCTATATTTCTGAGGTGGTGCAGTGTGAATACTAAGGTCAGGCTGACGTATTGGTTATTTGAAAGTATCGAGTAAGTGTTGCCTCATTATTAATAATCAGATATTTTCCAGAAAAGAAGAGGTGATAAATTGACTATGAAGGTCCTTGTCTGAAAATTTTCTTATTACTTTAGTAGCAGTAATAGCTGTCATATCTTTTCTTGCATATAAATTGCATATCTGTATAACTATCATGGGTTTTCCTTGGAGAAATATTGACTCAACGTTTTTTTCTTTTGGACATCAGCCAATACCACATGTCTTTCTGTAGAATTAGAGAGTTGAATGAAGTCACAGAAGGAACAAACCTTTACAGAGAAGGTGTATCTGGTTCACAGGGTCAGGAGTTCATACATTTATTTTGGGGCAGGAACAAATTTAGCTTTAAACATAATTAGTAAAAGGTTGAAATTAATTTTGAAATTGAATTGATAGCCAGTAAAGGGTGGATAAAATAAATAATAATAAATAAATGTGATCAAACGTTCTTGAATCGTTAAGATCCATGCTGCCACAGTTGGGAAAAATTACAATCATGAGAGAACTCTGGCTTGAACAAATGGGACATAATTAAAAGCAGGGATAACTTTCTCCAGATCAGTGGATGGACTGTATAACCCTATTGACTTGAGCATCAAAACTGCACTTTTCCAGCGCTGACACAGTGCTGTGAAGATAGCTCTGGCTATGAAAGACTAATGTCTTTAAGGATCAGCAGAATGGAGCTAATTTACAGCAAACAAAGCAGTTGGACATCCAGCAGTTAATGAGAATGACAGCACTGCTACTATGAGCAGGTGTTACAGGTACATACAGCAGGGTGTCGTCAGCATAAAAATGAAAACTATAATTATTGAATTATTATGTAATTATTATTATTATTATTATTGCTCCTTTTGCTTTTAATTGTAAAAGAACAGTGACAGAATGTCTAGTGTCCTGCACAACCCCACCATTTTTAAACAGCTGAGCTACCGCCAATAGTGCCTGCATTTTTTAAAATTCACTTGACTTTCTGGTACACAGTGACACTATGACAATCAGTTAAGAATGCCACCTAGATTTACAGTGTACTATTGGCAAGGGGAAATAACATCTAGAAGCTGTACCATACAGTGAAAATGAGCCACTACTATTCACAAATAATGTCCCCAAAATGAAGCCAGCAAAAAACAGCATTGGACCGAAAACAGAGCCTTGTGGCACAAAACAAGCGAGGATGAACCAATTGCTATTGAGAGGGTACAATGATTAAGAGTAGAGCACCAGCATCAGATTACAGTTGTGAACCCGCTATACTATATACAGTGTGTGTCTCTGCATTACATAAGAGTCCCATATTAACAATGCACTGTCAGCAGGTTGGCTGAATACTTATTTTCCATGCCCTTGTTTTTTATTCACAGATCTCCCCTGGCGGACTGAACAAACGAGTCGACTCTAACAGAGCTACGCTTGTCCTCAATCTACTTGTGGTCTGACGGCACTCACTGACATCAAAGGTACACCCGCCTCTCTCTCTACACCTCCAGCCTCCTTTAATCACTTTGTTCAGCTCATCATTGCAGTAATTACATTTCCTGACAGTTTTTTTTGCTCTGCAAATCCAAGACTTCACTTTCTCTGTTATCTCTCCTCGAGGGAGCTTCACTTCACTTCACTTCACTTTGTCGCTGAGGTGCCTTGTATGATTTTTATTTCAATACATTCAGGAGCTTTTTACCTCCAGGAAATGTGCTCTGATTTCAATAATTCTCACACTTGAATCAACTCAGGTAAATGTGGGTTGAAAAGTGGTCTTAGTTCTCTTCACAGTTTTAAGTGTGTTTTAGAGCTGAACAGGAGAGGACGTTTGTTCTGGTCCAGTTTCTGAAGACAGACTCAACTGTGTAATTGTGTGTTTGAAGTCTGCCACCTGTTGAAGATACAACCTGAGACACCTAATTGCAATTTGGAAGTCTCATGCTCTGCAGAAGACTATTTTTTTTTGCATGTCTTTGTTTCACTTTAAACTTGGAGATGCTCTTGTGCCTTTTCTGTTTTAAAGAAGTAGGACAAGGAGTATATTGGAATTAGTGACTAATGTGCATGTCTATCAAAGCTTTGTGCATTGCTTTTAGCGTGTTTCAAGTAAGCTCTTTGTTGCTTCTTTAATCATTTTGCTTGTTCATACAATCAAGAACCGACTTTTATCTCAGAAATATCTAGATGCTATTTGACTCTGAACTTTGACCTTCTCACTGTTGGCTGCTTATAGTGTAGCAACTGAAGATTATTCTTTCATCCCGGATCAAGAATTGGTGTGAGCCTCAGAATTTTAAATGGAAGAGAAGACTGCTGTTTGCAGAAGCTTTGCATGTCCCATATATACTTAAATAAATACTATATACTATACTAATACTATATACTATAATACATACTATACTAAAATAAAATATGGATATGGAAAATATGGAACAACAGCTACATTTATTTTCTTCTAGCTGTGGAAATGATCAGTTATGGACTTCACACACCTTGCTAAGCTTTGCTTATCCTGGCATCACTCAGCAATACCCCTCTGGAAATTAACACTCACTTTAATGTTCCTCAAAGCAACAACGGCTGGAATCCTAAATTTAGGGGAGGTTCATTCCTGGTGACAGTGCATTTCTTTTTTTAATGTGTTGCATCTTTTTAAAACATTAGTCAGTAGTATCCGTCCATCAGTAACCATTCAATACATGGAAGCGCGCTGAATATTTAGCTTATAGGCTTATGGTTAAGCTGTCATTTATAAATTGTGCATTATGTTATATGACATTTTCACAAAGAACGACTTGGCTTTGCTACAGTTATGGTGTTAAGAACTTTTTTTTTCTTGCAACACTTATGTGCAACTGTCATGTCTCTCATTCAGTTATGTTTTAATTCAAGGACTAATTCAAACTAACTTTCATGATTTTGAGAAGCCCTTTTAAAGAGTTGAAAAACTCATAAAAACCTCTGTTGGTGAGCGGAAATTCCCAGCATAGCAGAGTGTCATTATGATGAATCACTTAACTGTCCGTCACTCTCCGTAAGAGTTTTGACATATTGGACAGCTTAGCCAAGGAGAAAAATTCTCTTAAGAGCCTGAAATTGCTGGTTCTGAAAAGACAGTTTAAAACAGAGCAGACCCAATATCGCAAATGTATCTTCTGACTGTATGAATGTATTATCATCAACAGCAAACATGGGTAGCTTGAAGCTCCCACTACCACTTCCACAGTAGGAAGAGGAGCAGGTGTTTTTAAGTACCCAATTGTGCCACTGAGAGCTGTGTCCTCACATGGGCATATGATGGGTTTAGACAAGGAATTAATTTGAGCTGCAATTACAGGCCCTGGAAAGGGGCAAATTGGCGGCTCGGGGGGAAGGAAGGACCCCACCACCCATCTAGTCCCTAATCAGGTGAATGCTTTATAACTCAATATCGGGCACTGATGGTCACACTCAATTATCCTCATCCTTTACCTCACAATCTGTTTCCCCTTTCCCCTAATAACCCCATACTCAATCCCCTTAAGACCCGCACCACACGCCGCTGCTGGGCGGCTTCCTCAGTAGCTTTAGTTCTCCTTTGTCTCCTCTTTGATTGTTGATTTGAAACAAAATTCAAAGCAATGGGGACATTTGGGGAAATAGGCTTTTTCGCTTTCTTGGTGATAGATGACGATATTGTCACCACGATCATATGTGTCCTCTTAATCGGAAGATACAGTCAGAAGCAGTGTAGTGCAGCTTAGCATCAAGACTGGAAACAGCTAAACCGGCTATGTTCCTAGGTAATGAAATCCAGCTACAAGCAGCTTTGAAGCTTTAAACATGTTCAAAGCTGTTCAAACATCTTGTTTGTTTGATCTGTTGTCACTGCAGCCAACCAGGAAATAGTCTGATACATTGCCTAATGTAAAATCCTTAATTTTAATTTTTACACTTTTTTATTTTGTATCAGAGATTATTAGTATTTAAGAAGTACATGTATAGCCATTGTGAAGTCACCCATTGGATTATATTTTGGCCGTTACCATCTTGTTTTTTTGTAACCAGAAGTGACCACATTTTGATGAGAGGGTGGAGCTGGGGAGGAGGAGGCGCAGCTAACACTAGCAATAGCTAGCTAGCTAGTTTAGCAAGGTGCATTCATTATTTAAAATGAACATCTTACTTTTTAGTGTCTTTTTTTCCCCAACCGAACACTGAACTTTCATGACCTGTCAACCACAGGGTAGCCACAGCCTAACTCATACCCTGATTTGTCATCTATTTGCCTCATTAGGAAAATGTTTGCAGAGGTGATAAATCAAATGAGAAGTAGGGTAATTTTGTCATTGACTTTTGGACTTCTTTTTGCCACCAGTGAAGCCCCATGCTGGCCATTGGAAAGAATACAGGTTTAAGGCACCTCCGCATTGGCTTCACTTTTCAGTCCTTTAAGTTCCACAAATGCGGTCGCAGAATATTGTCTTAGCCTTGCATTTCAACTTCACATTGTTGATTTTAAAAAAGCAATGACTTATCTACTTCTATAATGTCAGTTGGCTGCACACAGCAGACTCATATGAACCCAGTTTGTGATGCTTTTCACTGGAGGATACCAGGAAAACAAGAGAGACAAAAGATCAAATGTTGGTTACCCCAGCTTGCTCTGGTCTTAGTGCTTGCATTCTGCTCAAGGCGGAGAGTTTTCAAATACACGAAACAAGAATTTCTTCTTTGTAATGGGGGAATTGCCAAGGTCTCAGTTCAGACAGTCAGGACTTTCTTCTCCCTCATAGCCCTATTTTTGTGTTTAAGTTGTGGTGTCATATAGAGAGATAACCAGAGCTCTCGCTGCTGGCTCATTTAAAGCTGTTCTTGAGAATAACATCACTTAAATGCTTGCCAGTTTACTACAGAGAAGGGAATGATGGCAGAGTGTCTTGTCGTTGGAAAAAATGTTTTAGGGGAGTCCAATGGACCTGATGAATAAGGTGCCAAGGATTTATTAGCGGATTTTCCAGCAAGCCTTTGAAGTGAGCAAACGCTGCATCTCATCTGCCGATCCACACTCAAAATTGTGGCCACGTATGTGTGTGTGGATATATTTATTACTGAGCTATTTTTAGAGCTGTGGGTTTGTGCTGAAGTGCATTTATACTTGAGGAAAAGCCTTGCAACAGTGAAGCTGGAAGTGAGCTTCCGTATCAGCTCTACACATGGAATATTAGCGTGTTTTCCCTTTTAACTAAAGATGTTTACGCCTTAAGAGTAGTCGAATCAAACAAACTTCTCTTTGTGGAATTAATTAAACATTCCTTTTTTCCCTCATCCCTTTGATTAGTGATCATCCCCTCCACTCGTAAACTTCCAAAAGTGGCATCTGCCAATGACTTTCCTGTCCTTGGAGTTGCACTCTGATATGTTTACATCACATAAAGTTGAGAGTAAGTAGGGCGTGTGTAATTGAGGATGGGGTTAAATGTGGAGACCTTGGCTGTGTTTTTGTCCCCTCTGACACAGGCCATTAGCAAACATCTGCTGAACCAAAGCTTTAAAAGAAACCGGGCTGTCATAGTGGCAGAGGGGAATTCTTCAGATGCCCCTCCCTGTGCTATTTTAAGTAGGCCCAGAAGTTGGTGTTTAATGATAAGCTGTGGGGCGTAGCTGACATGCCTGCCATATTATACCCTTTACGACTCAGGAAGCAATGCCTATGTTGTCCCCTAACCCTCCAGGGGTGTGAATCATTAGAGTCCGTCATCAAGTATGTCCAATCGGCATATCTTACAGAACCCTATTTCTGTGGGTTATCTCTAGTAGGGGATAGCTTTGAAAATAGACAAGGATGCTATTTTTGCAAGTTGTCAGTACCCAGCACTGTTTCCATTTTGAAACTTAAGTTAACAGCTGGTGGCTGTATGCCAGTCAGACATATTTTAGGCAGAACAGCGTTCCAAAATATCCTGATTTGGGAATGTAAAAGCTCTCTAAGTGATGAGAGATCATGTTCTCATATAGAGGTATAAAGGAACATTATCTTTCATTCACATGGATGTGAAGTTTTACTTGGAAAACACAGGCTGCTCAGCATGGATTGCTTTGTGAGGAAGAGTGAAGGAAGAATCGTGTCAGACGAGACTCCACTCCAGATAAATAAATGATCAGGGCGCAACAAACATCAAAGAGGGATTGTGTGCTTCAAAGGGAATAAGGGCCTCACAATCACCAGGTCCTATAGTGAAAAATGAATCCTGTGTATGCAAACACACACACACACACACACACACACACGCATGCACGCACGCACACACACACACACACACACGCACGCATGCACGCAAGCACGCACGCACACACACACACACACACACACACACACACACACACACACACACACACACACACACACACACACATACATACACACACACACACTGTGTTTCTGTAATCCGACCTGTTTAAGATTCTAATGGTTGCATCTGCATTGATCATCCCCTGCTGAGGCAAACCACCCCTCCTCAATCTTTTTGTGTTCCGGTGGCAGGATCAGCTGGAAAATACCCAATATGAGTTGGTTATAATGTGTTTCCTGACTCATTTGTCATTTATTGGTTTTTGTAAAGTATGTTCTCTCTTTAACCATACTGGCGCCTGCAGAAGAAGTCTCGTTATATTTCAGTTTTGAAGCCCTAATTCCTACTCACAAAATGTGAGACATCTTGGACATAAGGATTTATCTTTCCACAGTTTTATTTTGTTTTTAAAGTGATGCCGAATTTGACCCCGGGTTGCGATTTTTCGTCAGCTGATTTTTCTTCGGCTTGGAGAAACATTCATTCACTCTCTGATTGAGGCATCCAGTCCAAGGCCAGAACATTATGTCCAAGTAGCACACAAAAGGAACATCACTTGTGCTGAATCTGTGAAAAATATGTTGCTTGGAAAACATTAGGAAGTAAATTGTTTTGTGAAAGGGACATTTCCTTGATTAACCCAGTCTGGGTGTCTCCGGCAAAAATAAGCCCCCAGTCCTTTCCTCTGTGTGCAGATTGTATTCAATCCTCCAAGATTTTGTCATTTCAGCGTACAGGTTCTAAACAATAAAAAATATAGCCAATACCTCTGGGAATAGGCGGGGCTAGTCAAAGGGGGTTCAATTAAAATATAGAAGTAATAGTACAATTTTAAAAAATAATTCCTTTCCTTTTATGGCCCACAATTGTTTCTGGCTTCAGATGAGCGAAACAAAAAAATGTCAAAAAAGTAAATTAGCTACTTGAAACATTATGTTAATATGAATGTAGTTGAACTACCAGCAAACTACTGTCAAATGAAATTGCACTACTAGATTTATTACATACGTAGTTCGCCACTGAATTCTGGTTATATTGTAATTTAGGGGTGAATATTCTTAAACAAATATAACATTTTATGATATTATTACTACTTAAAAGACACACAATAAATGGGGATTTGGGTGATTCTTCGGATCCACTGCCCTGGGGTAGCTTCCTACTTTGCTGATAATCTGTTGATAATCCAGCCTTGAAAATAGACATGTACTGAGAAGCATATGTTTCTACTCATTTCTGTTTTAACCTCTGGCTTTTTCTCTTTTGTCTTCCTATTGTTTTTCTTTTTTTCCCCCTCTCTCCCAGCTCTCCGTTCTTCTTACTAGCTCATCCTTCTGCTTCTGTTAGAGTGGGGGATGTCTGTTTTCTAACACCTCTCAGACTGCTTATCTACTAGGTCTGTATTGCTGAGGTTTGGTATTTCCAGCCCCATTTGTTATTGTGCCGTCAACCCTCTTGATATCCCGCCACCATCAGTTATGGATATCAGGGAGTGTGTGACAGTGATACGCATTGTGGCTTGCAACTGTTATCTAGATATAATGATTGTTTATGATAGGCAGTGTGTGTGTGTGTGGTTCCAGGCACTGGGTGTCCGTATGGGTGGCTGTGGGAAGCTTGCATGTGTTGGATTCGTGCCTGCAACAGTGCTTGTGTGTCAGATTACGTTATGGCTCTGTGCATGACTATATCCAATGACAGTGCCATTCCTTCACACTGGCTGTGATTGTTCATTTGTAAGGGTGACATCATTCCCTTCCACCTTTTGGATGTCCAAAAACAAGAATGTTTGTTTTTGTGCGTGTGCACTGTGCTTTTTCATTCCCTTTACTGTACTTGGTGGAACATTTTTCCATTTCCCTGCACTGATGTTCCAGCAAAACTGTATTGAATAGTATATGCAGTGCCAGGATTGTCTTAATTACAAGAACTTTTAAAAGCAAAAGCATAATTGGCACCCAGCAGAGCATCCTCATTAATGTCTTTGCTATGCTATGCTTGGAGTATCAGAGACTTCCCCATGTAGTCACCCTTTATAGAAGAATTTCAGCTTGTCCCTTCAGGGTATTGGCTGAAGAAAGCACAGTCTAACTTAATCAGATTTGACTGAAACAGATAGACTCTCTGTAGTATGACCCCTCTTCTTTAATCATCCAGTCAACCATCCTAATTGTTCCATTTTGATGTGTCATGTTGGTCTTTTGTTCATGATGATGATTTAAAGCTTGCGCTGTATGCCAAATCATCAATGTCCCATCTTTGCCAATAAGTAAGTCTTGAATTTGACTTTGAACTTGCGTGAGCCTGTTGATGCCACTCGCCCAGCCTGTTGGGTCAGGGTGTTTTTAATGACCTGGTGCCCCCTCCTCCCCACTCTCTTCCTTCCCTTTCTGACATGGAAGATCTGTACCACTGCGACCAACACTGGACATGGAGGACTATGATGTTCGCTCGGCTGCCAGCATCCTGGCCTCAGTGAAAGAGCAGGAAGCGCGTTTCGAGCAGCTGACCCGAGCCCTTGAGGAGGAGCGTCGCAACGTCACCCTGCAGCTAGAGCGCGCCAACTTGCCTCCCAACACCCCTACCAGCCAACCGCTAGCATGGCAGCAGGTGGTGATGCAGGTAAATGATGCCAGCATGCAGTCCAGCCCCTCCCCCCAATCATGTGCTTCCTCTCTGTGTACCTAAAGCGACATTCTCCTGCTCTCTCCTTCCGTCTGAGCAATCTCATTCTCGTCATGTTTGCTCACGGTCATTGCTTTTCATCATTGGTGGGACTCAACAAATCTCTCTGTTCAATTTCATTGTGATTTGGGACACTTGTTCCCTTCATCTGAACCCACTGTCCTGGATGTTGTGCAATAATCTGCTCCATGGTGACTCATCTCTAAAAGCGAGCTGATGAGATTCAACCTCTCATTCTGTCTACCTTCGCCCCCCTCCTTCTACGCCACTGCTCGCCATCCAATCCCATCTCTTTTCGCCCACTGGTCTTTGATATTGTCTGGTGGTGGTGCTGATTGGATGTGGCCTTTCGCCCAGCTCTGGACAGTGTCTGGAGGACATTAGAGACCTGGCCAGCGCTCCTTTCAATGCTGGCTGACTCTGTAGGGGCAAGAAATGTAAGATGTAGAAAGGAGACAGCTGTAATCCCCTGAAAATGTCGGCAGTCACATCAACCCATTGATGCACACTGGAAAGAAAGAAACTCTCTCAGACTGTACACATGTTTTACTAACCAGCATTTGAAAGCACAATTTGGTGATGCAGCACCTGTAGCACTTAGATGCATCACCTTTAATCACAGTGAAAGAGGCAGTCTCATGTTTTATTGATATAGCTAGACTTGCAGAGATGAAACTGCTCTGCCTACATTTGCTTGCGGTTGTATTTGCCTGCAGTCACATTTTGTTAACGGTCGTGTCAGTGTTCATTTTTTAAGGGCTTGCTGCCAATTTGGCCTCATGAAGGGATAATGAAGAGGATGCAGAAAAAGTATAGCATGGTAAAGCAAACTCGTCATCCCCTCCCCCAACACAGGGGTAATCTACTGCTTTTATATGTTTATGTGTGACTGCGTGTGTGTGTGAGAGAGAGTGAGATACCCTCCCTTCCTCATAAACTGGACCATGATTTACTGGACAGTGCTTAACACGACAGGCGGTGAATTAACCCTCTCTCTCACGCTATCACTCACAGATCAGACTTACAGATAACCCCCACCCTGGCTGTTTGCACACTGGGGAGTCAATTGAGTGTAGCTGGGTCCTGCTCACGTAACCACGTCCCATTACACATCACTTTAAAATGTCACTTTAGTCACCAGACATTGGACTGTTGGCTTCATCATAAACACCTATAAATGCCAAGGCAAATTGGATGTTGGGTGGTGGGAGGTTGATTAGTGTCTGCACTGGGGAAAACAGCACATGAGTGCTTGGCAGCATGTATGGTCAGTCTTGAACATAGACTTAATGTTAGACACAGTCACCATGATCTCACCCATCGCTTTGTGGACTTGAAATTGGCCATTTTGGCCATCACCACATTGCTTTTTTTATGCACAGAACAGACTGAACCATGTTATGTTATCAGTTAATGCAAGTAGTAGCTAGCTAGCTAGCTTGTTTACCAAGGGGCATCCATTTTTCAGAATGAACACAGACTCCTTGTCTTTTAGTCCCAATTGAATACTAAAGGAGACAATATTACATTTAAATTTGACTACTAAGAAAATGCTGAGAAAAAGGTTCAAAGTTCTAAGTGGTAACAAACTGTAAATCAAATGTTAGCCATGCTGCTTTATCAACATTTAAAACTAGCGATTGTGACTATAGACTTATTATTAACATTTACTGAGATAATAAGTCAAGTAATTAGGTTATTTTTTAATTGACTTTCATATGATCAGACTTCTTTTTACAACCGGTCGAGTTGCCCCCTGCTGGCTATTAGAAAGAATGCAGGTTTAAGTAGGGATGCCCTGATTAATTGTCTCAGCCCATTTTCAGAAAAAATATTCATTTATGTGATCACCATAATTGCTTTCTAATCACTGATAATATATAATGCCTGTTTGACGCCAGGGAGTAAAATATAAATGTGTAGTCACAGTAACCACTGCCCAGAATGCAGTGTGTGACGATGAGGTTGCCCATTCTCTGTAGCCATGAAAATATAATTATTATATAATATATATAATTATTAACGTCTATGGAGATCCCAGTACACTACAAAAGATTCTGATCTACTGTGATACAGCAATGTCAGCTGCTGTAACAAAACAACAGCAACAACAACAACAACAACAAGGTGTTGTGTCGTGTGTCAGTGTGCAGTATCCAGCACCTTGAGCCCTCTCCACTCACATGATGACATGGTATGAGTGATGAGGAATGAATCAGGTTGTTCTCTCTATTTCCATTTCTTCCTTCGTTTCATACACACACTCACACATACTCCCCAGGCTGCATGATGGATTAAAATGGATCATGGATCAGTAACTGAGGGTTCAGATTCACAACCCTAGGGCCAGACTCAATGAGGCCTGCCATTATTTAGTTAGGGTCAGGATAAGGAAAAGTGGACCAAGTCTGATTAATGAAATCAGATTCAAATAGACGCCTAATGAGAGTGATAAGCCACTGATCTAAATCGCACTCTGCTACACGATGCTCTTTTTGGAACAGATTGGGTCCAAACATCAGTGGGAAGCTAACACTTTAATCTGCCATTATCATTTAGATCAGTATTGTCAGCCTTTTAACACAGGGGAGATAGAGAGCAGGCCCAGTGGGTAGCAAATAAACATGAGAAAAATGATCTTCAGTTCACAGGGATTGGTGCGAATTATTTCATACACATCAATACAGCACTGTATGATTGGTCACTTTAAACAGTGCTCTGAACTCTCAACACTACTTGTTGTTTTTTTCCCTCATCAAGCCCCCACACTCAGTTTGTTGAACACTGCAGGCTCTTCCATGCAGTACAGCCTGAATGTGGAGTGAGGCATGGCCCGGGACTACAGCCAAATGACTCATATAAATCATACAGTGATGGTTTGACAGTGTTATACGGAAATATAGCAGTCATTTCCTCTTCAAATTTAAAGTCAAGATGATTTGTAGCCTTTCAAGGTGTTCAGTTTGATGCCAAATCCTCAAGCTAATGTTCATGTTAACATAAAAATGTTGCATAATAGGGAATAGTTTTCAGCCAGTCTAGTGGCTTGGCTCTACAGAAGCAATGTTGGTCTGTTTGTTGGATGGCCCACTTTGATCCCAACTTAAATCCCCTGATTTCCTCTTACACCACCACAAGGTTGATATTTTTTGTTTTTTTTTAGTTTTTTTGAGTAGTATCTCAACGTATTGGATGGATTTAAATTAAATTTTAATGGGACCCGGCATGTTAAATCTCAATATCTACCAGATAGATTGACACAAAAATTTTGGACAGATATTAGTAGTTCCCCATCTATGAATCCTAATGACTTTGATGGTCCTCCTATTGGATAGACTGCCATGAAATTTGGTTCAGGCGTTTATGTCCCGCTCAGGACATCTTTGATTATCCCCTGAAAGTATGCATTAGTCCAGTAATTGGGTCTTCCAGCCTGAAAAATAGGTGAGATTCCCAACTATCACAGCTATACATACATAGAAAATGTTAGTATGCTAACACCCTCGCCTAAAACAATGGAAAAAAACCTTACCTGCTAAAAGTTAGCAGCTTTAAGTATTACTGTGCCTAAGCACAGCCTCATGAAACAGCTACAGTTGCTTTTCTGTAGACTCTTGGTCTTGAACAATAAAGAACATTTCAGACTAATTCATCCTCATATATGTGGCTCAATGTCATTCAAATATTAGTATATGATATTTGATTTGGCCCTCTATGATGTTACTAATTTGTATAAAAGGGTAGACCACCACAAAATGCTTTGACAATTGTACTTGAAAAATGAGCATAAGAGAGGTTCTTGTAAACAGCACTGGCCTACTTTCCAAGACCTTTCTAATTGAATTCTGGTCATCATTCACTTCAATATTACACTTCCTTACAGCCAAGGAAGAAAATTAAAGTGGTTACTCTGCAACATCCTGTGAGAAACATCGGAACAATGCTGTCGGATACTCCATTAGCTTTCCTGATGAAATTATCAGTAGAGATTCAGTGACACGGACACACGCCTTTCAATCTGCATCTATCGACAGCCCCAGCATGTGACCCCTCACATGAGAAGATCATAGCCTTTCTTCATTTGATATTGCGTTTGGCTGCAGTAATTGATTTTTGCCTGAAGGAGTGGCGAGACACCGAAAGGTCAAGTGGTGCATGGTGACAGTTCTATGTGTGGAGAAAGGCAGACAGCACTCAGACAACCGCGTCTGTTTGGAGCTAAGGGAGAAGGTGACCTCATTTCATATACACCAGACGCCTAATCTATCTATCCACTGCCGCTGCCCACCATGTGCACGGATCCCATCTCCTGGTGCATACAATCACCCGGCTGCATTGAAAAGCAAACTCAGGATAATTTCTCGCACTGTGGGTATCATTAAATGTTGGTGTTTGGTATTCAGATGCTATATTCAGAGGGCTTCTAGCATTGCAGAGGCATATCATCCCCTTGTGCAAATGTTGTGGGAAGTTTTCAAAGACTTGTGAGCTTTAGAGAGAGGGAACAGTGCAGCCTTTGATCTGCACTGCTGTCTGTGGTGAAGACGTACAGGCCCCGGCCCTGCGATGGCACAACAGCACTCAACCAACAATCAGCCCAGCCGTCCTCCACCCACTTTCATCCCCACAGCCCCACTGCCCCCCAACCCTGTCTCGGCACAATGGAAACAAAGGGCTAAGGGTGCTATAGCGACAGAAGATCTATCCTTCCTCTGGCAGGGCCCGGGAGCCCCTGTACCCTCGTAAATCACCTGCCTAACAATGAGCTTTAGTTTACCCCCTTCCCTCCTCTATCTTCCCCTGTCTTCTTCCCTCGCTGTGCCATCCCGAAGCTTCTCTCCTCCCATAAACACCCTAATTACCTTGGTGTGAAAGTGCCTCCTTTGTTTATTTTTGTATACCACCCTGTTTCCGTACCCTCCCACACCACTTTCCTCTTATATTGAAAAGTCACTTTAAATTCGAATAATGATGCTGCTTGTTTTTCATGTTTCCATATGGAGCACCCAGTCACGCTTCATGGCAGTTTAAAGGTTACTTGGCCCTATGGATATTCATTTACAGGAATACAAATAGATTGTATATTCTGAACAGAGACAAACAGCATCTGGAGTTCTGCATCATTTTTCTCTCACGTCTTCTCAGTCATGAATCAAAAATCATACAATCATCGTGCACTGCTATGATAGCCTGAAGTTACTTCACTTAGATGGACATTCAGGATAAACATCCAAAAATCTGTTTTTAAATCACAGAAATCTTCATTTGGCTCACAATAATATTCAGACTTTCTCCTCAGTGTCAAAAGTAATGCTGGTTTTGAAGAATGATATTGACTGTGACTTGGCAGCAGACAGGAAACTGTAGACACAGTAACAGAAACAGAAGCAGTCGACACTTCAAACCAACTATATTTTCATCTTTCTTTTAAAATAATGCCCGATGAGCTAAACGTAGACATATACCCACAGTAGAAGAACAATTTAACAGACAAAATGAAAATGAAGCCTTTTAGACTGTCTCCAATCACTTCTAGTGTAGACAATCGCCCCCTCTGGGGTGAGTCCAAAAATAGATTTTGATCCACATAATAGCTTTGAGGTACACCACTACTGGTTTTGACATTCTTAAACTGCAAATATTCCTGCTCACACTTTTAGATAAGTGGGTCCCAGCCTAACATGAAGAAATATTCCCTTTGTGACACTCATCACCAGTTACATGTTAGGAACAGTTCAGTCAAATAGTATGGTTTTTTTGTTTCATCTCAATAATTTTCAGAGGCCTGAAGAGTTCAAACAATGCAGTATTTCATAAGAAAGATGAAAAGATTGGACGAAATGCACTGTTCAATAAACTTGGGGTCTATCTTTCTCATTTCCTTCTAACAGCATGTCAAGACTCGAAAGCCTGTGGCTATGCCGAATAGTGTGAAGTTTCAAAGCACCATTTGTAATATTGACATTCAAATTCTAAACCAAAATTCAAATGCAGCACAGCTTTTTCTTCTCTACACTAATGTTATTTGTATTGTATGTTTAAATTAGACTCCAGTGGGGGCTGTTTAAGATTGTTTTGGACTTGTGTGAGCAGCCTCACTTCCCAGTAGGAAGAAGGAGACTTAACCATTAGGATAGGAAAGCAGCTCCGAGATGGAGATCTCAGGTAGCGATTTAGCCAGAGCAAACCCTAGTGCTGGAGGCCTGATCCAAGACCACCCCAGCTCCACATGGAGTCAGCTAATATTCTGTTGCATTCATCGCTGCTGTGATGAATTCAAGTTGCTGCAGCAGCTAACTGGATGTCTGTCCGCCTCGGAGGCTGCTGTAGGCTGTCCTCCCAGTGAGGAGGAATCAGGCAAACAGCATAATAACAGGGTGTGTTTGCTGCTAGCTAATCCTTGTCTCATCTTTGGTCTGATAAACAGACAGACAGACAGACAGACAGACAGACAGACCAAGCTAATCAATGTGCTGCACGCAGCTCTAGCTTACATTGATAACTGATAGACTGATATTAACCATCTTAAACAGTAAAAAAAAAAAAAACACACACACAAAACTGATACAAATAAATCCAAAGAATCCCTTTATTTAAATTAAGGATTTAAATTTCTTTAGGGTGATAAAATCATGAAGTATGAGAAAGACATTCAAATATTTTTGAAATGCCTCAATAGCAGCCTCATATATTCGCTGCAGCCCAACTAAAAACAATCCAATCCATTTACAAATCAAATAAATGTATTAAATATTTAAGTTGCAAAACCCACTTGCTTCTTCCCACTACATTGGCTAAACTAAAGCAGTCCCTGCCATTTCCGTTCTCGGTTATCTTTTATTCACCCCTCTTCAACATTAGGAGTCAAGTTTGAGGCATTGGCCCATGAATCACACTGCTAACTGCTCAAGGTAGGGAGTAAGTCCTTTCTGTGTCTCAGCTCAGAATAGGGGCTGACACGGAAGGACAGGAGTTTTTACTCAAGGTTGGGGTTGCACGTATTCCCTTCGTTCAGACGAACAGGGAGAAAGAGGTTTTGAAGGGGAGGCAGCAGAAAAGCCTTTTGTACTCTGAGCTATTTATATTCCTCTGGGGCGGCTCAAACCTTCATCCTTCAAATCAGCCCCAACGCTGGTGGACTTAATGCCTGTCCTGGTGCACCTCCCCGCCATTTGATCACAATCCATTAAACCATTATGCTCACTAAAAGCACTAAAAGGGGTATCTGAACACTACTCCCATCTCCTTTAGCAGACATCCTCTGTGTTCATTCGCATAGGTGAGGAGACAATATCTTTGAAGGGCACTGCCTCAATTTCTAAAATTTCTACTTGAAGATGACCATGCTAGTCTGACTAGACTGTTGCTTGGTGGTATTTTCAGAGACTAAACTGTAGCCCATGTGTTTAAAATAAAAAACCCTCACCTTCAGAGGAACCCAGTGCCACCTGAGGAATGTGACCTCATCCTGCAGTGTCCGGCAGTATAACTAAACAAGGCTGGACGCCAACCCCTTTCAACTAAAAAAAAATTGAAAACAGTCACAGAACTGTTTGCCTGAAGGTGTTCTTCAAAGCATGATTTAATTATCCTCACAAGTTTAACATACTGGTGCGACACCTTTATTATATGACTTACAAGCATGTAAATGTTCATCAAACGAGGAACAGAAGGGGAACTGAGCCTTGTTTTTGGGAGGTGTGCATGAATAAATTCACACTTTATTGGACAGAACATTTTTTGAGACTACAAATGCCTTCATGGCAAAAGGGGCATAGACCTTTTTTTCTTGCAATTTCACCCAAGCGTGCTTTTTAATAAACTACGATGTGAATATTGGTCTGTTGGCGAGCAAAGCAAATCAAATATTTTCAGCGTAGCTTTCCAAAGCATAAAAAACAAAAATGTGTCCCTCATAACTCACTCAGCAAACATGCAAACATGTAAAGTGGCCTTGGGATCTAACATTAATTAAAAATACAAGAAAGCATTTATAAATTGGATGCCAGATTTGCATTCACAATTTGTGGAAAGCAGACAAATCAACCAGTCTGAAAAGGTCCCCTCTAGACCCTCAAACTAAATACTAGATGAATCAACTCTAAGGGGGCGGCAAGAACTCCCAGCTGGGTACTTTACCTGGAATTAACAGAAATCTAAGTTCTTAATTTAATGCTAATAGAAGCAAACCTCTTGGTGTTTGCTACTTCTAGTAAATCCTCACTCTTCCACCTGTGTGCTTTGGAGGGATTATCAGCATGTGGATTCTCTGCAGCAGAGGTGTGTGTGCAGCAACAGTAGGTTGTATACCATCGCATTATAGCAGTTAAGTCAGAACCACACATACATCCTGTGCACTCTGGCTGACTATATGAGCTCTGCCATTGCCTCAGGCTGAGGCACATTTCACTGCTGGACAGACTGTAAAAAGACTGAACATCACAGAATCTGGAATTTGCAAACCTTTGCTGTTTTGTGTCACAGAGTTGCACACAAAAAAATCATGTATTTTCTCTGAAAATGAAGCCAGTCTGTGGGGCTGTCCTCATATTTTGATTCATGTGAAAAGGGTGACAGAGTTTGGTATGTGAACGGCCTCACATGGAGTGTCTGAGAGTGATTCTCGGTGTGTCAAGGGTGATAGTAATATTGCAGGAATGTGTGAAAAGACTGCTCTCGACAGTGCTCTTTCTCCAAGTGCCTCATTCAAGCTGAGCATTCTCAATAATAGCATGTATACCGAACACATATTCCATGTTCAATAAAAAAACAAACACCTGCTATGAAGCTGTAGCTTATCTTCTTCCAGATTCTAAACATACTTATAATGGATTATAATTTACCTGCATCACTGTATCATTATAGTTCTTAGAACTAATAATATTCATAATGATTTATAATAATCATGGCATTTTACAATGGAGTATAAGTCACGTAATACTAATTAATTATTTCTGGTTGGTCACTGACACATTTGTGTTGCAAGCCCCTGTCAGTTATGCATTCTAAACTTATAAGCTTTATAACCCTGACTTTATAATCAAATTATAATGCACTATCACAGTGATTGTGACTCATTATAAAATAAAATAAAAGATTTAAAGTTATTGCAGCTATGAGAATTAAAATACACAATGATCCTTGCAAAAACAAATGTCAGGGAGTAACTATTATAAAGAAATATGGTAATTGACCTAACAGGTCATTATAAATGGCTTTGCAGTGTGTTATGATTTTTGTTTAATAGCAATTTGAATATTTAAATGTCTGAATAACTAATTACACAGTATTGTAAGCAGCTATCTTAAGTATTTTTATGATGCATTATTGACATGGCTGTCATGGAAAGTGTAGCTAAGAAAAGCTTTTAGTTGAAATCTAATTGCAGCTGACGTACATCAATTTTATCTAAGAAATTCCAAGCATCATGAGACAACTGACAGATTCCTTAGAAGCTGATTGTGAAATGCAGTGGCAGACAGACCTGCCAGAAAACTGTGGCTCACGAGCCAAAATGTAGATATATTCAGTAGCGTATGAAAAATGTAATTTTACCTCTAAAGAGAGATATTATTAGTTGTCTCATCTGTCAACGATAAATGTCAAAAAGCTAAGAAAAATATCTCATGAAATTTGGCGGAAAGGTGGTTATTAGGTCATGTAACAGCTAGTTAAGAATGATCATTTTTAGGCATACTTTTGCACAATCAATGGAACTACTAAGTTCAACAAAATGAAGGTGTAAAAGTTTCTGATTTGCTGATGTCAGACTCAGATTAATTTGTTTGGGCCTCATGCAGTGTCCCAATTACGCATGACAAGATGAAAAACTTGGAAAAGCCTAATCCAGTTATGGTTTTATTAAAAATCTTGCTGCGCAATTAGAGTATTTCGACATAAAAACAGAAAAATAGAACCTTTTGATCTAAAGTGATGTCATTTAAACAGAGCTTTATTTCCCTAAATGAAGGAAAAATTGCCTTTTTGCAAGACAAAAGCCCCCAATAGATTGGACTCTAATCCTCTGCATCGCTGAGTAGCCGTTTTTCAAGGGGAAAATAAAACATGATAGTAAGAGTCATTAGATAAGGACTTTTTTTGCAAGCTGTGCCATTGTTAGAATAAACAGCAGTCAGCCTGTAGCAGAGCAGATCATCTTGGTACTATAGACTCACACATACATTATTGTTTCGTCAGGGCCCTGCACAGTGCAGTGATTGTCTTCAAGAATTCACAGCAGCAAAGTTGGTGTTATCTTTAAAATCCCCTTTTACTTGTTTTTCTGCAGACCTGCTTTGTGAACAGTGGAATATCTGGTTGAACTTACTCACCTCTTTATTAAAGTTTGAAGGTAAAGTAGGGTTTCCTCAGAAATGTATTCTTGGCAGAGAGAGAAAGCTTTTGAAGTACCATTCAAAATGAGATGCCATTAAAGTCTCCTTTGAAACTGAAGATTATAAAAACATAATTTTTTTGTAATGAAATGCAGTATATGTTTTCAAACCACTAGCCGCCCCTGCCTTTAGTCTAATTTTCTGTATCTGCTTTTGCTCTTCCGTCTCTCTCTGTGCTTTTCTTTGCATCTGGCATCTTGAATGGAAGCGGGAAAACCTGATTTCAACAGATGCAGCTTCATTGGAGGTGTCTGGCTGTCAAAGCACGCCTTGTTGCTGAACATTAACCTTTCTACCATCTGTTTCACTCTGCGCGTCCTGACAGAGTAAAGCTGACTTCAGGAGCTTTGATTACAACTCTTGGATTATTCATACACCTTGTACATTTACTTTACAAGGCCCAGGCGTGGGTTGGCTACACTCTAGAGAATAAAGCTTTTGTCTGACAGTTGCAGGTATTCATGGAAACACTATGTATCACCAACCCGAACACATTCCAGGAATTATTTTGAAATATTGAATATACATTTTTGCATGTTTAGTTTACCTCAACTTGCCCTATCTTTTTTTGTAGTGTAGTTTTAGTGGTTTCTGTCTGTCTCTGTATGAAAAGAGAGAAAGCATTGTTTAGTCATGCTAGCATCATGGTTTTGGGAGTCTCGGCTGGTTGGTGGGTTGTTCCCTAACTTCTGGCCACTTCTGCCACTGAAAGGAGAATGGTCCATGCTGAATTAATCCACGTTATGTGAGTCTAACTTGTCTAACTAAGTTGTCACTAACTTCAGAGCAATTTCACTTTAATCGGCAGGTGTCAAGCAAGACATGGAAACTTGGCTTGAATCTTGATTTGTAGAATTTTTTCACCTACAAATACTTATAACAGTACACACAGTTCAGTGCTATGTTCACAACATGACATGTTTAACATCACTGCTTACTTCATACTTAACGTCATAAATGCTCTCTCTTGAGACTGCACACTCGCTAATGTTATGTATGTATGCACTCCGCTACTTATTCCTGAAAGGAGTTTGCTACTTATACTGCATTTCAGTTTGAAAAACATTTTAAAAATACATTTAAAAACCCCTCTTACAGAGTAATTGCCGGCCCAGCAGGAAGTCGAGCTAGCAATACACTAGCAGTAACCCAGGACATTCATGATCCCAGAGCATTAATTCTTTTTTTTCTCTTGCACCTCACATTCATGGTTTTGAGTGAAATGTTGCCACAACTATTTAATGGATGGCCATAAAATTTGGTACAAAAGTAATGTTCCCCTCAGGATGAATTCTGATAACATCGATTATCCTTTGACTTCTGTTGCATGACATCATTAGGTCATGGATTTTAATTTGTCACCAACTAACTAATTACATTCACATCAGCTTCAGAATGCACTTAGTAGTGCATAGTGGTAATTAGCAAATGTTGACATGCTAATACACTGAGAAGGAAACATTATGCCCACTAAACATTAGCATATTAGCATTGTAAACAGGTTAGGCATAGTGGAGCTTTGAGCCAAATGCTAATGTCAGCATGCTCAGTATAGACTTATTGTCTTGTTTATGTCTATATGGCATGGGAATTTGGCAATTGTTCCTTAAACAATAATCACAGCATAAAAGTATAAATTTGATGCAGGCAAAACACAGAGGAAATAAAGAGTAATGCTTCTTTCCTAATCTGCTCCCATGAGTATTCCAAAGCACTTAATGGATTTTTAAACAGGGTTATGAAACTCACTCAATGCTCAAATGGCTTAAATGGAATGCGATATTGCAAATCACATAAGAGAAAGAAATGCACCGCAATTGAAGTTATATGTTTAAGACCACTTTTTGGAGGTAATGTTGGTTAGATGAATTCTTAATGATATTGTTGAAAGTAAATAGTAAATGTAATGGTGCATGGTATGCCAAGTCTTTCATTAAGAACAAGAGTAGTGGAGCAGTAACGTTAGGGGAGATGAAATACCAGGCTTGTGGAATGCAAAACCTCAGCCATTTCCCCTCCGTTTGGGATTTCTCCTTTTTCTGTTTTCCTTTTTAAGTCCAGTCATTCTTTTTCCCCTCTTCTGTAAGTCCAGACGTCTCTCCAAGTTGTCCTTAGTTAAGCTTCCATCAACGTTAGTAGATTAACATTCCTTGTCAGTCTTGGTCACAGTCATAGATATTTGAATGTGAATTCTTTCACGTACGTCCCACCCCTCCCTTATATCAAGTGCAGCGAGGGGAACGGGACAAAGAGGTGGAGAAAAGGAGCTGTGTGTGCATGTGTGTGTGTCGGGTGTAAAAATGTGCAGAGTATTGGGTGCCTTCGCCTCAATAGGGCCAACTTTTGTTTTGTGTGTGAGCCCCTGTCCCCCCCACCTCCTCTTCTTTTTCCTCGTCTCTCTCTGTCTATGCCAACAAGGGGGAGGGGTCAATGGATTGACAGACAGACGCAGCTGGAGTGCATAGAGGGAGCTGGTCCCACCCCACTAAGATGCCAGACATAGACCCAATGAGAGAGAGAGAGGAGGAGAGAGAGGGAGCTGCTACACTTCCAGCTCCTGCTGCCTGTATGGGAACCCTCCTTTCTATTAACACACCTCCTCTTTCCCCCCTCTCTCTCAGTCCCTGAGGTTTTTTGTTCTCTCTCTCTCTCCGGCTAACTTTTTTTGTTCAGTGTATGTGTGTGTGTGTGTGTGTGTGTGTGTGTGTGTGTGTGTGTGTGTGTGTGTGTGCAAATTCACACAGTTCAGTTCAGCTCTTAACGATAGTTCCTTTCGTTAGAGAGGGGAGATTCTGAAGGGGCAACGGCTCCCTTTAGCCTCCATCTCTCCATTCCATACATTCATACAGCATCTCTGCAAAGGAGAAAGCTGGCTCCTTTTTTTCCGCTGTGTCAAACCAGCTTCAGATAGCCAGAGTTACACTGGATGTAGGGTGATTTTACTTTCAAAATAAAAGCATGACTGTCTCCACAAAAAAGAGAGAAAAAAAGCCTGTTGCAACCTTCAACTCACATTTATTACATCACTCATTCTGCTTTCATGCCCTATGAAAAAAAGAAGCTTTCTGCTGGAAATGATCCATTAGCCATATTGCCTTGAAGTTCAGTTATGAATCTAATGTTTCATTCGACATTCTCATATTACTCGTATCTATCTGTCTATAGATGTATTCTCTCAGACTTCATTATAATTTTTTTAATTATAGTTATAACATATTTTGATTCAATAGCTAAATAATAACAGTTTATTTTTTTATTTGAGAGTTATCTTTAGCCAGCTTCTGCATTTTGTTTCCCAAGAGACATGAATAAACTAAAGCTAGTTTGACTGAATGTATACCTACGATTGTCTGTGCTTAAACACAAAACTGAGTTTTTAATTTTAGCTGACTTTTATATATATATTTGGTAACATAGACTATACTATTAGCTACTTTAAACAGCTACTATGCGATTTGTAAGAAGGCTGGTATGCTGCTATTTTTGCTATGCTAGCTTGCGGATTTGGTTCAAATGTTTGGATTTGAGTTGTGTTGAATGGAAAAAGACAGTAACATTGGTGTCTTATTAAACCAGTGACTCTTGTAACAACATAGTCCCTTGCTTTGACTTGAACCGCATTTCTTTAGTCTTTTGGTTGTTTTGTTTTTGTTTTGTAGGTGCTAGCAAATATGCAGCACATTCGTAAATCTGTCTTTTGCGAGCATGTGTTATGGCTGAGCTTTTATTGTGAAATGCACACCGCTACACTTCCTGTGCTCCTCTCGCTAACTGTGTCTGGCTCGACGCAGCTGAGTAGAGGATGGCTGCCTGCGTCTGAGCTGCTGCCTCTGCGCTCATAGAGGGGAAAACTCAACGCAAATAGACAAGGAAAGCGTGAGGAGACGAGAGGAGGAGAGGAGGGAAAGGAGAAGTTTTCCGAAACCAGGAAATAGTTGTCACACATTTTCCACGGGAGGTTTTTATTTTTTCGGCACCGAAGGGGGGGATTTTGGACCATGCCTGCTGAAGTGAAACAGGTTAGTGTTGCTGTGTCTGCCGGTCTCCCATGTCTTCTCTCATCGTATCTTCAGCCTCTCTGACTCTTCTTCTCTTTCTCCTCCTCCTAATTGATTCCTTATTGTTTGTATATTGTTGCATACCTATCATTTTAAACTGGAACATCACTCTTTATGTCTTTCATGTGCATTTTTCTTTCACCCAATTTAATACATGAGAGCAGATTTATCGATGTCCTTCAGGAGGATAGTGCGTGTGCACATATGGATGTGTAGCCTGTGTGTATGTAATATACATGCATGCATGACATCAGATACAGTAAGAACGATGCACTTCCATCACTTAGTGACTATTTCATTCCGTAAATAGTCGGTGACCATGAGACATGCTTAGTGGTGTATATGTATGTGTGTGTGTGTGTGTGTGTATGTGTGTGTGTGTGTGTGTGTGTGTGTGTGTGTGTCTTGCAGTAAAGCAGTGCTGTGACTTATGAGTTCCCTGACACATTCATGGGCTCAGACATGTCAGTACCACCTATAGAATGAGTGGTGTGATCATGGGACAAGCAGTGAAGTATTGAAAGTTTGTCCCTGATCATCGCCTGCGAGGCTCTGAATGAGCCCAGGGCCAGGATTTATAGCCTACGGGCTGCAGTGCCAAATGTGTGAGAGACATGGCATTAAACTCTTTTGTCTTTCACTTGCACAGATACCGCAGGAATGTGCTTTTGTTAGCTCTTGCGAGTGTGTTACTGTGTCTGTGTGGGTGTGTGCGTACCAGGGCATGATGTGCATACATTATTGGAAGTGTTCCCTGTGTTTGAAGCGCATCCATCCACAGGCAGCCTACACCATCACAACGCTCTTTTCCCCGCCAAGCTTGGCAGCGCTCAGATGCACAAAAAAAGGAAGACAGACATCCAAAAAAGAAAGAAAGTGGAGGAAAAAAATGTGATTGAATAAGGTCAGCTTCTCCTCCACTAGGCTGTGAGGGGTGGAGTTACCGAACCCTTGTCTGGCAGACAAAAACATTCTGTCAGCTCTCCACGTTGCTCTGATAATAATACGTTAACAGTTGCCCCCGTGGATGAGTGCCACCAGATAACTGGGGGAGCCGACGCCAAAAAAGGGAAGCTGCTTTTCTCCACTCTTATTCTTTCCATCGCTTGGTTTTGATAAGTCTGAGCACTATAGATCAAAAGCAGTTTTGGAATCCCTGTTTGGATTATGTGAATGGGGTGAATGCATGTCAACAATCTGAGAGTATGTCCTATTCAGATGCTTCCCAAAATTGGTAGGGGAGGTGCAGGATGCCCCCCTGGCGTCCGTGACCCCTTTGAGAGCGAGATATTTGGCATACTTAGCTGCAGGCCGGCATCGTGGCATGACCTTTTCAACTCAGCTGGACATTCCTCAGCTAGGGAGCACCTGCTTGGGCAGCGCTGTAGTGGAATGGGAGTTCAACGTGTGTCAAAGTCACACTTTAGCCATATATGGATAGATTTCAGTGGCCATGTTGTTGTTTTGGTTGACATTCTTTTGCTCACACCTCTTTCATTCTATTCTTCTGAGCATCTGACCTCTTCTTGCTGCCACTTTTTGCAGTGATGCTCCATACTGCACTTCATATGTAAATCAGATTTAATAAGAATGTAAATAGCAGGAGGGCATGAGCGAGATGCTGATCTGCCTTGACCTCATCTTAATGCTGCAGCAGAGCTTACGGTAAATGAGTTTTAGCCCACTGAAGATTACTGCATAGCCCTCAATTAGTGGGGGAGCCTGCACCAGACCACGTCTGAGTTAAATATAAACTGTACTTTATTTCAGAACTTTACACCAGCGGGGTAGCGCCCAAACCCTCTAGTTGCAGAGGCCGTAGCATCGTCTGCTCATGAAAAATAGAAGAACAGATTTGTCATGAAGGAGAAAGATAAAACATTATGAATAATCCAGTAGTCATCATCTTGCCAAGGTCTATCAAAAAAAAACGACTTTACTTTTCCTCCACAAGCTAGAAGCACCCGTCTGAATAACAAAATAATTCTTCAGTGATTCAGCCAAAGACTAAAGGAGGTCTTGTCTTCAGACTGCGGGTTACTGCCAGATTCCTGACAGCTAGCGGGACTTTCAGCTGCAGCAACTGAGCGTGCCCCCCTTCTCCAATGCTGTTTGATTTCTAACCAAAATTAAAAATCCATCAAACTTCTCTCCATGTTTTCTTTTTTTGCGGGGGTGTTTTTGTATGACAGCCCGACCATCCTTGCATATTCTTTTCCATTCCTCTCCTCAGGCTCCTCTTTTGTGACTGCAGAAAGATGTTGTGCAAATCAATATTTGAAGACATGTAGAGCATGAGGAGTAGCATTGTTTGACGAGTGGAGGTCATGCAAGAATAATGCCAATGACCGGAAACATAGACAGTCAATAGCTGTGGAGACTGCATCAGTGCAAGGGGCATTGAGTTGGGGGGCTGGGAGCAGGATGGAAGGGGGGGGTTGTGTTTTGGAAGAGGCATGATCATATGGCGATAGGTGCCTGGTGACTGTTGATGCCAGATGGCCTTCCCACCACACAGCCTGGCCATACTCCCCATGTTTCCCATACCGTTCCCATGGCTGCCCTTATCGCATGACCCATGACACAACATGGTTTGACATGTTACAGTATCTACCAGCCTGCCGTCCTACCCACTGACTTCTTTTCTGGGCGTCTGTTTTTGGTTTTCAGTAACCTGAACTGTATTTACATGTGAACAGCTGAGACCATATATGTTCCTCCACTGGAACTGCAACAATAAGTTGACTAAAATGAATCAATCGTAAGAACTTTTTCATGCAAAAACGGCAGAAAATGCTGTTTCCAGCCTCTCGTATGTGGAAATTTCCTGCTTTTTCATCATATTATCTGCATATCTTTAGGTTTTGGTTTGACTGGTCTATAAAATGTCATTATAATAGTGAAAAATGTCCCTACTAAATGATTAATCAACTCATAGAAAAAATAAGCTGTAATTTAATCAATAATAAAAGATTATCAAGAGTTGCACATGAAAACTACCCCTTAGCCATCCAATGATTTATTTTTTAACATTTAAATTTTTTTTTTAATTAATGCATTAGCTGTTTGCTACTGTCTACTAATCTCTGATAGAATATTAAACAAAATGCCTGAACACAAAATCATTTTCTGAACAATGTATCTCAGATGTGAGGATTTGCTGCATTTCTCTGGTTTATGTCTTAAAAATCAAATGTATTTTTTGACATTTTATAGACTAAGCAATTAACCAATTTGGGGTGGCAGCTAATGATTATTTTCATTTTTCATTAATATGCTGATTATTTTCTTGATTAATCCATGAATTGTCACAAAATAGTAAAAAAAAAAAAAGAAGCTCCTTACAAGAACCCTAATTGACATATTTAAACAGCTTGTTTTATCCGACCAACCATAAATCAATAAATATTTAGTTAACAAACAGAGGATGAATAAGTATGAAGCAGTGAATTTATGACAGTTTTCCTTTGAAAATGACACCACTGATTAAATAATTAATTGACCACTGTTTCAGCTTAAAACAAGTTAATTAAAAATAATGATTGTACCCCTTCTATATAATATATTGTGAGTCATATACAGTATGTTTCTTAAACTACAGTTCATTTACTCTACTTATTTTTTTAAGACAGCGTTAAAACTTTGTTTGAAATCTCCTTATGCAACACTGTACCAGACATCTGGTCCACCAAGTGGCTTAAAACAAACACTAAGAAATATGTGAAATATTTGACCCCAGCCAATATTACACTTTACTATACTTAGTACACTGCACGTTCTTTCTCTGTATCACATGAACACACGCTTAGGTTTTTGGTGTTTACTCTGCGGTTGTGTTCTGTGGCACATTAGGGGTCCATGCCACTCAACCCTTGGCACTACAGATCCCCCTCCCTCCCCTCTGCCTTGGCTTCCCCTCTATCTGTCCTAACCCATTTGGCTGGCTGACAGTGTGACCGATGCAGGCCCATGCACTCGCTCACTCACTGTCTGACCACTGGCGAGGACCATAATGCTCTCTCAGCTTTCATCATCACGCTGATGGAATTAAAAAAAGGTGAGTGGCAGTAAATTGGAAGGCTGGAGGGGGGACGGCGGATGCTGGAGATGGATGCGTTCATACTGCTATGTTTGGAAGCGACATGGGGAGAAGAAGCAGCACATTAATGAGATGGCAGCTTATTATCTTGCTCGAGCTGGGGTTTTTTTTTGTGTGTTTTTTTTACCTATTCATCTCTACAGCGTGCCTGTTATCTAAAATATGTGCAGGGTCCAAACTGTATCAATGCATGCAATATATATGTATATATATATATATTTCATGCACAACATTACATTGTTTTCCGCTGGTTTACACTGTGTATAATAACGTCCAATTGCTTGTTAATGAGCACTTTGCTGATTGAGAGTTTTTTTGCGCTTTTCCTGCTGCCAAATACGGTAAATCCTCCAGAGGTGAGGTGTAGACGCGGTGTCAGCCAACTCTTTCTTCAACACAAATGCACACACACACACACACACACACACACACACACACACACTGGAGGCTACAGAGCAACATCAATTGGATCCCCGGCTTATTTACTCAGTGTTTGTCTGCAGGCTACGGTCAGGGTAGCCCTGTTTATAAGGGAGTGGGATTCATGGTTTCCCTGGCTGTGTCCAATAAACACCTTTCTATCTGTGCTGCTGGAAGCCAGCAACAAGATCCATGTTTTCGATCGGGTAGATAAGAAAGCCGCTCGCCTCAGAGGCTCAGTCACACATACGTTGACCCGAAAGCTGGGGAAGTACAAGTTGTTACTCTTGAAATAAAGTTGTGCTCGCAGCCACATCAGAGCTGTAATTGTTGTAGTGACAATATTTGCATGATAATCTCATAGCCTAATAATGGTGTGATTACATAATGGCAACAGTTTGGTTATTACACAACATGATGCTCTAATTTAAGAGATATAAACACCACTCTCCTGATGAAACCATGCTCAGTCAGCTCTGATTATCCTTGATGCTGTCAAAAGATGCTTGAAGTGCTAATGATGGTGAAAGTAGAGTAACATTAAAAGCAGTTTTATACAGGAGTGG
Source organism: Centropristis striata (assembly GCF_030273125.1). Lineage (NCBI taxonomy): Eukaryota > Metazoa > Chordata > Actinopteri > Perciformes > Serranidae > Centropristis > Centropristis striata. Next base: position 29,075,790 of record NC_081523.1, read on the forward strand.
AGAAATGGTCACAGGAGAAGAAAAGGATTTCTTAATGACTCAGTGTGCTGTCATGTTGACCTGCAGTGTGGGTGTGTCGGCACCTATGAAATCAATTTGAATTTTATAATTTTCTAAATTCTAAAATTTACGATTCAAGCAGTGTCTAATCATACAGTGGATTAAAAAAACAGTTGAATAAGAAAATATTCAAAATTTAATGAATATCAATGAAGCTGATGTAAGAAAGCAGTCTCTGACTTGTAGTTGCCATTAAAGTATTGCTCTGCTCTGAATTTAAGTGTTGAATTCAATGACTTGACTGGCTTAAATGATGATGGTCATGCTCGCACTTAAAGGATGCGGCAGAACTTCCCGGATAGAGCAGAGAACAGAAGCAGCGTGCCTGTAATGACACTAAAAACATATACTTTTTTCCTGTTCGTTTAGCTTAAACGCTGTGAAAAAATGCTCTTAATGGTAGAAAGAACCCCGATTTTTATAATTTACATCCACATTTTGGCATATTTTGCAGTGTTACGCTTTTGCAGTTAATTTCTTATTTTTATTAGTACATTTTGCAATTCTGTCCGTGTTTTCTGCATCACAGAAATCACAAGGCTGTTGGTGTTTTTGCATGCATGCATGTGTATGTACGCTTTGCAAGTGCATATACTTACTGTTTGAGTGTGCACATGTGTCATTACTGTAATTGGCTTTCCTGCAGGGGCTGTGGTTAAAGCTGCAGACGTGACAGGTATTTGGGTAGCACCACTGACAAATAAGGACCTCTGTGATCCTCAGTCAGTGATTAATGACACCATGGGCCGCAAATTCCAATTTCCTCAGCATCTGTGCAACAGAAAAACAGTTGGTAAAGTGAGTGTTGATGTATTGGGGTGCGGTGGCTGAATTTGACCCCAATTTGACGACCAGATTTGACCGTAACTATCACAGCACTATATTGTTACTAAAGACTTAATTGTCCACAGGGGAAGAAAACAATCGTCCAAGTGCATTAGATGGACTGCAGGAATATAAAGAGTCTTCGTGATATGATTTATGGATTAACTGATGTGATATGTGCCATTTATCTTGAAAGGAACAAAGGCGATAGAGTCTATAAAGGGGAAGTTTCCTCCTCTTATTCCTTCCTCCCTTTCCCTTCAGGCTGGTAACACTGCTGCCGCCCAGACCTTCAGTCAGAGACGGCTCTGGTTCTGGGGCCTTTTCAAAAGAATTGGGGCTTCTTGAACAGTTATGTATAGTTCATATAGGCTCCACCCCCTCCATCCTGCAGCTGGGGACCTCTTAGAGGGGCCCTGAGGGGGAAGGTCAAAGTCCTCATAGAACTTCCCTCAACCAGAAACGCAGGAACAAACGCCTCCCTACTTTTCCCTTTCTCTTTTTAACCCCCTTCAGTACCATCCAGATTGTACTCGGCAGTACATGCAGCGCAGCCGTGGGGGCTGGGGGAGCGGGAGATGGCGCAGGCTCCTCTTGCGTGTTTAGTCTGGAACTTTCTTTTGAGGGATTAGCCCACTTCCTGCCTCCGGGCTGGCCACTAGAAGCAGTCGGGATGCCGCGGAGAGCATCGATCCTCCATCATCGTACCATCTGTCTCATGCTGCCTTTTGGGATTAATGATTCCCTCTGACAGCTCTTTAGTAGGGCTCTATCAGTGCCGGCTGACCATTCAGATTACACTGACATGTGGCAGTATGAAGAGTTTGCATGAGGCATCTCCAGTTTATTTAGTTTAACTGCTGTAAGGAGCAATCAAAGAAAGCCATAACTGATATTTTTTGATCGACGCTACCAGCTACAGAAATGTTTCATTAGCCTAAACTTTTATCAAATATTTGATCTGTCCAGCACACAAATCCCCACTGTGCAGTGCAGTGCACTGTATATTGATAGATATGAAGTCTGTGCAAATTCAATACACTCAAGTTTTTTATTGGATGCCACAGTGAGGAATTTTACATTTTCCCCAGTTAATGAACATGTGTCAATGCTGGACATTTTACAAAAAGAGATAGTAGTGATTGAGTTAGAATAAAAAATATTGCCAAATAGGCACTTTAACTTTGACGCCACATTATCCTCCGTCAGTCAACTCTCTCTCTCTCTCTCTCTCTATCTCTGAACCCAGCATGCGATAAATAAAATCTGACTTCTGCTACCCCCATTTTGACTTTGCTGCTGCTGTACAAAGCAGACACTTTCTATTTTACTTAAATCTACCAGGCACATCTGTACTGTGTTCAAGCTGCCACTTTAGACTGGAAACACGCTCTGCTTCTGAAACGTTCCCAGCATGGTATGAGGGAACAAAACACAAGTGGAACGTATTGAATTTATTGAATTTGAGTTTTTTTTATTTATAGCCAAAAACCATGTAGCATTAACGACTAGGGTTGGGTCATTCTGTGCAAAACTCCATTCTCCCATCAACCCCCCTAAGCATCGTCAGTTCAATTCACTAGTGGATTCACTAACTAGCTACCTAGCACCAAATAACTGGTATCGATCCCTTTACAGTAGACAAATGGAATAAAATTAATGATACACATTTTAGTTAGTCTTGTTGGTCACGATTACCCGCCCCCCCCACCCCCCCAGCCCAAAATATCAGCAGTTGGTGGGGTAGATGTAGATGCAAGATAATCTACATGTTTTGTGAACTTTTTTTTTTATTGTGACCCTACATACTGGCTGATTTGTGATTAGTTCTTTAGCATGACTCACATTGTCCCATTGTATATGAAAAACCAGTATGTATCTAACCGTTGTTAATCCATGTTTTGCTTACTCACTGCTCAGTCACAAATCCTGTAGGGAGTTGGAAGTGAGGACTGGCTGTTAGTGACCCGCTGGCGGTTGAAGTGCTCTGATGAGGTCCGGCACTTCATTAGAATGCTGCGCTGAACCTCGCAACACACAATAGTGGCCGTTACTGCTGATGGCTTGGATCCAGGGAGAAAAATAAAAGAGAAAGAATGATAGAGGAGGAAAGAGTGAGAGGGAAAGTCCAAACCACTGTAAGCTGACCGGCCTTGGGGCCCACAACGGCCTCTGCTACATGCAGCCTCTGCTGTAATAGCCACAGCTCAGGCCCCCAACACTGCCTGCACACAAACATTATGCTAACCAGTGGCAAGAGTTCAGCCAAACCAGGCACTGAACCTCCTAAAATGGGAAAGATAAACCAGTTCCTGGCATTCTCAGCGCTGCCAATTCTCCACGCAGACAACGGTTTGTACAGTTCAATGGTTTCTACAATAGAGGCATCCAGACACTGTGCTGGCTGTCATATGCCATTACATGTGATGGCACAGCATTGTTACTCATCTCCTCATCTTCTCTTGATATGTGCTCAGCCATTCCCAGAGGAGCCACTGGTGAACAATGGAGTGATGCGCCTCCTCGCACATTCCACAAGGCTCTATTGAGCTGTCTAATGAACCTCTACCGCATGCGCTGGCTGCCGGGGCTCCACGAAAAATACCATCTCACCCCATCACACCCCCTCATATTTAATTTGTTTGGAATGTTTAATAGGCTGTGAAGTGGAGCGTGGTGCAGTGTTGATCTGTGCCAACCAGGTCTGCGGATATGGAGGAACAGGTGCCAGCCGTCCGCGGAAGGTGCTGTACTTAACACTCTGCGCTGGGTTGGAGAGTGTACAGTCCTGGCCCCGTGGTGTAGGCTTTTAGAGCTGCCAGTATCCTGTCGCTCCAGCCAAGCAAGCTTTTAGTTTGGTAATAGTACATCATGGCGGTGTGTTCTTTTTCTGAAGAGGGGGCAGCTGAAAGTTGGAGAAAAATAGTGTGTGCCGGGATTCAAACGCAGGCTACAATGGACATGAAACACATATTGCATATTGGAGTTGCTTTCGTTGTGCTGTAACTCAGTCCTGCAGGATTAGTGGGAAATCATACCTGGGGAGACAAAACCTATTTTCTACAGCTATCAAAATTAATTTGTAAATGATGTATTGATTTTACAAATAGCAGCTTAAATTACATGTTTGCTGTATTAGATGGTTATATAGCCTGGTGGACTCGAGCGGTTCAGTGGTGAAGTTGCAACATTGCTGCATTTTTCATTTGGTTTGCGTTCACACTGGGCTCTATCAAGCGCACCAAGCATTGTAAACAAATGTTCGCTGTTGACACTGTCCTTTGTCCATTGGACAGAATATGTGAGGGAAGTCTTGGACTTTAATGTATTGTTGGCACAGCATTGATCCGTTGTGAGACTGAATCCATTAGCCAACATTCTGTCACTAAATAATTTTGAGACTTTGTTGTTTTTGTGTGTAATCACAAGTAACTGTGTTATGTGATCGTCTGATCATATTTCAATAAGGATCTTTACTTAACACTAGACCACGTCTGTCCACAAGACGTTTTTCAAGCCTGCTACCATCTTGCCTGGTGTTGATTCTCAAATTCCCACCCACATTAACTCCAGAATGCATTGTGTTTGGGTTTGCTTCCTTCCTTTGGTTCAAACTGCGCTCTCACCTGCAGTGAACTGAACTTTGGTGCACTTGAAAGCAAGCCGAGACCCCCATTTTTAGTGGACGAGAGTTCGGTTCGGATAGTTTGAGCATACACATCATCAAAAACCAAACAGATTATGCGACAAAACACACCAGAGTTTGTTTCAAGCGGACCAAACAGCTCAGGTGTGAATGCCCCCTGAGTGTCTGAGAGTGAGGACAGTCACGACCTGTTGATGCAGGTACATTTGCACTGAGCCACTAGAACACTCCGTTTTCCATCACTATTTGTTCTTTTACAAATCTCGAGGCGGACATTGACATAAAAGGCTCCAACCTATGCACATCTGCTGGAGATGGAGGTTTTTATCTATGCTTTTATCTGTGCCAAGAATAAAGCTCTGAAGATTGATACATTGGGACAAAAGCAAACGCAGAGCTGTGCTGTTTTCCTAACTGGACCTTTGTCTGCCATCACCATTAAAACTTGCATGGGTATTTATTTCCCTATGGCTGTTTTAAGTTGCCGTTGGTTACCAAGCTGCTTTCCTGGGTCCTTAGAGATCCAATGAGGGTCAATTTAATACCGTGGTCGGTCAGCAGCTGTACTAAGGCATGTTTTTTCTTTCTTTTTTACCTTCTCAAATTTAGGACGTGTGGAAAAGAGTGCACTAAACCCCAGCGAAGTTCTCGAAGTTAAGCAAACAAGTCCTGTTGACACAGACCTCCTTGAGTTCCCAAATTCTTTCCATCATATTCTAGGACAGTTAAGAGAGGCTTAATCCAATAAAACCCACTCTTCGCTTGTTTTGTGCTCTGTGTCTCTCTTGAATCCGGCTCTGAGTGTGTGTGTGTGTGTGTGTGTGTGTGTGTGTGTGTGTTTGAGAGAGAGGGGGGGTAAGTTCCTGTGAAGGAGTGGCCAGCTGCAGCCTCTGTTGTTCAGGCCACAAGGGAACACAAGGAGTGTTTTTGGGGTCATGGAGCAGCTACATTCCAGACTTGAATGCTCAGATGGGAGCACTCATTCCTCCGTCTGCTCCGCGCCATAATCCACCTCCACTGTTTTGCCTGAGTCACTTATCCACAGTCCTTCAAGAATAATGTCCCTGAAACAGTAGTGCTAATTAAGGCTGCTGGTGTCCATAACTGGCCAGTGGAACACGTATCAATGCCCTCCTTGTGCAGTGCAGAAGCAGCACTTACCGGTGAGCCAGAAGTCACGGGAGACCAAACTGAGTGCAGCCTTTGCTTGATCCTTCATGTTCTCACGCTGCTCATGTTGTGACTTTAACAAGGCCTTGTTATGGTCTTGTACTGCTAATGGTGATGAAAGTGAAGTGCACTGAGTGCTTTACTACCCTCTATAATTACCTGCGGAAAGGAACTCAGATGGTTCATTCTGCAGTCAGGGAAAAATGTTACGGGGCAAATTAAAATTTACTTTAGAACTGTTACATACAGCAAAATGAAGTAGCTGAAGTATAGTAGCAAGAATGTTCCCATTTGGAGAGCAACTGTGATAAAACTTTTGTGGAGTGTTGAAGCATGTAGATCCTTGTAAATAGGACATTAGTGTATTCTGACATTCACACATGCAAGCACACACGCCCCACACAGATCCTGTGCACTCTACAGACTGCCCATATCCGTAGTCAGTCGTGTTTCCTTATGAAACTGTGGCAGGACAAATGCAATAGGTCGACCACCTATCTGGCTCATAACTACATTGCATTTGAATAAAAACTCTCTGTCTCTTAAATATTTCGAACCAGCAATCACCAAATAAAAGGAAGAAACTCTGATATCTACATGTAGTCCAACTCTGCCAACACAATAAAATGGCTGTGAATGTAGTGTATTATTTGCATGAGTGATGAGGTAAACAACATTAGCATTGTAAACCAATTAGGTTTAACTAAAATAATTAACATTCTCAGTAGCATAGTATGGGCATTGTACCCAACCATGACCAATGTGTCACTTTGAATGTTTCAGCAATGGTTTAATCCTGATATATTGATTTAAAGAAACATTGTGGATCTCAGCCGTAAATCATTAATTACTGCTGTTTTCTTCCCGTAGTGCTACAGCCTTACTTTATGTCGAATATGCAAATATGTTCATGTTCTGCTATATTAGCGATGACAAATTGCCTGCATTCTCCAAAGAGTCCAGAATTTTTCCAACCAGTCTCCCTGAAATATGGTCATCACAGCAGGAGGGGAGAGTTGGATACTAAATCTGCAGGACGGCCTTCAAAGGGAAAGCTATTGTGTCCCCTGCCACATTGTGGTGTGAAAATCACAGTGGGCACGTGCACAGAGAACGATCTGAAATTACAGGCCTCCATCCACGCTCTGCAATCTGAGGCTTGCAGGCAGCAGGACTGGCATGAAGTCCCCGGCCCTCCGACCCTGGAGCCCCGAAGCCACAAGCTGCTGCTGCACTGTACTCCAGTCTCTGTGGCAAACTAGCCTCCTGTCTTCTCTATCCAACATCCACCAACAAACCTAATTAACTTTTCTTCTCCTGCCTCTCCTCTACCACAGCTGTGCACTTTGTGAACTCGTCACTACTTTGAATGCTCTCTATTTATGCAGAGCGTTTCTATTCCCAAACCTCGGCCAGTTCGCGGCACCTGATCTCTCAGAGGTTTATTTCAACATCAAACTATATTAATACTACGCACTGTATGTTCTGCTGCCCTGTTTTGGGGTTTGAAGGGTGCAGAGGTGTACAGTGTCTAGAGCAGGTGCTGCAGAGGAAGACTTTCTCTGCCTTTTCACTGCAGAGAGCCTCTCCAGGGAGAACCGGATGTCTGCAAGATGGAATTAAAAACTAGGTTTCTTTGGTATGTTTACTATACAGAGGCTGCATGTTTCTGTGTTTGTGCAAATTGTAGATGCTGAGTGAATGTTACAGATGCTTCTATGTATGAATTCCTGTGTACTGTGCATATTTGACTGTGAACTTTGCCAGCGGCAGCACTGCAGTATTGTGCAGCGTAGGTTCTGAAATGGGTCAGCCTTCTCTGTAGCGCTGAAGCTCCTGTTCACTCTCAGAGGAGCATGCAAGAAAAAAATGTATAGCCAGGAGAAATCTGCTATCACCATCGCTGTGACTAGACACATTGCTGTCCCCTGTGAACACGGACAAGCAAAAAAATGATATACTGGATTAATGCTCCCTTAGTGATTTATTCAGGAAGTTATCCATTTGTCTTTGCCATGCATATTCAAAAGTTGGATGTGCGTGTACTAGTTCTTCACTACTTCTCACTGGTGTCACAGTTGGTCCAATTTGTTTAAGTGTAGCTTTCTTTTCATTGGAATTAGAATGAAGTAATTATAAACATGCAGCAGCGTTACTGTAGTCTAAATGCTCCCCCCCCCCCCCTGTTTATATGCATGTTTTTCTTTGTAGAAGTTTCATCTTTTGGCTTGGGGTTTCAGCTTGGCTGCTTTGAATGATGAGCATTTGGCTGCTCGTGGATCCTTCAGTCCTCCCTGGCAGGCAGAGCTGCCTTAATTGTTGCATGCCTCTGGAACGTGCCTCGCTAATGGAGCTGTTGGAGCCCCAATCAGTCAGTCGTTTTCTCCGTCTAACATCTCGGCTTGAACATGCAGGGCCAGCCTTGATGATGCAACACACTGCTTTGGTTTGGCGACGCCACTCAGGAGGCTGTGGCCCCTGGAGGTGTGATATCTCTTTCATGCCTGTTTCAGGCCATCTGATGTCAAACTGGGATCCAGCAGCAGAGATTACGTTTTATGTTAATGTCTGCTGGGGCTGTTTTTGTGTTTGTCGCTTGGCTGGTCCTGTGAAACAACGGGTGTGATGAAATATGACAGCCATGCACTCAGACAGTTACAGAGACTAATTTCTCAGACTGTGACAACTTAATTTAAGCTGGATGTGCAGAGAATCTGTTTTGATGTAACTTCAGAAAAGCCTCAATGGTATTTTGGCCATTACCGATGCCGCTATACTCTAATAAGGTAGCTCAGCAAACACTCGATCATAGCTGCTAATCCTCTTTGACATGGCTGAGCACTCACACAGGTAAGAGGTCCTCTACAGATTGCAGTCAGGGTGGGGCTTTTCCTGTAAAAATCCAGAGATTTGCATAATAGGAGCTTATTGCTCATTCCCTGGATTCATTGTGGATTGAAAGCCACCATCTTTTCATTGAAAGTGTCCAGGGGCTGACTCAGTGTGTGCTGTCTCACCAGTCTATAGAAGCGATTCGGGAAACTGGAACAACAGTGCTCTAATACCTCAAATGAGTCATGATCCATGTGACGGGCCCCTCCCCCTGCCCCTCTCCGTCCTCTTTTACCTACTCTACAGTCCCGGGCTACTCTTGGAGCAGCCGGTGAGAGGAGGTTTACCCATTCAGACCAAACCAAGCATTTTTATTATCCTCCACACAACTGGCCTGCCTTCTATTTGCTCCCCTCTGTTGCTTAATCTTTATTTTGGCTTAAGAACAAGTATTGGATCTCCTGGCAAGGAAAACAAACCTCTAATAGGGGGAGATGTGAGCACCTTGTCACCATATGGGGCTCGGAATTCCACAGAATTGCTCTCTAATCTCCACAACATGTTAGGAATTTGAAGCCCTTGTTTTTCAGGATGAAATAGCAGTACGCTCACCACGTGGCTTCTCCTTTGGCGTGCAGTGTGGAAATGGCATTTGTTGCACCCCTGTAGCACTTTGACGTAAACACGCACATGAGCTCACTGAGATCGCCCATGTCCATGTTGTTGTTTATGGGACACTCCTCTTTAGGTTTGTAGTTTCTAATAGTTTCAGACCCCGTTCATTCACTATATTGCACGTTGCTGCTGCTAAATGTTCAGAATCTGGCAAGAGAAAAATGTAGAGGTTATTCCTCCCTGCTTCTGGCACAGGAGACAGGGCAGAGCTTGGAGTGCTGGTAGAGTTTCTGATTTGTGGCCTGGCTGATACATTGTCTCCTCTGCTGAACTAAAGTAGTTTTGTGCCAGATATCGTTGCCCTGTTTCTGTGGTGTGATGCACTGCCGGGGCAGCTTTGAGAGGCCCTTCACTGACTTAAATTATTAAATTAAAAAAATTAAATGGCTGATGGTGATTCAAGTCTGCCTGTTTTCCAGACTAACTATTGTCCTCATCTCTAGTTAGTTTTTTCCCCCGTCTGGTGACGAGGTCGGCTGCCAAACTCAGTATTTTTAAGAGTACACACACGTCGGTACTAGTGATTCATATTAGACCAAATTTTGGTTAGTATAGAGAGAGAGAGCAAGACCTCGTCACCCCTAGATTTGTTGAAGTCACAGCTTAAAAAAGTGTGGTTATACTTTTCTTGACTCGCTGTAGAAAACACTTGCTACAGAGTTTCTTTACACCTGGTCAAACACGAAATATATTGTGTAGATCCGCAAGAATGTAAAAACATGTTAGCATGTGTTTTGAATTTTAATTGCATAAGATATGCTTTTCAAGCCTATTGTGACCTGCTGCCTTTGAGTAAAGACATGTTCCTGAATAATTTACCAGAGTTGCCAGCAGGCAAAATGTTACCTCAGTCCACAGCAAGAGTACAGTGTTTTAGTTTGAGTCCCAGAGGAATTTTTCCCAAACCCTCCCTGCACAATTTGCTACACTTTTTATTTCCTACATATCATCTTTGTTTTTATTGTTTTATTCCAATATCTGAGATTAAAACAGGTTCTCTGTAATCTTTTCGCGGCATACAGTAGCTTTTATAGTTTCGTTATTGAGTTGGTGACACATTTGTTGTGTGTGGAAAAAACATTCCGCCGTTGCTCTCCCATGGAAACATTCAGATATGACTTGTTTGTGGTGCAGCTGAGAGCCAACACAGATGACTGCAGTTTGTATGTCACAGCGTCACTCATGTTATGAGGCGTTATTCGTGTGGGCATCAAATCTGGAAGAGATATTTCTCAGGGTTGTGTTGTTGAGGCTTTAAGGGTAGGGGTCTGTTGGCTTCTTATTACACGACACAGTAAGTTATGTGTAAATAGTGAGAGTCATCGTTTTTCTTTCCCAGCAGTATGTGGAGAATCATTTGCGGTGGTGTTGCAGAAAGTTTCTCTTTGCATCCCTGAATCCTAATCTGGAACAGGCTGTTCCCTGTTTGATACATTCCTCAGGTTTAGCAGAGGTCTTCAGATATCATCCTTCTTTAGTCTTTTTTCACCGCATCACTGGCCTGAAAAAGTTGTTTTCATCATTCTGAGATATTGCTTGGTTCCTTCCTGAGGCCAGTGGACTAATGGGCTTTGGTCTATGGAATCCACTCCAGTGTTTTCTCCCTCATTGGGCCATTTGCTGAGGCCCCAGTGGGGCAGACAACAATAGCTTTCATATGAAATATGCACCATGACTGGGGCATTCCAACGAGCAGTCGATCTGTTCACAGCAGTTTAGTGGTTAGATAAAAATCTGCTCAGATTGAAGAGAAAAACACAATGCTTCCAGGGATCCAAAATAAGATTGAGTGTTCATTTTGTTATTGGATGGTGCCTGCTTGCTATCTATCTAACCACTCTCTGGCACGCAATGCTCCTGGCCCTGTCTTGTCTCTCTTTGTCTCAGTCAGAATTTCAGCCTAATGAAATGAGGCTGCATCCGGAGTCCTAAATTAGCAGTGAAACAATTGTTACATATCTTATTTATTTGCTGAAATTGCCATGGCAGAGGGGCCGGACCTGCAGCTCTGCCAGTCTTAGTGAGAGGCCGATGCTCCACAGTGCTCAGGTGGTTGCAGCTCGGATGGTGTGCAGATGCTCGGAGTAATTGCAGTGAAATCTGGGGATGTCTCAGGTAGGGGAGATGGTGCAAGTCCCTTTCCAAACTCAGCTGTCAAACGCAAACTCGCTCTGATTAAGGAGCCGCCTGCATGGCTGAGCTGATGCAGACCAGAGAAGTCAGGTGTTGAGCCAATGCACATAAATGCTCCAAAAAACCCTGCCTGCTGGCTTTGATGGCAAACCCTCTGACTCATGTGGCTGTGAAGGGTTTAGACAAGAACATGCTTTTAAAGAAATCTGCTCTGTATCATGTCAGGATATGTGTTTGAAGACAGAGTGATTACCTGAAAGTTTTGTTCACAGCAGGGTAGAAACCAACTGAGCCATGTAGATGGATTTCAGGGGAAGAAGAGAAACCAGAATGACTGAGAGTTAATGAGGAGAACATGGTGTTTTTGTGCCATAAACTGCACAAATTGAAAAAGCAATGGGTGGAAAATGTTCAATATCCCAGGAAAGAACCCTCCCTGTTAGCTCAGAGTGCATAATTAGCTATAAGCACCTAGTGATTTGGTCCTAACCCAAGATTTTAACACAATGGTGGATTGTTCTGCATTGAAACTGGTGAGGTTCATCAATGTATGTTGGTGAAAATTGCTAACATGATGATGATCCAGAATCAATGGCATTTGTGCTGTAAAAACAAGAATTTCACGTACAAATGTTCATTTTTATGCTAATGCCTCTTGTGTGAGTGGGGCTGGGTGAGATTTTATTGATACTAATGTTATTATTGATTCTGCTTATCAGTCTGATTCTTTGTGGATTCCCTTACAGTACTGATTCCTGATCAATTTTTATTTTCAGAAAAAAATAGTTCTGCGCATGAGGGCCTGAAATGAGAGAATATTTGAACAGCATTTGATTTATTTTAGGTTTTCTTTGTCAAATAATAGATAAATCTGCTAGGTCTGCCTGTGTGGCGCTAATGTTATCATAACATAAAATAATTACCCTCGTCAATGGATCTGCAGCTTGGCTGGGAAGCAGTGGCACTCTAGGTTAAATACACGACATTCCTGGAGTCTAAGCTCATGATGTGTGGAAAGATGTTTCAGCAAATTGCTCATTTTTCCACCCTTGAAATGATCGTTTTACGGACTTTCCGTCATGACCCCTTCTCGTTGCAAGTTCCCAGCAGCTTAGAGGCATGACTTTGACATCAGCATTGATAAAAGGAATTGATGAGCTTGAAGGCATACAATTCTGATGGATTGGACAGTTTGGAACCAGTTCTCAACTGTAACCAGTTGCTCGATTCCCATCCCTAGATGTGCTGCTCTCAGTATTTATGTAACATTAATTCATCCTTACCTTTTCAATGGCAATTCATAATGATGTTGTTCAAAGGTGTGAAGATCTTTTCACATATTTCCATTCACTTTTGCACAAAATGATGTATACTATCATTTAGAGTATTGATGCTGCTAGCTGCTGTTTGCAACTGGAATTTCTTTGCCAATGCTAGCAAACTTGAACTGACTCGTCTGTCAGTGTGTAGAAATGGAACTGAGAGGACGAGCTCCACATACAAATTTAACCTCACAACAGTCATTTTACTGGTTCACAGCAGGTTGCGTCATTTCTAAACACTTAAAAAGTCCACATGTAAGCCATCATGATATTGCAGCAGTGAATATTTCATCCCCCCCTCTGCTGCAGGCACATCCTCAATCATTTGTAAAGCGGAAAACTGTCTATTGGCAGTTAACCACACAGATTTTTAATAAAAGAGCAGCTTTGTTCACTAAAGGACAACTTTCCATGCACATCATGTATTGACATATGAATGTCACCTCAGGAATACAATATGTCAGCGGGCAGTGCTGTTTCCTAGACCGTTAGCAGCGTGTCAGAGACCACCTTTGTGCATGAACTTCACATTCCTGCAGAGGCAAAAGGAAGAGGACAATGCAAAGGCCACAAAAGCACAGGATGTTAGCGTGTATTGTAGTTAATGCCGTTGATGTCTGTCCAACCCTCCAAGTCAGTTCCTACGCAGTGCTTTTGTAACCTCTGCAATCCTGTGTGAAAAGCTGACTAGGACCTTTTGAGAAACTTGCATATCTGCCTCTTTTCTAGCAGTGTAAAGCTGACAAAAAGCCCTGTGGTTATATTCCGTTTTCCCAGAGAAAGATTTGCTTTCGATTGTGTGCCTGCTTTTCTTTTGCCAAAGCTTGGCTTCTTACAGCTCTTTCTCAGGGAGGATTATTGGAAAAGGCTGTCACTGTCCAGTAAAAATGTTTTTATACTCACAAATAAAAGTACTGTGGCAGTGGTGTGTGTGTGCCTCTGTTGTGATGTGCTTGGAGAGTACTGCCTCACTGTTTGGCTGCTGCTGACAGAAATATCTAGTGAGAGACGACATCATTGTGTTAGCCAATACAGTTAGACCTTGATTATAAATGAGATATTGGCCAGTCAGCCTTGTCCATCTCTCATGTGATTTCTTAGTGAGCACAGCTAGTGAATATTTTTATGATTATTATGATAATCATAAAAACCTATGTCTTACAGTGCAAATTATTCCACTGTGGTGTGATTTTACTCAGCAGCTTGTGGAGTCTCGCTCTGTAAAAAAGGCAGTGAAAGCTGCCTCAGTTTGCTTTAAGGAGCTCCTAACACACCTTAAACAATTTCATGATTCTTGCTTCATTAGGGTATGTAAGTGGCTGATTTAGCTAATGCTGTTTTTAAAGACTTTCCAGCCACTTTTGCTCTAATCATAAAGGATTTGTGTGTCTGAGCCTGTGCAGTACATGTGTCATTGTAGTGAGTTATTTTTGGGCTTCACTTACACGCTGCAGAATTCATCGCACGGCAGTAAGAGCTGTTGAATGTATCCCCCTTCCTCCTCCTTCTCCTCCTCCTCCTTCCAAACCCCCCTTTCTGACAAAAGCTCTCCACACATTCAGTCTGGCTGCAGTCATCTCACACCCTCCACGCTATTTTAAGCCTTCGGACAGAGGCCCGCTCCCCCTTGAGTGGACCCCTCTCTCTCTGTGTGGGCCAGAGCATGGGCCTCAAGACATTTTCACACACACAAAGCAGCTCCTGCCAGCTGGTGCAAAGGTAATAGCAGAGGTAAACTTCTGGATGATACAGCCTCTCTAAACCTCTGCCCTGGCAATACACTGAAAGTTTGGGGAGGATGCTCATTAAAGTTTGCCTTCGTGACATGTTTGGCAGGGCTGTACCAGTGGGTCATCACACAGCAGCCCGAAGCATGCACTGAACAGTTTTGGACTGAATTTTTACGGCCTTTTTGTTTTGTTTAGATACTAAATTCTGTTCTTGTGCTATAAGGTAATGAGCCGTTGGCTAAATTGCAACCGTAGCAACCTGCTGTACTCCTTCAGAACAGAATTAATTTTAATATTCACTGACAACTGGGACTGTGGATTATCTCCTTCTGTTTTTCCATGCATAAAAAAACACCCATATCTGTAGTAATGAGAATACCAGTGCGGTATAACTTGTGCAGAACTTTAGTGTTAGCCCCTCTTTCTTTATGTATTCAGCCTACCAGGGTGGGGTTGGATTCCACAGAGGGCAGACAGCAGGAAAGTGACGAGCACCCCTGTTTCCTTCCCGTCTGCATACACTTTGCCCAGCTCACACATTTCTCATAATGCAGTGCCAGCAATACGCCACATACCATTACAATAAAATAAACAGGTACCCAGGGTTAAGGGCATTGTCTGCACACATTATTATGAGTTGTCACAGCCTATTGACTTGGCATAATAACAGTTTCACAATCGCAACTGTGTTTTCTCTGTGAGATTACGTGTCTTATTTAGAAGAACTTTTGTAGAAACCTTGAATCGGAAAGTAGCCGTACAACTATTCTTTAAATAAATCAAATTTTTACCAACCACAAATACACCAGAGGGAGTAACTGTATCCTGGTTTCAGGTTGGCTAAAGTTTGCTAAAAATCCTTGGACATAGATCTTGGAAAGTACCTCCATTTTGGTCAATTAAAAGATGCAGATGAGGCTAACCTGATTTGGAGGGGCTGCACGTCATCAGAATTGTGGGTAATCAGATGGCTGGCGCGCACCGGACAGCCTCTGTCTGACAGAGACGAAAACACACAAGCTCCTCAGTGTTCCCGATAATCACCGCTGTAGACAGGGAGGCTCGGCGGCTCTGTCAGCTGCTGTTCCAGCAGCTTCTTCTGGGTATGGACTAGCTTGAAGCACCACTCACTGAAGTGTGCAATGATGACTGTTGTTATTTGCATAATTACTTTTAGATTACCCATGTTCCCCTGGGTTAAAATGGTTGTGTTGTGGATCTATTGCAAAGTGGAGTCTGGAGATCCCCAAAGGTCCTTGACGAGGTTCCAGGGGGTCCCCAGGAAAATGAGCTGTAGTTTAATGTTTTCATTATTCACTCCAAATTATCCTCAGTACAGTGTGCGTGACTATTATAATCACATGTTTTCCTTGACAACAGTCATCACCTAATGGGCTGTGTCGACACTCACAGAATGTATTAAAATTAGGGTTTGTAACATTAAACTGTTTAAGCTCTCCTTATTTATAACGCATGCAGAGCTCTAACCTGTTTAAAATGGGGGTCAACCACCTTTTGTTCAATCTACTTTAGGTTACACGTGAAGTAAGAGAAATAACTCTGTGCTTGTCTCCATCATTTCATCTATTGTAGATTCATATGACAACAGTTATTGTTTCTTCAAGGAGGATTCTGTATTTTTTTTTTTTTTTTACTTGAAACTGGATGCTATATTAGAAGTTTTGGCCACCATTCATATTGTTCTCACCAAAGTAAATACTTAGATGTGGGAATAAAACACATGACTTCAACAACAAACAAGCAAACAATTTGATTGCATTATTCAATTTTTTATTTACATTTTTCCCAGCACCTCAACATTTTTGTAATTGGAGTTTCATCTGTGTGCACCATTATGCCAAGCACAACAGAACACATAACCTTTTAGTCTGTAAACCATAATGGATGTTCAAGGGTTGTTTAGGCATTAATTTGCTGTTGGCCTTCATTTTCTCTTCTAAACATGTTTGGCTAATGTGGTTTGGTGACACATAAAAAATGTCCAGCTGGCTACAATCAGCCCAACAGCTGACCACATATTGACCCCAATATCTGATCCCAAGAAGAAGGCCAGAGTAGCATGACAGGTTCCTTTAGCTTTTTTTTGTCGAAAAAATAAACAAAATAAACTAACAAAATGTCAATGTCATTGCTGACCTTGTGCAACTGTGTCAGCTTGCGTAATGAGAGTCTTTTGCTGCATCGTCTCACATAGCCGAACCTATCTCCACACTTCAATATGGCTGAGCAGTGGCTCTCACTTATCCTTTGTAGGCGGACCATTAAAAAACAAGACAAAAATCACAAAAAAAACAAACAAATGGTGATGATCTCTGTAGTCACTGATAGCCGATATATTCATCCAGTTGCCCAACCCTATTGGCTTGCCTGCAGGTTTGGTAAAAAATCTGTATGGTGGTCTGACCGATTGTTCTTCTTACCCTTAGTAATTATAACACATACTCGGATCACAGAAGATAGAGAACAATGGTATTCTTATCATTATAATGCTGGCCAAAACTGCCAAATATAACACCTTAGTTAGTAGTAACAAATACTGTGAGGTCTTGGTAATATCTAAAGCCAAGTAGAAGACTCTGTAGAGCTGTGTGGGGCTAGGTTGAGGGCAGCTCTGGCTGATGTCCCAGAGGTCTCTGAAGGGTTGGGCTGAGATTTCCTTCCTGTTGGGAGTCATGTCTTCAACAGGGTTTGGATCATATCTGTCATCTAAACTACCGTGACCCATCAGTTAATAGGACAGTTTAGAGTGGGCTGTCAACACTCCTCTTCCAGCTAACGGCTATTTTGGGTCAAGATCCTGTTTACTGGATACCTAAATCTTCAGAAGTCAGCATTTCCTGTTGCACAGAATGCAATGAACAGCAGCAGCTGATGCAGGAGGGAGAGGTTTTTCATCATGGAGGGAGATGGATAGAGATGTTTGTGTGTGCATGTGTGTATGTGTGTGTGTTTGGTTGATTAAAGGCTGGGTGGGGGGTTAGCAGCCAGATGCTAGGCCTGCAGCTGGCTGGCTGAGTGGGAGGGGAGCTACATTGAAAAGCAGCGGTGCCAGCAAAGTGGGGCTTAGCCAGACACTGAGAGGAGATAATCCATATTTCATCTGCATCCTCCTCTTCCTCCCAACCACCTGCAGAGCAACACAACACAGACCCAGAGCATGAATAGTGCATGACACAGAAATAAAATTTGAGAAGTGCTAACGCTTGAGTGGAGGAAAGAGACGCCCTTTCATATCTAACACCTTGGGGAGCTCTTCGGAGTTCGGGAATGACTCTATTAGACAGTGAGTTTCAAAGTTACCACACCCACCCAAACAAAGCAACCACCCACTCGCCCACCCTTCCTACGCAGCAGTGCAGCAGCCACCTCTTCAGATTGGATGAAGCCAAGAAGCTTGACTCTGCATTCATAATATATACCCTTCTGAGCGCAGCAATCATTCGAAATGCAGTTTTGTGATATTTTTAATTCGTCCAACAAATGTTTGGGATGAAAACCACGCTTCATAGTAAATGAGCCATAGCTTCAAAGACGCTATTTATTTTTATACCGTGGCTCATGCTCAAAATGTACTCTCTGCTTATTTAGCATGCGAAAAAATGCACGGTACCAAAACTATATATCGGATATCTGCCTACTCTTAAATATTCATGATCAGCTCGCAGCTTTGAAAGTAAGCTTAAAAGACTCTCTTGCTCACTCAGCCTCCCGCGCACGCACACACACACACACACACACACACACACACACACACACACACACACACACACACACACACACACACAGACACACACAGACACACACACACACACACACACACACACACACACACACACACACACACACACAAACACACACACACACACACACACACACACAGTCACAACACTAGAACGGAGGCCTTGTCTATTGTCTCTCTGCATTTTTATCCCCTGCTCAATATTCAGAGGAAATCAGGTAGACTTGTTTCCATTAGCTTGTAAATGAGCTGTTGTTTTTTGTGGCGCTATTAATCTCTGATTAAAAGTCTTAACTGCAACACAATGTCATCTGTAGCAAACCAACGCAGATCCTGTTCGGATCCAATTTCGCCCTGTTTACCTCTTCCAGAAGCAGTGGAATAAATTAGGCCTTACTTTTCTCTCCTTCTCTCTTGAACTTTATTGCTGGTATGAAGTTGTCATGAAAAATGCTCTTTGTGCATTTACTCTGACTTCAAAGTTTTTCACTTCCGACAGTGCAAGAGAAACAGGAGCTCTGTCTTTGTTTTGCAGTGATGTGGAGGACATGGTGTCTGTGTACTCTGGATGACCTGCACATTTCAGATCTGTGGTTGAGTTTAACAGTAAGCTCTGGCTCCAAACTGCTCTGAAGGTCTCTGTGTTTATGTACAGACCTGTTTCAATCTTCTGTGTTTATCTAACTGTAAACAACTATTTGGTAGATGGAAGATTTTTAACTATTAAACTAACGTTAAACATTATAATGGCTTTAATGGCATCAGAAGGTGAAGACTGATGTTAATGCAAAAACAACAACAAAAAATATACAACCCCAATTTCAGAAAAGTTGGGACGCTGCATAAAACATATATAAAAACTGAATGTATAAAATTCGGAATTCAGAGTTTATATTCACACACAAAAATAATCAGTTTTAACATTAACCTCTTAAAATCCACCTGCCCAGGTAGGATTAGGGGTAGAGGAAGGGTTAGGGTGAGACCAAAAAAAATATTCAGCCAAAGATAAAAAATAACAGAAGAACTATCAGGCCAAAATACGTAATGTATAAGGCTGCATTTGAAAGGTAACATTGTCTAGTTTTTGCAGTTGTGTTTATTTAGCATGTGGCTAAAACACAACTTAAGCTATATCAGTTTTGATAAACAAGGTCTAACCTTGGTCTAACCCTACCCTAACCATAACCCACTGCGGGGCAGGTGGGTTTGGAGAGGTTAAATATGTTGTGTTTTTGACATTAGCAAATTATTGCATTGTGCACAATTTACATTTTAGACAACATCCCAACTTTTTTTGGAATGTGGGTTGTATTAGACAAGTCAACATTTGTCCTCTGACGGATCTGAGAGGTTACATATTTTGTAAGTGCTGATAAATAGCAAAATGGAAGTAATCTATATGTATTTAAAACAATATAAAAAATACAATTGTATGTGTATTTTTCTATATCAATCATATTGTGATGTCTAAAAACCGGTGGCACAACTGAATTACGCCAATATTATACATTTATTCATTTGGACTTTACGATCCTTGCACGTGGGAGCAAAGCTGGACAAACCTGAGAGGCACTGCTAATTTGGAGTATAGAGTTTACAAAAATGGGCTTCACCATGTTGTTATTTCTAACTAATTATTTGACAATTACCAAAAAACCTGCTATATTGCGATATATAGTGTTATATGAAATGATCTAAATTGGGATAGAAGATTTTGGCCATTTCACCCAGTATTGGTCCTTCGTAGGAGTCCCTAAAACAGAGGTGCAGAGTGATTTAAAGAGAACGAATGCCAAAAAGACAAAAAGAAAAAAAGTTAGACATGAATAAACAACAGCTCAATAAAAAAGCCATTGTTCTTTTTTAACATTTGTTTTGTCCAGATAGAAGCACTCTTAGGTAGAGGGCACTGCACTGACCTGATGTATGCTTCTATGCACCTATTAACTACTCACCCAAGCACACATATACATACGCATGCATGCACTACATAAGGCCTTTTGAGCAGAGCATGGCCGAGTAAATGCAATATCACATTTCTTTTCATCTGACAGAGAGAGAATAATAAATAAAGTAACTGGGCCGTAGCTCAAGCCTCCTGATAGATTTATCCAGCTGCACAATGGCTCCTTTATGGGACACATATACATCCAGACTCACCTTATCTCAAGACCCGTTGAAGGTTAGCAGTAAATTGGCAGGGATTTCTCCATCGGCCAGTTCTTGCGGCTTGTCCTCCGCCTCTGGCACTAATACCACACCATTGCCCGCAAAATGAGCCCAATCCTTTACCAGACGGTTGGCACAAGGCCGTAAAAATATCCCCAGAGGGGGGTTAATCACGTTTGACTGAGTGCATATTTGAAAAGCAGTCGCAGTTATTGAGATGGACTGCGTTAGCTCTGCGAGGTGTTATCTGTGTGTGCGACACGGGTGTTTTCAGCACAGAGTTCTGGTGAAGGCGGAGGTACCTTGGGGTTCTAGGGGCCTCCTTCACATGGTTATGGGGGTTTCCTGTCAACATGAGGAGTAGTTTAATTTGCTCCAAAATGTCCTAACTAGAGAATGCATTCAAGTGAATGCAAGTTTCAGTCTCACCTCTATTTACCTCCCTACGGGCAGAGTAGACATTTTTACAGTTTGGAAGTAAATCAGTAAAAGCACAAATTTTGCCAAACAAGTTCACAGGGTCTGTTTTGGAGCGAGAGACATAAAACAGTTTGAGTGTTCTTAGCTTGTCCTAAGAAATACGGCACTGTTTTGATGACATCCTGCTCGCTTCCTGTAGAGAAACCCCCCCACATCCAGTCCCAGAGGAGGACATTTAGTATCACTTCTGAAACAGTGAGAGCACCCCGCTAAGCCTGTTAGTAGTCCTCCATTATAACTGCCCCAGGCTTTACTGTTTTCAACACAAGAGAGCAAGCCAGAGAAGGAGGCAGGGGGGTAAATTTCTGTTAAATGGGACACCCTGCGGCTGCACATGCAGACAGTTTTTGGAGAAAGGGTTTCAGGGGGACAATAAGTGTTGCACTGGTACCCTGACAGGAAGTGGAACATATGTCCCCTTTCCAACTCCCTAAATCTCCGACAGACCTCACATGAACTGAGCTTCTGGCAAAGCCTGTCTCACAGCCTCCTCCACACACTGCGATCCCTCCCTCCTCTCCAATCACCAGTCCTCTGACAGAGTCATGTTGACAGCGATCCAGAGGCTGAAGGGAGGGGCTCTGCAAACAACCCACCCTCCAGGACACCCAGTTACGCCATCATGGCAAACCTACTGCTACCCCGCTCACCACCTGCCCACTGTGGCCAGCTACAGATAATCTGCCTCTACAGTGCTGGATTCTTCTTTTTCTCCATCTCTCTCATGGCCGCGCCCACTCTCCAAACAATCAAACCCTGGCCATGAGTGCTGACCCCTCTCCAACGCTCATTGTTTTAGTTTTATTCCACAGGCTCCATGTGGTTTCTCCTCTTTTTGTTTTTTATTTATGATTCTCCTCCCCCTTTCTGAAAAAAATCACAACTTATTTATTTTCCTGCTGTTCGAGTTGCTGAGTGCTGCCATGAATTCCATGTTGAGAGTGACTTTCTTTATGCTTCACTACGAATCTGACTCCAGGCCTTGAATTCTCAGGAAAACATATGTGGTATGTGACTCCATGTGTGCGAGTGTGTTTGTATGTACAGTGAGTAATTGATGGCATATGTAAGAAATTACCCAAGGTTTTAAAACATCTCCTGGCCAATTTGAATGGGAATATCAGCCATTCCAGAGATTAAGATGGTGTCGAATGTTGCCGAGGGTCGAGCTGGGGTTTCCATCTGTCGCTAGACAGTCGGTTCGCAGTGGGAAAATGTGGTCGCGATGCCCCGTCGGGAAGCAATCAAGCTTTAGCTGTAGGTTTTTTCCTTTGGGTGGGCGTTTGGTTGTGAGGCCCAGAAATGGCCTCTGCATTTTAGGGTCTGAGCCTGTCAAGCGGTGTAGCTAACCCAAGTTTTGTCTAGGGACTGGTGCAGAAAAAAACAAAAGGGCGCGTCAACGGAGGGTGCCGCGGGGGGAATCAGGGAAGAGGTGAAAAAAAAAACGCAGGAATGGGTTGGGAAATGATGGAGGCGTCTGAAACCAGGAGGCCAAGCGTGAAAGAGATGAGAGAGGGAGAGAAGCCCAGATTTGGCCCGGGATCAGTCGTTAGAGAAGGAGAGATTAAGGTCCCATCATTCCCAGCTGCATCATCAGTACTTTGGCCCTCTCCCTTACAGTTATTTGTGTGTGCTTTAGGCCTTAAAGAGTTGCTTGGGATGATCTTTGAAAACAGAAGCATGCACATAAAAGCACAAATAAACAAAGTTCACCATCACACAGGCCAGCACCAGGTCAGCTGGACTTCCAATCATTCGGAGAGTTGGGACCTCTGCCCTGGCTGTAACTGAGACAAGACCTGCCTGGCTGGCCTTAGAAATGACTGAATGCCCCCCATTCTCCATTTCACCCTGGGAGAGCATGCTGCTTTGGGCCTGTGCCACGCATTGTCAGCCTCTTTAGTTCCCCTTCCTCTACTTGACTTCCCCTCTGCCTCTGCTTCATCCCACAAACAAACCTTGTCTTGGCTGGATGTTTGGATCACACGGCTGCAGTTCACAGTTGTTTTTTACAGGTCACCCTCGTGCACTATGCTCTCACACACTCCCTCTTTCTCTGTCATTCTCTATTGAACTTCATCATGTGATTCTTCGCGGTGGAGAGCTGCCGAGAGGGCAGGTGGTAGAAACAGAAGGGGCTGATGGGAAATTGGACGACCCAAGGTTAGCCAGGCGATCTTTGCTGGAGGATTAATTGTGTAAGAGCCATGTAATGATTGCTGGCATGTCTCCGGAGTGAAATCCTGTTAGTCACTGCACAGGGGTCAGGCTAAGACTGAGCATGTCGTGTATGCGTGTGTGTGTGCATCAGGAAGGAAGGTGACTCTGATCACGCTGGTATGCATGACCAGGTGGCGATCTGACAAGTTCTGTTGTCTCAACCTGAAAGTAACCGCAGGCTCCCTCCCACTGTGCTCAGACTGAGACTGAGGCTCACTGAGGTTGTGCATTGGTGAGAGAGAAAGTTGTCCTCATATGTACCTGCAATAATTGACAACAGGAAACATGTGGTGCTGTTCATAGGAATCATTTCTTGTAGATTATTGGCTTTCTAGCTCTCAATGTCTCCTTTGACCGTTCCAGTTTTAAAAGTTTAAACTCAATTAAAAATGTTTTTACAGCAATGCCTAATATGTGCAACCCAAAGACTGATCCTCATTAATACTATACTGTATTGATGAGTTCAATCTCAATTTGGTATTGTTCAAAATGTGTAAAGTACCAAATGTTACATTGAACGTTTGGTCAGATTCCTTTTCTCTGTCACTCATTCTTTGTTCCAACAGTTTTTGATATAAATGATAATGTTGTTGGTTTGTTGGTTGGTCATTTTATTTCAGTCATTTGTTGAGAGGCACATGATGCTGACGAATCGGACAATTCGGGACCGATTTTCAATTGTAACCGGTTCTTTAGTCCCATGTGACAGGCATGGAATTGCACGCAACTAAACTTCATTGTGACTTCACTGTGATTAAACATTGGGTAACTTTGGCTCCTTTGGTAAATTTAAAAAGGGGTTTGTATTTTTTCAAACAAGTCTCTTGTTTTGGTTTTGAAACAGAAACAGGAGTTTTATATGAGCTAGTGCTATAAAAAGGATACCCAGCCCTTATTGCATAATTAATTTGAATTTAAGTAGCAATGCCAAAACTAGTTTGTTTTTTACAGAGCATTTTGGGGCATTTTGTCTTTATTACATACACAGTGTAGACCCAGAAAGGAAACATGAGAAACGAGCGAAAGGGGTGGGACATTATCCCCTGCCAGATCCGAACTGGAGACATTGAGGTTGTATGGTATGCATCTTAACCACTAGGCCCCAAGGATGCCTTACTTGTTTTTTCATTTAACAAAATACACCAGGCTGCCAAATGAAGAACCATGCTTGGATAGAATATAGATCAGCAAACATCTGTTCAAAGATTACGTTTGAGAATATGTAAGGCATTTTTCCACTAATTGCTACAGGCACATTTCAGTCAGTAGTACTAGGCTCTAATACTGTATAATTCCTTCATGTTACTATTTATAGCACTATTACTATCCCTACAACATCAATAAAATGTGTGTACTATTTGTACTGAACACCTTGGACATCTACTGCAGGGATGACTCATTTTCTTAACTCTAACTGAAGTTTTCTTGTTGTGATTCTGTCCTCGGGGAAGGGAAGCCCCTTATCTGCGTACACTCTCTCTACTTTTTCAACATTTTACTCTATCTCTCCATCCACAGAGCAGCTTATTGAACACAGATGATGAATGGGTGTGGATTGATGGCAGATAGCAGGCCGCCGCTAATTGACACCGCTGTATCACTTCATCTCCTGCCTTTGTATTCCTCCCCCTCCTCCTTTTCTTTTCACAGCACGGCAATCCATTACAGTTCAGATTAGGCGCTCTTAAGAAGCCATATGTCCCCACATGATCTATTGTAATGAAATATACTCCACAGGAGATTGCTCAAGGGCTGTTTTCAAGGGTATTGTTTTTTGGAGGCATTGATCTTGTTGTACGTTGTTGAGTTATGGAAGAGCACAAGTTCTTAAGTCTTCTCATTCTTGGCCTGATATACACAATGTTGTCATAGTTTAATGTGATGTAGCAAAAGAAGCTATAGAATTTTCTTTTCTTATGATGGAGTACAAGCACACACCATGGCTCATTCATTCTGGAGCCAGTGTAAAAGTCTTCTCTGTCTAGGCGCTCATCAGGTAGGTGAGGTTCCATTATCCACCAACCAGCCTTCCTCATACTGCTAGTCAAAGCCTGAATAAAGTGCAGGTTTTACAAATCCGTAGGCCTTCTTCAGAGCCAAATCCTTGTCTGTTTGACGCCTCAGTCTCTCCTCTACCACCGGCTGAACTGAAGTGATTTAACTGGCAAAGCTCTCGCAAGCTCTTTTCTCCTCATCAGAAGTGGGGTCGAGCTCTTGGCAGGGCTTTTAAGGCTAGGCAAGGAGACAAACATTCTTGTCGCTTTCTTATTTACTTGGGCTCAGAAACCCTAAGATGTGTTCTTTTCCCCGGATAAACCCAATCCTTAACAGATAGGCTTGCCCGGGTTTATAAGAGCTTGTGTTTTGTATTCTTTTCCAGGTGCCCTTAATGTGTTTTTATCCTCTTTATCCATGTTTGACTCTTGCTGACTTTCACATTTTCAAGGCATGCTGTTCAAAACAGCCATATTTGTTCTAGGGGAACAGGTGCATTGAGATGGGATCCTTGGGTAGTTTTTAGCTCTGAGAGGCTTTTCCCTTTTTGGATCATAAGATCACCTGACCAACCTTGAGGTTACCACGATTCCAATGGCTAATACAAACCGTTTCCACAAGATTTGCATGTGCTGGAACTTCCTCCCCCTCCCTTACCACATTCTTTCTCGTACCCTTCTTGCACTTTATCATTCATCTCTCTGAGGTCAGCCATTAACTCACTGTGCTCCTCTGCTCCCGTCCTTGACTAAAGAGTATGCTTTCCTGAGTCTACTCGACTCAGAAACAGCCTGTTATTCCCCCGGGACTGGCAGACAGCCTTGCTAGCCCACAGCCAGACGGCTTTTAATCATTTATTTAGGGGCTGTAATGTCGAGTTCAACTCCGCTCTCTCACTTAGTGCACGCAGAGACGAGAGGAAAGTGAATGAGAGACACGACATTAAGCTTGGATCAAGAAGCCAGTTTGTCAGCGAGCCTCTAAGGATCCCTCCATCCTCCCTTTCCACTATGTGTTTTAAACTAGTGAACGATGGTGCTGCTTTTATAACATGTCTCTGTTTTGGTGCCGTCTCGTTGGGCTTCACCCAGTGAACCTTCAAGAGAATGAAACATCATAGGAATGCAGATCATTTGTCCAGATTTCATTAGCAGAGAGTTGAAGAGGTGGAACATTCACAGTGAGTGTGTTCACTTAGTATGAAAGAGTTTGTATACACAGTTCTGCCTCATTCTGTACAGAGGATGAAAAGATAAATTGTGCCATGTTTGCAAGTTGGTATGTATATTCTTTATCTTCATTGGATGCCTTATGTACTATGCATGTCTTTCTTTAACAATATTCAGTTGTTTCTTTATGTAGTGTTCACAAAGAGACACAATGGCAAGAAAAATTGCTTCTGTATTCCAATGCCCTAGTGCATCTAGCAATCTTCAAAGTACCAGAGGTCACTGGTTTACCTGTCAAATTGCAACCAAAGCCAATGAGTAACAGCATGAGGACTTATTTTGGATGCTAGTGCTCGCATTGTTTTTAGTTTTTTTGCATCGTAACATTTTTCATAATCTTACGACAATCTAAGACAAGTATCCAATCTCAGCCACCAAGTTATGCGTGTGGTTTTGTTACAATGTTAGAACAACGCTCTACACACCCTAAAGGTATTCAAGTGTGAATGTTTTGATCATGCATATCAGTGCTGTGCTACCACATGATTGAATTGGCCACATAATATGAGCTACAGTGTGGCTATTTCTTTTAACTGAAATGTCATAATGAATGTCATGAAATGACTACATGTACCCTGATTAAACTTTCAAACTGAAAGCTATTTAGTTGGGTAGCTTCGTAGTGGAATTTTCTGAGTAAATTCATGTTCCCTCTGGTAAGCACTGTGATGCAGCGTATGTCTATCACTTTAATTCTGAAAGGTAAGAACTGAAGCTGTAATGCGCTGCAATAAAGCTTTTCATAATTAATGGTTTGCCATCTTGGTTTAAATTACGGAGCCTGCGTGTTATTATTTTATTGCTTTCAAAAGTATAGGCACTACACATACTGTATCTCTTAGCTACAACATATTAACTCATCAATGAACATTACTGCTGCTCAGTCACGTCATAAAGATTGATCCAATGCTACTTCACAGCCTTATAAAAAATATTTTTGTACGTAAGGTTTTGTTTTTTCATTTTTGTTGTAAGCACTCGAATATTCCTATTACTTAAATTCCTGTACCTAGGCAAGATCTTGTATTTTCAGTAAGCGGAACAATGCTGTATTTTGGTCATTAAATTGATCTTTAATTCACTTCCATGTGTCATTAAAAGTCTTGCACATTTTAAAATGAGCACTGTGCACACTCAGAGACTTTGCAAATAAGGTTTATTAGCCTATCCATTGTTTTCAGTAGCAGTGCCAAGTGAGGAAAGTAATTTACAATTATAATTGAACAGAACAAGGATGTTGATTGGAGGCAACTAATCAACACTGACCTCTTGTGAATACCATTGGAAGACCTAGCTGTGCTGTTCAGCCTGAGGTCAGTTGTAAAAAATGTCTTTCCACTCAGTAGCGGTTGTGTGTAAATAAATGTGTCTCTTTCTATGCAGCAGATAGCCTTCCCAGCCATTAACCCCAATAATGAGACTTGGGAACCTTTCTTCGAGTGTAATGACCTAACTCAGCTCAGTTCAGGGTGCTAATTGACTCTGAGTTACTGGACAGAGTGGAGCAGGTAAACAGTGTTCAGTTTCTTAGTGCTGCTGAGGGAGATTATGCATATACCCAAAACAAGGGCCCAGGTTTTTTCCCAGCAGGGACATGGAGGCTGAAGGGTTATGAGAGTAGGTGAAAAAATCCCCAACATAAAAAAAATGCAAACTTTTGACTGTACAGCAAGAAGAACTAGAGATCAATGAGGACTCTGTGCAGCTTTGAAGCCTGAGAGGAGTTGGCCAATCAATGGAGAACTGTTCACTTGTTAGTGTCTTCCAAGACGTGAAGAAAACAAGCAGTCTTCCTCCATAAGGCGTTGCTTGTAGTGTTTCAACACTACACAGTGGAGAACAACACTAAAACTTTTCCTCTTGCTCTCTCCTTGGCCTTCACTCTGTCTCTCCCTCCAGCTTGGTGTAATTGGTCGGACAAAAATAGTCTGCTTGGTTCAGTTGTTTTTACCGTTTTTCTGCGTGAGGTGAATTTGCAAATAGTTTAAGATATTAGGGGGACGCTTGGGGAGATTTTTTGTTTTTCATAGCTTTGATCTTTTATCTTTGGATTAAGATTAATGGGGGTCAAAGGGTTTAAGTTAAAAGACTGCATTTTGAACATAATTTGGTTGCTGTTTTCTCACATTTATGAATAAAAAGACATTCCCCCACGTAGTTAAAGGAACAGAACGTGCACACATTAAAAATTGTGTGTCAGACACTGAAAAAAATCCTTAAGGTCAGCTACATCTATCTGGACTATACACTCACACACGACCATTGCTTTCTCGTTTTAAAAGAAAAAATCCAGTTTCCACTACACCGTCCTCCTCCAACTCTCCACCCTCTCCATTACTTTTGATTTCCTCCTGCTCTCTTGGCTCCGTGCTGTTTTGGTTATCAATGATTGCCTCAAATGCCTTCCTTCCCCTCTCCATCATGAGAGCTGTAATTTTGTGACACTCATGCACAGCAGCGGGCCATGCCAGGGCGTTGCACCTCCGACCACTGACTTCATATCATTTTCCATCAGCAGGAAGTGCAGCAGGAAGCACATATTTCTCACGCATTCACACAGGGTCAGGTGGGCTATGAGGAACTCTGTACTTACTTTCATCCTTAGCCCATGGACACTTTTTTTTTTTTAAATCCATGGCCTCCCAATGAAATATAAATCAAAAACAGTGCTTCAGGCTTTTGCTTGCCTTGAAAGAAGCTTTAACTCAATTGGAAGTCTCAAGAGGTGAGGAGTTGCAAGTTACCCTGCATTGCAGTGTTTGGATATAATATCAGGGCCAAATAAATCATGGATTGTCAGGACAAGAAACAACTATGTCTTTGTTGGTTTTTTTCTTGTATACTATATAGGCATTGTCTAGAGAATGTGTGCTTACAGATGTATTATGTGGATGGCTTGCTGTAGTACTCGCAAACAACATAGTGTAAAACATATTATCTTTAAAGAAAACACATGTAACAGGATATCAAACTGTTGGCCTTGAGTCTCTGTCCATATTAGCTGCTAGAGAGTTCACAAGTGCCATTTGTTATTATTTATATCAAACAACCAGCTGTTGTGGTCATAATGAGTGATGCCACCCACTCAGTTGCTTAAACTCCAGACCAGTGATGTCCAAATGAAGTCTCATGAACCAAAAGATGTATTTGTTGACCCTTTAAATTAAAAAAAAGCTGAAGGACTGGCAATTAATTGTAACTACTACCACACTGTATGGCACTCTACTGAACATAGAGTGCCATCTAGTGGTCTCAGAAAATAAAGAAAATGCTTCATGAAGCTTCATGTTGCCATCACTACTCAAAGCTTAACACACCATTGCTTTTAGGTGAAATTTTCTCCTAGGATTGATTATGTCTCTGTCTGTTCATGAGAGAGAGGAAACAATGAACAATAATTGCCTTGGTCAGGCACAAGGTTTGACAAATTTGACCATTTGTGTTAAATTACTAAGTTTACAAATTGACTAAGTCAATTTTCTCTTCATTTAGTTAATTTATGAGAAATTAATTAATAAAGGCAATTAACTGAGTGCTCTTTGGAGTTGTATTCCTCTACCACGGAAAAAAAACAAACACCTGAGGCATGAATCGCACAGTGGCTCAAAATAGACCATGCATTCGGAGAATGGTTTCACTGCTATTAAAAACATTATCTTTGCAGTGATTTACATTCTGCACACATGCCATGTTTGCTTATTTTTATAGCGTTAACACTTTTCATTCATCTCCTTGTCTCTGTATATTCTAGTGCTGTTATTTTCCACACATTATTATTCATGTACTGTTTTTCACACTTTTCATCCCTCTACTTGATGCTCAAGTGTCGCATTGCAAATTGTGGGTGGCATTATATTTAATACCCTTCATTTGCAGTGTTCTTATTTATGCTCTGTTTTTCTCTGCTGGATTCTAATATAATGTGTTGCTGCAGTGGCCCAATTAAAGTTTCATCTTGTTGTGTATCTAATGGAAGATTACCTGACGGTTTTTCTCCATGACTGAATATGAAAAGCTATCTGTTAGGTCTTGACTGCCTAACTTCTCTTCTCCCTCTCTGTGTGCAGGAGCAGAGCCCCAGTAACGCCACGTCTCTGGCTATGATGCAGGAGCCACAGGAGGTGGTGGAGGAGACGGTCACCATAGAGGAGGACCCCGGCACCCCCACCTCCCACGTCTCTGTGGTCACCTCTGATGACGGCACCACACGGCGCACAGAAACCAAGGTAAGACACAAAGGTGCCACTGATCCTGTAAAACGATTGATAAATAAATAAAAATTTAAAAAAAGAATGATACGTACATTTGTTGATTTTTCATATCATAAGGATGCTAGATGCTGTTAGCTGTTTAAAAAATGTATTATCTAGCGTACAGAGCTGATATTCAGCCTGGTGCCTACAGTACTATCACACCTGAGCAGGACACCTCAGAGCAGTTGCATTGTCGTGGCAACGAGATCCCATTGAGCTCATTGCTGCAACCCCCCAAAGTCTCTTTGATCCATTTCAATATTGCTTCAAATTATGGTTATGGCTTACCGCTTCCAAACAGCACGGTACTGTACCTCCTCTCCTAGACTTCCACCCCAAAGAACTCTAAATCCCATAATCCTACAGCCCAAAGAGGTTTCATCTCCCTCTCATGGCTTCATTTATTTGATTATTGTGGTATTATGAGCCAACTCCCTTGGTGTTCTCCTAGTTTTGTGCTTCTTTTGTTGATTCGTCCTCTACTGTGTTCTGTTGTTTTTCTGTAAGGATATCTCATCTAACGTGAAGGTGAGTGGACTTTTATACCACTATGGCTTTTCCCCACCACGCCACCATTTTATGTGTGCCCATACAGGCTACAGCAGCAGTATGCGACACAGTGTGCTTCATCACAAGCCAAATAATGTTTCAGTCTGTACTCTATAGTACTTGTCAGTTCACTGCTTGTTGCTTCCCCCTTCTGGGATAAGACCCATTCTCTCTTTTTTATGATTTCCTTTTAGGGATGCACGATATATATTGGTACCAGTAAACTGTCAGCCAATTAATATTATTATATACAGTACAGGTCAAAAGTTTGGACACACCTTCTCATTCAATGCGTTTCCTTTATTTTCATGACTATTTACATTGTAGATTCATCAAAACTATTAATGAACACATGTGGAATTATGTACTTAACAAACAAGTGTGAAATAACTGAAAACATGTCTTATATTCTAGTAAGCAAAGGGTGGTTACGTTGAGGAATCTAAAATACAAGACATGTTTTCAGTTATTTCACACTTTTTTGTTAAGTACATAATTCCATTTGTGTTCATTCATAGTTTTGATGCCTTCAGTGAGAATCTACAATGTAAATAGTCATGAAAATAAAGAAAACGCATTGAATGAGAAGGTGTGTGTCCAAACTTTTGGCCTGTACTGTATAATATAAGGAAATTCTAGCCAATAAATATTTTGCCGATGAAACAAAGCCACACTTCTTTCACAGACTCAACAAGGGCAACATCTCAGCATAGGTAGAAGTGGCTGTTATGTCAAAGTATTTAATTTGAATTCCTAGGCAAAATGCTCTAGAAATGCCCAATGAAGTTTTTAGATGTACTTATAAATTGAAGTATCATAAGACTTTATAATTTCAGCGTTGCATTATAATCTGGCTATAGGGTTACAGTAAGGAGTCTGCAACTTTTACTAACAAAAGAGCCATTGTGGGCCAAAAAAAGGGGAGAAATAGTTGGAATAGAGCCACACATTTTATTTTGAGCCTCACAATGAAGATTAAACAGTCTAAATTAAAGTCTAAAGCAGTGTACTAATGGGTCATAATGAGCATTTATTAATATGATTTTGTCAGAATGCAGTGATGACACAAGTGCAAATGAAAAGCTGGACACCAAAGAAATATCTCAGGAGATTTGGAATTAAGAGTGAGCCTAGCTCGGTAAACTGAAAACTAGACTAGAAGTTAGTTAAGTTACCAGGCCGTAGACTTCATCATAAGCTATGATGCAAATTTTAGTTGACAAAAATTTTACAACATTTTTCTTAATGCTGTTTATACGCTACACATTTTTACCAATTTTAACCAAATAATATAAATTGATTTGGCCCTACACTAATGATATATTTTAATTAAAATATAAAGAAATAACTTTTATATATAATTAATATTTTATAAAATACATTTTTTTGGTCACAGTTACAGGGAGTCCCTGTAGATGGCCTGAATGCCACGTGAGGCTCTGGTATGTTATATAATGCATAATGAACATGGTCCAGCAAAAACAATGTCAGTGATTGACCAGTAGTATTATGACTGTATTATGATACATTAAAATGTGTTACGATAATACTTTTTAATATTTTATGAGTTTGTTATAACAATGATTATACAGTGCTATAAGCAGATTATAAGCATGTTTATAATGCATTAAAAATGTGCTTCTTAATCATAATCATCATCATTTGAAGTCAGAACTGTTAAATATTTAAGTCAGAAATATTAAATTATCCATCTCTACATCTTCTTACCCTCAGCAGGGCATAAACTACAGGTTATGCAGGTTTTTAATATACAAAAATGTAAAATTATTTTTTATTTTATCAGTAATGGCTATGAGAAGCAGGTAATTATTGATATCGACTGAAAAAAAAATCCATATCGTGCATCCTTATTTCTTTTGCATGGTCTTCGTTCTCTCTCTCTCTCTCTCTCTGTCTCTCTCTCCCTCTTACTTTATTTCTGTCTTTAAGTTTTGTCTTACTGCGTCCCTCATTGACATTATAGGAGGTACAAAATACCACTGCTCAGCACCAGTAACACATTATACATCCCCATAAGTAGGAAATGGAAAGCATTTTTAATTAGTAAGTATAATCTTGTAATTACATCCTGAAGACACATTATAAATGCCTGTGTGAATTATTAGAATTTCAGTGGCTTTTTAAAAATGTGTTACTTATTTAGGTTTGTTTTTTTTTCAAGCTGTAGCCTTGTGATAGCTTGCTTTTTTATTTTTGAATGGTATAAATTACCATTTTTTTGTACATTGGCTCCCCAAAGTAATTTTCTACCACTTTGAAGACCCCAGTACTGAAAAAATCATTTCAAGTAGCATCAGTAATCTGCAATTGCTCAAACCAGAATGTCCTCCTCGCGGTGTCAGGTTGGCGTTTTGAAGAATTTCAAGTGTGTGCCTGTTCATTGTGTTGTGGAAGACAGTCTGCATTTCACTTCTAAGTTTGAATTCATCACTCTCTGTGCACTGAGAAGAATTCCCAACAGAATCCACGGCAGCTTTCCATTTGAAAAAAAATTCAGGTGGGGGTTCCTTTTTGCTTCCACATTGTGAGACATAGCCTCAAAGATGAGCGTATATTGCAACATTTTGCTGGGATATTGATGTAGGTACAGTCAACTGCTGCTGCTGCTGCTGCTGTAGGCTTCCAGTGGAGTGGAGAGCGCTGTGTGGAGCTCCTACTCTAGGGACTGTGAAACTGTAATTAAAAAGCCTGGTCTAATCCCTCATCAGGGAGGGCCCATTGCCCTCCAGCCTGTTTACTGCGAGGGGATTGGCCACACACACTCACTCACACTCACATGATTTTATGCATTCATACGCAGACCTTCTTAGTGATAACACACACAAGCATGTGCAGTGAAAACATCCCACTAATCAAGGGCTCTGCTGCTTGGGAAGGGAAGAGGAAGGACGCTCGTTTAAAGGGGCGACCAACCTACCGGGAGGAGAGATGGGGTGCTCTCTGGAAGTCACTTTGAGGAGAAAAGCGGATTAATGTTCAGGGTGAACTTCTGGAAGCGTCTCTGTGGTGGCAAATGGATCCAGACCTAGCTGACAGTTTACCCAAAGAAACCCCTCCCCCCTTGTCTTCCTCACTTTGCCTCTGTCTTCTCGTCCTCTCTGCATCTCCTCTCCCTGGCTCACTTTCATGTGTTGTTTTTCACCATCTCTCCTTTTCTATCTCTCTCGTCATCTTGCAGCAGCTCACAGTTTTATTTATGTGCTTATCTGTTCTTTTGAACCAAAGTCTTACCGTACTGTCTAATGCTAACACACTCCTTCCCCTTGATGGTTATCCCCCATCTGACTGCTGGAAGATGAAACACAGAAGCCTCTCCCAGCCTCCTGATTTGCAGGGAAAAAAGTTTTTTCAGTGGTAAACATGTTTCTAGCTGATTTAATATCAGCAGTATATTATTAGATAGAAAACTGGATAAGAGACCAAAAAAATGGAACCAAGATAAAGCGAATGTATATGATAGAATGTCTGGATGTTGGACACTCAAGCACAATTTAAAAAAAGAGTGTGATTACTTGCTAGATCATTTTGGACACATATTTATTTGAAAACTGTAAAAAACTGCATTATATTTGTTGTTCAAACTGAGAAACTTTATTGTTTACGTATACACTCATTCTGAATTTGATGCCTGCAAAAAACATTGGGACAGGGGATTTTTACAACTGTGTTACATCACTTTTTTCAGTAAGCATTAAATATTGTGAAATATTGATAAGTTAAATTATTTCCTATTCTCGCCTGTTGTACAACACAACATACATATTACCCCAAACTATTTAAAATGTGGATTTGTCAGATCACACCAAACTTCATTCCATCTCAGATGAGCTCGGGCCCAGAGAAGTTGGCGGTGTTAATGAATGTTGTTGATATTGATAAGTTGAAGTTGATATAGCTTTTACCTTGGAATGCACTCAGAGTCTTAACTTGTATCTGTAAATGCAATGAACTGTGTAAATTTTCAATGGTTTTCTGTGTGTTCCCGGGCCCATGTAGTAACTTTATTCAGTTTTTAATCTTTTTATTCCAGTGCTGCCTGAGGCGTTAAAGGTCCCGAACATCCAGTGTTTGTTTTCAGCTTTGCCCCTTACATGTAGAGATTTCTCTGGATTTTCTTAATGTTATGGATTGTTGATGGTGATTTCCATAAGTTCCTTGACATGGTGAGTTGAGAAACATTCTTAAACTGTGGATTATTTCCCACACAGTTTTGAACTTTGCCTCATCCTTGTTTGTGAACAGCTGAGCCTTTTTTCGAGGATGCCCCTTTCATACCCAACCATAATACTATCACCTGTTACCGATGAACATGTACCTGTGGAATGTTCCAAACTTTGAAATGTGTTGCTGGCATTAAATTTAGAATAAGCATATATTTACAAGAATCCCTGCATTTTGAGAAGGTAAAACATTAATTAGATTGTCTTTGTATAGTTTTCAATTGAATATATGTAGAAAAGGATTAGATCATATCACATTCTGTTTTATTTAGGTTTTACACAGAATCAGAGTTGTATAATAGCCTTTCACAAGCAGATTAACTGCTGCTTCTATTTATGCTTTCGATCAATTGCAGTCAAATCAAATTGGCCCGGACCCTGAATGCGAGTCTGAGTGCATGTCCGCGCTCAATTAGATCCATGTCTGTCCTCCTGTCCCAGCATGCCGTGCTTTCCCTTGGCCATCATCCAGCCTTCTCTTCCTGCTGGCAGACACTCTGAATGGAACACCAGTCATTTTCAGGGGAAGAGCTCAGTTGGGCCAATAAAAGCGGCACTCCTCCTCTTTTCCTCTGGATATGAGCTAATGAGAGTCGAGGCAGACCTCACAAACAAATAAAAGCACTTTCACTGCCGTGGACACGCTGGGGAGCCAACCTTCAGTAGGTAGCAGTTAGTTTATCAAGTTCAGCTGTTGTGAAAAATGAGGTGCCTCTGTTGAGTAGAGCAGAAAAAAGATCAGACACTTTTTCTATTCAGAGCGTATTACTTTCTTTTATTTCGCACAGACTCTTGAGCAGCAAGTGGTCTTTAAAATAGTTACTAGGGAGCGGCAAGAACACTCTCCTCTCTCAGATTGCATACAGCTATATGTAGCTTAAAAGTGTGCAAAGCTGTATGATTTTCAAGTGTGCATTACAGAGCACAAACAACAACCATGCAAAATGAAATCTAAAGCAGTTCACCCACCCATCCCTCCAACTCTAGGTGACCAAAGTGGTTAAAACCATCACCCGTCGCACCTACCACCCAGTGATGGTTACTGACAACTTGTCAGTGGAGTCCAGGCCTGCCACCCGGACCCCCACCCCTGTCTCATTCTCAACCCCGACCCCGTCGGAGACAGAACCAGTAAAGAAATCGAACCCTGTGTGCTGTTTGCTGTGTTCTCCCCTCCCCCGCCTGCCTCCCTGTTCTTCAAACGTCACGTTTTAACCCTCTGAACTGAAGGTTTTTGGTTATGTGACATTTTACTCACCATGGCGTTGTTCGCCACTAATATTTATGTCCTGCACCTCTATGGAGAAAGCATAATCATGGCTAGAGGTATGAAGGTTCTTGCTAGCATTGCAGAGAAACTAACAATTTCTGCTTCCGTCATCCTTGCAGATGGGCTGGAAATGAATCACAGGTGTCACTATCACTGACTTCTTAAAAATCTGAATTACCACCTCCTCCTCTCCCACTATCCCTCAGCCACCACGTCCATTTAAGCTCTCAATAAAGTGAATACCGCAGAGGCTGTGAAACGTCTTACAGAGCTGTAAAGTGGACAGTTTGACGCCTGCTGCCTTTCCCTCCATTTTTTACCAGTTTGGTGAACAGTTAAGGCCTGCGTCTAAGTGCTTGTGGTGGTTTCAAACACTTTTCAGTACGGCCATTACTTTCCATGCACACACACATACAAATCTATAGTATTCCTACATGTGTTCTAACACTCTCCACCATTTTAGCTATTCTTTTTCTGCCCTGTTTACCTCGCTTCAGCATATTTTAGAAGGCCCTTTTGAAACGCAGGTCCCTCGCCTCTCCCTCTTTTCCCCTTGTGTGACGGTTTAACGCCTTGTGAACTTGAGCGTACATCAAAGAGTGTTTGAAAACTGTGTGATGGCTCCCTTTGCAGCCTTTGCAAATCGCCTAAAAAGCTGTGTTGGTACAAGGCAGCTGGGCATGTCAAGGCTGGGAAGCTGTAGCATTCACCGTGCTTTCCTCTCTGCTTTGACAGCCAGAATAGAATATAAAAGGTGATAAAATGACCAGATATGGTAAAAAGCATTTTGATATTATTGTCCATCCGGAAGGCTTGGGTTCCCTTCCCATTTATTCTGCCGATGTAATTGCTTCATGTTGGGTATGACATTCAGTCCTGGTCCCCGTGGCCCCCTTGAGGCCCAGATTTTGCATTATGACCCATGATATGAACATGAGAACAGCCTCGTTTGGGTTCTTACCACTCTGAATCAAGAGGATGAAAGTGAACTCATTATTCCAAGGTCATACATATGCCTTAGCTAATGTGAATCAAGCAAATGAGCTCTTTATTTTTAACTAGCGCAAAGCTAAGGCAGCATGGCATCAGAAACAAACATAAATTACTCAGTAATTACTGCAAACATGGAAATGAATCCTGAAATAGGCTTTGTTGTGTAGCTCGCAGTCAGGGTGTACTCAAACAAAGGCCAGAGAAGATTTCTATTTGTTTCAACCAAGTTAATGAGGTTGCCGTGTTGAACAACCAATGTGTTATCTATGCTCTTGCTCCTCCGTGGCGAGGGTTAATGCCTCGTTGTGGTTTCTTGATATGGTTACACGCCTTTGCTCGCTCCTGATTAAAATCTAAATGATGGCATTGATGGGAAAATAAAGAAAGCATATTACAATTAAGAGGCCCGGTGTCGAAAATTAAATCCATCAGATGTAGGAATGAGCGGAGGTTTTTTTTCTTCCCCTTCCCTCTAGAAAATCAGAATTGCGGTCTGCACTTGTCAAGTGGGAACGAACCTCTCTGTGACACCTTGTCAGGCACAACACGAATTGCATCAGACCTGCACCCCTGCAGATGACGATTAATTTTCATCAACCTCATTAATTTTGAAGATGAATTTATAGCCGTGGACAAAATAGCCAATTATCGGCCACAGCAGAATTCACTGGGCAGCAAATTGGTTTCTGTATGGGCGGAGAGCCCGGGGAAGGAGGAGGGGGGTAGCTGTCTGTAATTCTCCAGTCAGACAGCCTCAGAGACAGCAGAGGAGGTAGACTTATTTAGGTTTAGGATGAAGATAGCCTGAGAGATAGGTACATGCAGGTCTGGTTGTCACAGTCCAGCTGCAGTGTGTGATGCTCCCCTGTTCCTTGGGGACACAGAGGATTTAAGGTCCAGTGGAGCTGTAGCACTTCAAGATGGCTTTGTTACAGCAGACTCACTGTACCAAGACAGCTCCTGTGTATATGCAGTAGTTTGGGTTTAGTGATGGCTTCCAGTATTTGCCATATGTATTACCTTTTTTAAGATAACACTTAGATAACACTTAAATTTGGTATTTATGAATTAGTATCCACCTCCACTACAGCAGAGGTTCCTCTCTTAATACACTTATTAAAACACCTGTAGTTTTATATCATTATAATTCGGGCTGAGCAAGTAGTCACAGTGGGCGCAGTATCTGTTAAAGGCAAGATATGTGTCAGAATTCCATTCTGAATGAAGGACTGAGGTGCTCCAGAAAAACCATGGCCTACTAACTTCAGACTTCTGAAACATCTTTGTTTGATATAGATCCCTGCAAAAAAAATCCCACCCTGATCATTGTAAATATATTTATCAATGAGAATAATTTTGCAAAAATGATCATTTTCCTCCTTCAGCCCTTATTATAATGCACCACAACACACCCAGGGTTGTGAAAAATTGAGTCAAACTAACTCCAAACTTTGATTGCATTAACTTTAATTGCATTAAAACGGACAAGTCCCTCTGCATTAAGTTTGAACTGCATGTTAATTAATCTGGAAACCAAGATTAAAACAAAAATGATCTTATTTATTTGTCTGCCTCTTTCACTGTGTGACATTCTAACAGTGTCCTAATCAGACAGCTAGAGAGACGAATATCTTTGTTTAGTGGACAGAGTGAGTTTCTGTGTCTATGCAGCCTGGAGACCACATATCAGTTGGATCCAAACATAGGTTTGCTTTAATATCAATATGTCCAGTGATGCCACACGTTCTGACAGGTGTATCTGTTTCCTTCCACAGGTGACTAAGATGGTGAAGACGGTGACCACACGGACAGTGCGTCAGGTCCCCCTGGGCCCCGATGGCTTGCCGCTGCCTGAGGGCTCGTCTCCACTAGGCAGCTACACCGACTCCATCGACCGGCGCTATATGAAGAATGGAAGTGACCGCTTCATCACGCCCCAAGCAACCTCCACCCTGACGCGCGGCTACAACAACTCCTACAATGATTCATACGGCGAGACACCCGAGAGCCAGTACGTCCGCCACTATGGCCTGCACGATGGCTACACCGATTTAACAGACAACTACGGCAGCCTGTCACGTGGTGTCAATTTCCGGCCGCCACGCTACCCCTACCTGCCCAACAGCTACCGGCCAGAGAACAGCTACACGCTGCCTATTCGCAAGGATGACTACGGTCATGTGGCGCAGCCCCAGGTGCCTATGGGTAGCAGCACTGTTGATCTGAACCGCTCCCAGCCAGAGCGCTTTCAGCCCGAGCCATATGG
Organism: Centropristis striata; assembly: GCF_030273125.1. Lineage (NCBI taxonomy): Eukaryota > Metazoa > Chordata > Actinopteri > Perciformes > Serranidae > Centropristis > Centropristis striata. The sequence continues at coordinate 29,115,611 of NC_081523.1, forward strand.
CCTGGAGGATGACCGCCGCAGCTTGGGCCCTGAAGAGGAGGAGCCCTACGAGTTGGAGCCCGACTACTCCACTGCCAACCGCCGCACCCTGCAGGGTGCCAACCGGGGTCGCACCCACCGGGAACCGCTTCGTGATGTGCCCCGAGTCAGGTGAGGATAAATGCAAAACAGGATTGCTTTTAAACAGGAACACACGGTCTGCTTTCTACATCAGAGCAAAGATATTACACGATAAATGTGTTGTTTATCACTGGTGTTAATACTTAAGAAGCTGACAGATTCAGCCGACTGGAGCTTGCAGGAGATAATGGTTTTGTGAAGGCGTGCAGGTTTGTACAGCATACATGTTATTTTTTTTCCGTTGGACAGTGAGTTCTTGTTCATATGCATGAGCGCAGGCTTTGCCTTGACATGAGAGGAGATCATCCTGTTAAGATGAGAGAGAATAAAGAATACTTGTCTTGCTCTTGCCATAAAAAAGACTACATTACACCGTGCGCAAGTAAACAGATGTCTCTTCTCCTTGAGCAACTTGGTTGAGAAAGGAAGCGAGGAAAAACAAGCCTTTGATTGCCATTTTTCTGCAAATGGATAGTAAACAAGTGTTTGTGTCACGGTAAAGAGGCGAGAATGATTTGAGACGTGAAAAGGGAAGGAATGAAGGGAGAGCAGTAGAGGACGTCATCTCTCAAAGTCTTTTTTGCGCCACCTTTGTTGAGAGACTATATCCCCTGGCTCAAGCCGAAAGAGAAAAAAAAGCATGTTTGCCTCCAACAATAAGATCCCAAAATGGACTCTAGTGTCCTAATAGTTTCCAATCATTTCATTGCAGCCCGAAGCAAGGCCTGGAAATGTCCACCCTCAAGTAAATTGAAGCAGGGGTTTGAAGACTTAAAGACTTCTTTTTGAGCGGCAATCTGTAGCAGATGGATGTTTTTTTTAAGTTCTCTGCTTTTCTTTCAATCTGAGGGCAATATGTTTGGGCCTGAAGCCAGATCTGAAGGGATAGAGCTCAGGGGGTGGAGAGGCAGGAACAAGCAAGACAGGAAAGATTGTGTACCTGTGTGTGAGTGCTTTTTGTCAAGATCAAAGGTCATGCTGCCAGCTCAATCCAGGTTTGCCGGCTTCTTGACAGCGCATGAGTTTTGCTTTTGACCCTTCTTAATTAAGCTCATGTACACACACATGCGTTCACGGCTGGGTGGGTTTAAAGGCCACTGGATTGATGTGCATGTGGAGAAAGCAGATGCCTAATCAGACTCTGTCTTACATATTTTTGACTTTGCTCTGACACACACATAGCATCTCTCTCTCTCTCCCTCTCCCTCTCTCTCTCTCTCTCTCTCTCTCTTTCTTACACACACACACACACACACACACACACGCACACACACACACGCTCAATAAAAATCCACATCTTCAGAAAATGAGTCACTCCCCCTCCGCCTAGTGAGAGGCGCTTGCTGTGACAGGCAATTTGTAGCCTGCCTTACATGTGTCACAACACAGTCCTAACAGCCACATACACCCCTTCAGACACACACACACACACACACACACACACACACCACACACACACAGACACACACACAGAGCTGCTAATGTGAATGCCCAAACCCAAACACACATGTTTGAAGCCACTCTTGACAGACTGCTTCCTGGCTAATTGCAGCAGTCCCAAATATTTCCTTCTATCTTCGCTCCATCATCTCCCCTGCACGCAAATCAGCTGACATCTAAACATCAGTGTACTGTAAGCGTGTTTTTCTCTCCTCTCAGGAACGGTGACAATCAGCCCTCCCAGAGTGCCCAGGCTCTCCTGTGCACTCACTCTGCGATTAGTATTCTTCCAAGAAGGGAGCGGCGACTCCAAAGTGCTGTAATGAATCTGGGAATTAAAGCGCTTTAATTACAGCTTATCATTGCATTGCAAGCCCTCAATTATGCCCCGACAAAAATGAAGACGTTTAGTACTAAAACGGCTTCCTGCATCGGCGCCAAGCACTCATTTTGTCAACGCGCCGGAGTCCATCATGAGTTTGGAATGATGATGTATTATTTCGTGATGGAGTTCTTTGGATGCGTGAGCATGCCTCACACTTGGATTTTAGTATTATTGTAAAGATGGGTGACAAGTGAAAGGAACAAGCTGAGTCAATGAGTGCAGACACATGATGAATGCACAGGCTTCCATACAGGTCACAAGGTCACTTCATGGTTTCATCAGTATAAAAATGATCCTTGGGGGTTTCCACCAAAACACCAAATTACAGAATGTCTTTTTGACACAATTTCTAATCACATTTACAGATGTGTCTATGACCAAAGTCTTAAACTGTTTATACATGCTACAGAGCCTGATGGGATGTTAATTGCTGAAACATATGCAGTAAATTCAATTATCTGCATTTATCATGTGTCTCCATTCAGATTTTTCCTTTGTAACCTGTCAGTGCAAATAATAGGAGCACATAGTGTACATCAGAGGTGAGAGGTCATGGAGGTTGTAGTTTTCAGGGTCTTCTTCAGCAGGGTCATTACAAGTGTTACAAGCCAGGTAGTTTATGTTTTCAACCTGTTGAATGTTATGTGCAATTAAAACAGCTTAATAAAGGTGGCCGGAACCTTTTTTTTTTTTTTTTTTTTTAGAAAGAATGATACATTAAATTGCAATGGGATTTATTTATATAAGATAGACTACTCTGCTTTTTCCAGTTTTAATTGAAACTTGTTTTATCTACAAGTTTTACTTTCTCTTGGATCTAAACTTTAAAAAAAATAATAATAATAATAATTTTGACAGCTGGCTGGACCAAAGGAATCCATTGGTACCGCGTCTGCAGCAGGGGGCTAAAAAAACCTCCAAAATTAGACAACATTTTTGCAGAGGGAAAAACTGACATGACCATTTGAAAATAGGTCCCTTGACCTCTGACCTTGACCTCAAAATATCTGGATGAAATGGGTTCTACGGGTCTCCCCTTTATAGACATGCCCACTTAATGCTAATCCTATGCAGTTTGGGGCCGAAACCATGCAGAGTCTCATGCAGCATAAATGTGTTAATTTGAACTAGAAAAACTTGACACACAGTGCTGAGCTGCATCTTTTGAACTGCTGTCTCGGTCTGAATACCCCCTACCCCCCATCCCTACTTCTCTATAAAAGGGGGCGGAATGGTTAGGGGTTAAAAAGTGTTCATCAAAAAAGGCTGTTATTTACCTTACCTGTAGATTAGTGTGTTGCTCAGAGACGGCAGGGAAGCAGCTACTGAGCGAGGGAGGAACATCTCTTTTCCCTTTATCTCTGCTCAGGTTTTGCTGATAATGAACGCGTCTGTCTCCTTCCTCTCTCTCTCCTGCCCCCCCACTGTCTGGATGTGAGTGCATCTTACTCTCTCTTCCTCCATCCCAACCCATCCTGTGTGTCCATGAGCACCTTTGTGCGTGTGTGTTTGACAGTGTGTGTCCTCATGCCAGCGTGATTAATAGCTGCTTTTGAACTCTGCCAGACTACAGGGGCGTCTTTAAGCCAATCTCTAATGGCTCATCTCTCCTTGGGCGACCCGCTCCGCTGCTCCTGCCCACCTGCATCCAGGGGTCATATCGCACACACATAGACAAATAAACACACACATGCATACGAACATTCACCCATCCCTTAATTGAAAGGCGGGGTGGGGATTCTAATCCAGTGGTGTCCGTAGGGAACGGCTTGTGGAAGTGATCCGGCTTCCCCCTCCCCCCCTCCTCCTTGGTCCTGCCAAGAGGCTCTCAATGAGCCAGATATTCCGTTTAATATTATACTTCCCCTCTGTCACGTTGGAGGTTTCTCAGAAGCATCCCCTAAATTATAGAATAAAGTTCTGAGCGATGTCACTCTCCTTTAATTGAATGAAAACATGCAGTGGAGGCAGTGGATAATGCCATCAGAACAGCCAGAGAAATTAGAAAGAGGCAAGACATAAACACTCCAGCTTTGCTGTTTTTATTCTCTCATCTTTCTTCTCCAAACCCGCAAAGACTCTTGTGCATCATAAAACAATTATTGCCCATAATTCAAAATGAGCAATCTGCTTGGCAGCAGCAGTCAGTGGAAAGCTCATAAACACGGCGGAGATGTAATGTGTACATATGAGATGCAAACATCTTCTTGCGAGTGTCTAATCCTTTTTCAGCTGATCTCTTTTCATGGGCCCGCAGACGAAGAGGGTCAGACAGGGCCGCGATTGAAGGATGATGAAAGTAATTGACAGAAGATGAAGGGAAAGAGGAATAGCGAGGATGTGACAAAGTCCAGATGAATAAATGTGTGCGGAAGTTTTCCCACAAGCATATATCCTACATCTACCGTATCTGTTTATCTTTTCTTCTATTCTTTGTCTCTTAGAACAAAACAAGCGCACACATGCATCCATAGCAGAGTGCACAAATACACAGAAATAGTCCGGGCATTTAGCAGCTCGATTAACATGAGGAGAGTGATCTGCTGTAATCATGCTCGGAGCATCGCGTCTGGCGGCGGAGAGCCCTTTCACATCCTGTGAATACACCCCTCCCTGTACACACAATGACGCCAATTTAAATGCAAATCCTGACATTCCCATCACTCAGCCTCACGACGCCTGCTTTACCAAAAGCCCCGCCGCATCGGCCCAGATCTAAATGAGCCACGATCTGCACAACTGTACATCTCATCTGTGTGTTGAAGTGTGTCTGTGAGAGAAAGTGTGCGGGAAACATAGTGTGACAGATAATGAGAGAGAGAGTCAAAGAGGTAGAGAGATACTGTGCATGAAAGAGATGGTGGGTATGTATGCAGCTCTGTGTGACAGTGATGATGCTGAGATTGTGTGCAGCCCTTTCCATTGGAGGGTTATTCCTGCCTCCTTGCCTTGTCATGTCCAATATCCCGCGGCAATCGAAAAGCTGCTTGATGGCCTCCGAGTGTGGGAGTGTGTGTTTGTATCTCGTGTACGCAAGGAAGCATTTAGTAACCACCAGCACGTGCACACATACTCACAAACTTTCCCTGTTTTTCCACGCAGTCAGTCATGCAGCTCAGTGTTGTCGCCAAACCTCAGTGCTCAGGCCTCCTCTGAATGATGTGCTGTAATCAGGCTTGATTGGCCCCTCCTACCATACTGTGGTTACAGGCTGCCTATGGAGGTTTGTGGCTCTGCAGCATGTTCCACAAAGCTGGGAAAAAATACTTTTTAAAGAAGAATAAACAGTCATTTACAGTCACACCAGATCCACTCCAGTTTACATGAGCTGTGTTTTGTTCAAAATGTTTGTTCTTTGTCTAGAGAACACCTGTCTAAAACAAGTCAGTGCACTCCAGCAGAGTGCGGATCTCTGCCAGTCGTGGAGACTCTCACGGCTATTGTTACCCAACGCTTGACCAGCAGAGTTTGCCATTCAGCACCGTGGGTCTTTGAACTTGGTTCACTTGCAGCATTTGGACACAGGGACGTACTCAACTGCAGTTGTGCCTCACTCCATCTCTATTAATCCTCTTTCCACCCATCTGAATAGGGGATTTAGTATCTTGTTACATTGCTTGTGCAAGAAGTTTTCACCCAGTTCATTTTGTATTGATTTCCCTGGCAGTAAAATGCACAAAGTCGTGCCATAAAAGTCAACATGCTACTGCGAGGTGTAAAAAGAAGAATCTTCAACAGTGGAATACACCAGAGCTGAGGCAAGATGGCATGCAGAACCCCCACACCCCTCTTCTCTCTCTCCTTCTCCCAGCATGCCTGGGAAGAACTGTAAAAACACATAATTAACATAAAACTCATTAAAATTAAAACTCGGTCTGGAATTTCCTGCCAACCACCGGCGTTGGCCACCATTTTGTTGCACCACCAACCACCATACATCAAAGATGGAGAGAGGAGACCAGCTGGATTATGTAACGAGGATAAACAAGTCTCAAGCTGTGGGGTGGGTGGGGGGAAGATAAAGGCTGCGCATAAGTACACAACCCTAATTAAATTCCTCTCCCCATGTCATAACTTTTCCCACCAAATATTCTACCATCTTTTTAGACAACTCACTGGTATGTGTTCAAGTAGAATTTCTTAGAAATATTCTTTGGAGCTTATCTGCCAGTGTAACATTCTCCATTCTCAGAGTTGGCCCTACAAGTAAAAAAAAAAAATGTTGCTATGATTAAAGAGCCTTAAGTAAAAAAAAAAGTACCCTGCACTGTTGCAAGTAGCAACAAATGAACTGCCATTGGAATTAAAAAGCTATATATTGCCTATAGAGAATTGATGAGGATGCCTTTGGAACAGAACCCTGGTGTGTTGATCATAGACTCTGAAGTTTGGGAAATAGTGATTTATTGAAGGGCAACCCCTATGAACCCTCAAACAGCAACTCCCCTCTTCCTCCCCCAGAGGACAGGATTTATTTCCATCACCTAAACTGAGCAGAGCTCAATGCCATTTTAGTCCCCAGCCCAGACAGTATTGATGCTAATGAGGCTAATGCTAGCAGAGGAGTCTCAGAGAGCTGGTCATTAACATTTTAGCAACTGCATGCTAATGTTCGGCGCTGTGAGCAGAGGGAGCCCTGGGGGCATCACAGGGGCTCATCGTCCTCCCTGCGGGGACAGCACAGTTCTTTTCTCTGTTCCCCGGGGGAAAAGACATCAAATCTCCTCTCTACTCTATATGGTGGCTTCCTAAAAAAACGGGGAAAAAAAACTTCAGAAGACTTTCCTTCAAAGCTTTTTTTCTTTGGTGTTGCCTTTGTCTCTGTTTCTTTGTGAACTGCCTGGGTTTTCTTTGTTCAATTTTTTCCTGTCTCTCAATCACTCTTTCTAAGACTTTATGTTTGTTGATGTCTGACATGTTTGCTGCTGCCACCTGACAGGGAGAAATAATAAGCAGAATGTTGCTCACGTATCAGTCTTATTGCAGGGAATTGCCACCTTAGTCCTTCTGACAGACCCGTTAATAACGGATCCAAACCACCGATCACCATGTCTCCTCTATACTCTCTGTCCTCCACTCCTTTTCCCTTTTTCCCCTCCATCACCCACATCTTCTCACCTCTCACTCACCCTGTCCTCTGCTTTCCCTTTTCCCCTCATTAGTCAGTGGCTCTCACCTCAGTTGACTTCTCTCAAAGTCTTTCCCCCAGCTACCTAATTCTTCTCTCAGACAAATCTGTCTGAGTCACCCTCCATTTACCTCGTCCGTCTCCCTTGTCCTCACTGTCCTCTCTTCTTTCGTCTTCCAGAGGCTACCCGGACGAAGCCATCGAGGCAGAGCTGATCGATGAGCGCCACCCCTACATCCATGGCATGTATTCAGCGCCGCTGGCCCAGCCGGAGAGGGGTAGCATGGCCAGTCTGGACCTCATGGGTGGCCGGCGCTCGCCATCCATTGACAGCATCCGCAAGGATCCACGCTGGCGTGACCCAGACCTCCCTGAGGTCATCGCCATGCTGGGCCACCCCATTGACCCGGTCAAGTCCAACGCCGCTGCCTACCTGCAGCACCTGTGCTACGAAAATGACAAGATAAAGAAGGATGTGCGTCAGCTGAAGGGGATTCCTGTTCTGGTGGGGCTGCTGGACCACCCCAAATCTGAAGTCCACCGCAAGGCTTGTGGTGCCCTGCGCAACATCTCCTACGGCAAGGACAATGACAACAAGGTGGCCATCAAGAACTGCGACGGCATCCCGGCCCTGGTCCGCCTACTGAGGAAGACCAATGACATGGAAGTTCGAGAGCTCATCACCGGTAAAAAATATACATTCGCATTACTAAACAGTTAATCAATAATAGTACCAAGTCATCAGGCAACAATACCACCAAACTAATGTCTGATCGATTTGATAACATCAAGTTAAAACAATCCAAACATTTGATCATTGTCTGACTTGTTTTAAGCCACTTTACTCCTGGCCACCACATAAAATAATTTTATATATGCAGCAGGAACAAAACTCTGTATGCTGGGAGATGAAATGGAACAGTAGATGTTGCACTAGAAGGCATGGCTGGACCATAATGATGGTTTATTGTCTTGGAAGTGTGTCTTGTTGATATGATCATGTCATGTTCTTGTTTGACAACTTTGGTGTCATGTCATTTAAATATTTATTTATTTATTTCATTTTTGCCTCTATATATAGTTGTAGGGCTGCTTCATAATGGTAAAAGAATGCACTGGACTTGTAAGACTAGACAAAACGAGAGCATCATTGTGAAATGGAATGTTGTTTTATCTTGTTTATAATCATTCACAGCAACCCTATATTGTGTCAATGATAGAAAATATTGTGACTTTATTTGTGTCACTTCCACAGCAAAGCTTGCAATCACAGCATTTAATGAAGCCTTGCATACATTCATATTTCCTTCAATCTGCTTGAAAAAGATCTTTCATGTGGGTGAAATCATTTGAAATAAGTGTGATTGATATGTCTTAATGCATTTCACAAGTCAGACATCATTCACAATTGCCTTGCCATAGGTAAAGGATTCTTATATCATGCAAAAACCACCTGCATAGAACTGTTGCAGTCAAGCCTGTTGGCTGTCTTCTCCACTAACTGTAGGATTCCTCTTTCTGTCGGTCTAATTAGTCTCAACTCCCTTTCACGTACATGAAGTATAAAAGTGCTTCTTTAAAGCCTTTTAAGCTGATATGATAGCACCTTAGTATGCCGGTCCTTTCCAATCACTGGCTGCATACATACATACATCACTTAAATATTCCATCTGGAAATATAGTGAGGTGGCTGCCATAATCCCATACTCTGTATAGTAATGCAGGGCTGAGTCATATTAAGAAACAGATTTTTTTTGTGTATGTATTCCACACATTTCACATTTTTTCAGCAGTATTCACAGTTTGTTATTTTCTCATCTCAGAGCCCTTACATTATTTGATAAGTTTGTGCCCCAGGCGTCCCATATGAAAAGATACAGCACTTGCTGAATTAGCATTAAATTTCGTAACTCCCCTTGTACTAGTGAGAGAAGATAACAAGGCATTCAAAGCTGTAATTCTTTTAATTGACCGTTCGCAAAAGCTCCGCCCCCTGAGTTACTGTTGCTATGTCTGTCAAGCTCCCAGGACTGTCAGCAGCCATGGGGTGGACAGGCGATGTGTTATCGATTATTTTTGGAGTAATACCTTCATCGATATGTTCAAGGTCAAGGCAAAGGGGACTGCAAAATGCAGTGGGAGGATATGTCAAGGCTGTACATTGACTTTTTTTGCTCATAGCACTGGTTCTATAGAGCACTGATATGTAGTTACAAACACCTCATCTGTAGGATACACTCTAGAACACATGTCAAATATGGTGTCATGGTGCTAAGATGGTAAATCATAGCACAGATTGTTTTTTTGTAGCATGTGCTCCGTAAATTTAGCACTGTACATCCATGTATTATGCTAAGCTCTTAGCAACATTGCTAGCTACCTTAGCTATCATTAGCATGAGTTTGTTAGACTAGTTATGTACTAGTAGTGGTAAGACTACCAGTTGACAGGAACCATAGCTGTTAAATCCGGTTTGGGTTATCTCATCTAAGAGATAGACAACCATTATTTAGCTCATGTTTGTTAGCTAGCAGCTTAACTTGGAGCAGACGTGTGTTTCTGTTGATCTTCTAAATATTAAGTTGGGAGTGCGGTCTCCCACACTGTTTAATCCACAGCCGGCAATGATCTTCTTGCATTTTGGGTTTTGGAAATAGGAAAAAAAAGACTCCTCTTGCTAAACTCTTAGGGTACCTGTTGTCAGATTTACAAATCTTGTATGCATGCATTTCACCATGTTGCTGAGAAGTCAAAAAGCTTGACGGACATTCTTCTCTTAATAACGGTTGCTAAGGTAGGATTGGACAAGGATCGTTCGAGGGAGTTTTGCGAACGGTCAATTCTAGTTAAGACACATTTTGAGTAAACTGTATTACAGAATTGTCTTCCTACAACTTGTAACAAATGCTAATGAGGTAATTAGTCGGCCTTGAGTCATGTTCTGTCAATGAAGGGTCACAGGGATCTCAGTCAAGATTAAGAACAAACATCTTGGTATTTGATTACTTTACTTTTACTACACTATACTGTAAGCACAGCAAGACAGACAGAAAATGGAACAGGTCTCTATAAAAAAGCAGATGGCATATGGACATTGATTTTAGAAGAAAAAGCTATTAGCTGCATTGTGTAATGAAATATGTTTTCATTCCTTTAAGAGGAGCTATTGATTCAAACGCCATGATAGGGTTTCTTCTCCTTGACCCGGTAAATGTCAACTGGGGAATATATTGGTGTGTGTGTATGTGTGTGCGTGTGTGCGTGTGTTTGTGTCTTTAGTGCTCAGCTAATCCCCAACATGATTGGTTTGACCTGACACACTTTGACTGGTATGCACGCTTTGCCATTGGAGAAGGGACTTTTGTTTTCAGCGAGACGCATGTGAAAAACGAGAACCGCTTTTAAAGTGAGATGCTTGACCTTTGTGAGTAGTAAAGTATGGTATATGTACCACCCCGAGACATAAAATGTGTTTCTTTTTAGCTACTTTTACAGTTTAGGGAAGGAAAAGTTTGCAAGCTAGGTTTTGGCAGCTGTCAGTGGTTTCTAAGTCGATGTCATATGAAGATCTGCGAGGATTGGAGAAGGAATATCAATTCAAGAAATTGGTTATTGACTGCTTCAATCAAGAAGTTTTGAAAGTGATACCTTTTAGCTGAACTGTAGTGTGCATGCATGCGTAAGTGTGTGTGTGTAGCTTTCCTTTGCTGTGACAGAGATGTCGCGGTGAGCGATGACTGTGCCGCAGCAGAAATGATTGCCTTTACAGCACCGTGTTGCTCCCCATCGTAGCTAAAAATAACCCTGCACCACAAGACAAGGAGGACAGAATGGAGGGAGGCTTTTTTTTTTTCAGTTTTTTCTCTCCCTCACTCATTAACCACCCTCCCTCACTCAGTCTAATTTCTTCTCTCCTTCATTCATTATCTGCACTCTCGCTTATTTTCTCTCTCTCTTTCGCTTTTTCTCCCTACCCTCTCTTTCTCTCTGTGTGTCTCCAGCTTTAGGTTTCCATTGCCCATGCTCTGGCCCCACTGAAAACAGGCCAGTCACAATGCAAGCTCAGCTCACGGCCTCGGCCCATGTGGCTAGAATTGGACGTGTTTTTCTGCAATTAAATATGGGTTTTAAATATAGGCCCCCTTTTCTTAGCCCATGTGTTTTAGGAGTCTGCTGTTGGACTTTGTGCTGTCCCTGTAAAACCACACAGAGCTCTGTTTTCTGCAGGGGGAAATGGGTGACGTGGAAGAAACCGAACGGTTTTATTTTCCAACACACAAGTCAGACAGACCGGTTGTTCATATTTTTAGAGCTTTGTATCGTTCAGAGTAATTTTATTTTCCCTTGCGGTAGGCTCTGGGCTGTTTGTGCCCTCCAGCGATTCCCTCTCTGGAAATGTAGATTATTAAGCGGATTTGTCTCCTGTTTTTCCTGCAGGAGATGTCTGAGTTTTGTGGACTGACACTCAGGCAGGTGCTTGCTGCTCGACTTTGTTGCTTGGATGAAAAATGCATATAGAGCAAGTTGGCAGGCCTTTAAGCTATGAGAGAGATGATGTCTAGACACACGTGTGTATCTGGGCCAAGATTTTGTGGGGTTTTTCTGAGTTCAGCATAATATATACAGCGCTATTTAGAGGAAGTTTAAACGTTTTTCTAAGAGCAATTCAGCTTCAACACTGAACTAAAACCTTGAACGGGACGTTAATGGTTTATTTGTGGGGTTTAAGAAACCAGTAAACAATATTCTGCACCAATTTTTTGTTTAAGAATTTTGCCTCTCAGACCTGCATCAGTTGATTTTTTAGGCAATAAACAGAGCATTATCTTATTATTACCTTGTAAAGTTGTAATGGCTGATGTGTTGCCTTTTTACACATGCAGCAGATGCTGTGCGACTCAACTTTAGAATGAATTTGGAGTCCTTGTAGCTCTGGTTTGGGTCTCCAGTCTATGGTCTCCACCAATCCCTTTGGGAAATATCTGCTCTTTAGTTGTGATATGCTCCACTGTTTTCACCAGCTAGTCTCTAAATGTTGGAGCAGAGCAGATGTGTATCGTGGACTTATCAGAGCTTTGCTGAAAATAGTTACTTTCTACAGCTCGTAATGAGAGAAAGTTAACCGAAACAGTAAAGTTGTGTGTTCAATCATAGCTTTCCAATTTTCTCAAGAGCTGTCGGTCAATCTCACGATAGACCGAGAGCTTCTTCATATTAGCTATTACAGTTATTAACAGTTAATTTTCAGGACAACAATGCAAAATTACAATTTTAGAATTTTAAAGGGATTTTACTACACAAAACTATGTGTACACCAAAAGGTCACCAATTCCACTGCAAAACGGTGGTCCTCGTGCATATCAGAAACCAACTTCACTTGGCACTATGTTGTTTCTTGAACAGCCAGTAACTACAATGACAGCTGCAGCCGATACAGCCGGTAAACCTAACTAAAAACCTTATCACTTTAACTTAATTGCTTTGGCATTGGTGAAATTATTCTATACCGAGGGTTTGATAATTGCAAGAATCTGGCAACACAAAACACATCATGATAAATACATCTTGATAGTGCTTACAATTTGATATATTGTGAACTGTAAGCAAGGTGATATATATATATATATATATATATATATATATATATATATATATATATATATATATATAATATTAATCTAATCTGAGGAAAACTGTCATACAGAGGTGTGCCATATCGTATCATTCATGATAATACCGGTATATTTTTTATAAAATAAAGAAAATTACTAACTAATGAAGTACTTTATATATTTTATGTGTTTTTTATTTATAAAAATGTTTTATGTTTTTTTTAATGTTAAATCTCAATGTGATAAGTAACTAAAGCGGCAGCTAAATGTAGTGGAGTAAAAAATACAATATTTGCCTTTACAATGTTGAAGTACAATGTTAAAGTACAATGTTGCGTAAATGGAAAGTTAACTTCAAATTTCTACTTAAGTACAGTACTCGAGTAAATGTACTTGATTACATTCCACCACTGACATTTTGCACCGAAGAGTCAAGTGTACATTTTTATTTTTGGCAACTGTTGAACTTTGCACTTTTTACACTACAATTTAGATTCATGTTTTATTTTATTTTGTTGTAAGATTTTTATCCATACAGACTCATATTTTATATATAATTTTCAGTTATTGCAAAAATACCCTGAAATATTGTGATATTCTTTTAGGGCCATATCGACCACCCCTACTGTCATAGCATAAGAACACACCACCATATACATAAAATCTAAGTAAAAAAAAGTTGAGTCCTTATGCAGGGCAGTGAGATCTGCATTTATCACAGTTCCTGTAACATCCAACCTCATAGCACTACTGTTTGTGCAATTTGTCTGCTCGGACTCTTTGCACATTAAACCAATATTGTTTTTGAGAATCAGTAAACGGAACATAATTTTGTGATACTCCAGTGTATGGATATTTTATAGATAATATAGCTTTTTCTATGGAAGTCATTGGGGCATGTCATAACAGGAAGGGCACAGGTGTGATTAATAACATTAATTAGTTCCCAGTTCCTGGTCTCTGTTATTTTACATGCAGGCTTGCTTCAATAGCTTCCTGAGACACTTGATGGGACTTAACCATCATTAGGATTATTAATTACACCTGTGCTTTTCCTGCTATGGCCACTAAAAGTCTGCTGTGGCTATCACAGCTGTGCTGCTGTGGCTAAAGGGCCATCATCAAGTGTCAAGGCTAGAATGAAAATGGATTTTAAAGACACAGAGTCATATTTTATCATTTCATCCTGAACTGTTCACAAAACAAAACGGGTGCTCAGCTGTCTGACAGTGAAGGACACTGAAGGGCAGTGATTACTGTACTGTAATGCAATTACAATACAATACAATTCAAATTGAATTAAGAGTTCCACCTCTTACTTTTGTTATCGAACATGCATACAATTAGAAACAATTCAGATCCACAGATAACTTGTGTAGTATTGATCAGTGAGTCTTCAATGAGTTTGTGATCAAACATGGTATCCATCATGCTGCAGGTGCCTGACAGAAACTGGACCTTATTGGATTTTGAGGAACAGGATAGTTTTGGCTCAGTATAATGGCATCAACACACTTTCAACATGTATACGGTGTGTGTCCTTGGTTTGCTGTTCTAAAGGATACACAAGTACCATACATACAAGTGGGAGTATACAATACATACATACAATTAAGTGGGAGTAGTGAAGATATTTCCGAGAAGGGCAACAAACCTGAGGTCCCCCACCATGATCCATGAGACAACCTGCTGAGTTCATAATTGACATATATGTCATTGACACACACACAAACATATATATATATATATATATATATATATATATATATATACATACATACAGTATATATATACATACATACATACAGTATATATATGTGCATGTGTTATATGTGTGCCTAGCCCTTCCAACCTCATTTCATTAACTGCTTCCTGGGGATCGACCTCCCACCCAAATACACACACATACTCATAAATCTTCCATTTCTCTTATTTTAGTGGACGTTTGCCATAGCAGACAACACAGTGAGTCCACTTACTGAGGCCTCCTCCTCCCTCCTCCCTCCTTAGCACTGAGAGTGTGATGGATGACATAAGGGGTGAGGAGGAGAAGGACAGGAGGGAGGAGGAGAAGGAGGAGGAGAACAGTAATGGGCAGAACTAAATTAATAGCCCTGCTCGAGGAGCAACATGCCTGCCAGTGGTGCCTGGAAAATTTAATTAGCCTTAGCCTCAGCTCCAGTCCATTTCCCAGTCCTGGTCCCAGTCCCTCACACCCAGGTATCACAGAAAGGAAGAGAGGAGGGTAGAGAAACAGGAGGCAACATTTGGTTAATACTCAGCTCACAACTTGTCTCTTTTGCTCCCTATCTTGTCATTTACTTTGACAAATACATGCACACTGTTTTGATCCAAGCATCGCTGGGTTTTGTCAAGCTCTTACAAATCAAAAAATGTCTGTTTGGGTAACAGCAAGTGATTGAAGAGGAAGGTAATAATATTAAACTTGCCCTGTGGCTGGATTGGATAGAAGACAAAGGAAACAGAGGTAAATAACAGGTTTATGGGGAAACTCAAGCATAGTGAACGATTGTTGCTTCATGCATATCAGATTAGATACATATCAGATTCATAAGCCTCTCCTATACGTTTTCCTCTTCAAAGAAAACTAAAGCATAACACATGTATACTCACTCTCAGGAGTCTTTGGAGATATTTTTTTATAGCTGAATGAGTATATCACAATATATTTTACAACTTGTTTTGCACTTTGGAGATGGTTTCCCTAAAAACCAACTCAACCAGAATGTTTACCCCTTTAGAACTTTTCTCTGCAGATAAACAACATTAATAAACCAGAAAGGAATAACATTTTTAGATCTTGAATGCAGTTTGACTCAGTTATGGAAGGTCATGTCAAAGTCTTGGAGTTTTATATTATGGTCCTGCTGGGGAGCCTGGCTTTATTAGATAGCAAACTCTGGAGTAAAGGGACAGAACGTGAGATCATAATTACGTTGTTTGGCAGTAACATCCTGGATGCTAACAGATGCTATCACCAAAGCTACCATGAAGATGGACTTAAAACACTGCCAGTTATTAGAGTTAAAAATGTTTTTATCCTGCTAGAAAGCATGCTGAGATGAATGGCAGGCAGCCTGGGCAGCAGTATTATGTGAAGAAGAGGTGTGTTTGTTTGTGTTGATGAGTGCTGTTTGTTGGTTGCAGGCCAGTTTTATTCAATTAATGCTAGGAAAACCAAGAAAGTTGTTTTTTTTATTTTGGAACAAGCAGTAGCTGTTAATGAGGGGTACATTAAAGTTGTAAATGAATATTAAACTCAAGAGATATTATCTCTTCATAGCCAAATGACTTAATAATGTTGTAGTTTACATGTATTACTAAAACAGTATATATATTATATTAGTATGTTATAGTAATCTGTTACTATCCAGCCCTATATATTTGTTGGAATCATGTTCAAAATATGATTCCATGTTTACATGAAACTAAGGTTTAAAAATGATCTAAATATTAAAACTTTCCCCCGAAATTAACAGGAATTTATGAGAATATATGAGCATAAACACTGTGGACTGAATAAGTAACCAACTCATTTATAAAACAAATGTTTTACAGTAAAGAATACATGGAAATGTATGAGTTAAAACTCCTTAATCGGCATGCTCAATCAAGCTACAGACAGCTTGCAAAAAGTAGCAGAAGGTGTTAACAAGTTTTAAAGTGGACTTTGCTTTGGGCTGCTATCTGTGGGTTTACTGCAATATCCTAAAAAATAAGATATATTAAATCCAATAATCTCATGAAAACTTTCCTGAAAGCCTGCAGTCCTTTGGCTGCAGTAGTGTGGGCTACTAATGTGAAGGGAGAATGCACAACATGCAGAGGGTTGTCATTTTACTTAGATGCTGGAAAATTAACTGATGCTTTTAACCAAAGCTTGATACCAGCTATTGTTTTTTTCTTGTGTAGCTTCCACAACTCCCAAATAAGTTCACTGTTAAAAGGCATGCAAATGAAATTGTGAATGAAAAACAAAAATCTGAAGCTTAACTTCCCTGGGAAATTCTCCAGACCTTTTCCAGACATCTGCAAACCTTCATGGAACAGTAACGTGGTTATTCATCTCCCTTTGTAATTGAATTTGATATTATCCAGGTTTTTGCATGGAATCACCTCAGGACAGATATGACCAGAATTTAGTAACTTTGCATCAGGAAATATACCCAGCACATCACAGCTATTCTTTGATTGTGTCTGGTAATATTTTGCATAGTGTCTTTTAGAATATAGTTTTTTAGACAGAGGATTGACATGTTATAATAAGATGATGATGTAATGTAACAAATCCAAAGCCAGTCCGGATAGAAACATAGATAGTGGAGGTGTAAAAGGAGCCTTTGACATCATAATTGTATTGTATCTGCCTCGGCTCCCTGAGACAGCAGGACATCCCCAAACCACCCACCTTCCTCTGACAAGCTGACAGAGGACAGCAAATACATTAAACCTGATATAGAGTCACTGGCCTGAAACAGTGGCAGGACGCGGGATGGAGATCGTCACTTCCACAGCACTCTGTCATCTTAAATAACATTGTGTCTGTGGGCTGTATGCCTGTCGTACTTGATGGATCACAGCCGCCGCAAAGACATGTCTTTCCTCCCCTCTGGCATATGTGATCAGTACAGAGCTGACTGATTCCACGGGCCTCAGCAGTGTTTCAGCGTGAATACTGGAGGTTATGGAGAACAGCCAGAGGGGGCAGAGAAAGTTTGTAATGTTGGATGGTACTTTCTGCATCAGGGCTCAGGTATCTCTTAAGTATTGAAGTGTAAATGATGTTGTTTGTTTCTGCAAATTGCCTTCACGTTTCATATACAGAAATACATTTCAAGCCACAGATATGGGCTGTTGAAACTATTTTATGATGATGTAGAAACAACACTCGACATGCACAGTGTAAATTACAGGCATCACGCTCCATTAATCACATAGCTCAGTGTTGCTTATTGTGTGTTTGTGCTGTGCTGTTCTCTTTCCAGGTTTCATGGTGCAGATCTAGACTGTATAAAATATGAGCGTTGTCTCTATGACATCATCTAGAGCCTTTGTCGTGGCTCCAGTAGTTGCCATCTTGGCAATGCCAGACTCCGCCTAACTCCCAGCTAATACAAAAACGGACAGAGAGGAGGAGGAGTGTGGGTGAGCTGAAAAAAGCCTGTGGTGTGTTCAGCCCAGACAAAAGGAAAAAGCTTATTTCATCACAAACTGTGGTGTTTTGAACGCCTTGTTGTCTACACAAGCTCAGTGTGTTTTTAATGTGAAAAAAAGTAACTCAAAGCCTGTAGTTTTGAGGAACAAACCTGGAAACTGGAGCAAAGAGGTGGACAGTTCTCAGGTTGATGGTGCCCCTGGTTACTGAAACCATGCAGTCTATGGCTGGAACACCCATACCACCAATGACACAACCCACCTGTCACTAAAAAGAGCCATGTACTTAATTCTAAGCCTTCATATAATTTAAACAGGTGATCTTTTAAAAATTCAACCCTCTCACAGATGTCATGAACAGAGAAATAGAGACCATACCTGTTTTTGTACCAGGCTGTAAGCATGTTTATTTCTGCTGCAAAGTTGAGCATTTTAACATGGTAGTCTATGGGGCTTTTGGAGGCAGCCTCAGTCGGCCATTAAAGGAACTGCAGTTTTTGGTACTTGCAGGTTTGCTTCATTTTCCAGCCCTGGAAGTTGCAGCTTGTGTGACAAGAAAAAGTTTGGAGACTCAGTTTCCATATTTTGGTGACACCAGAAAGGTGCTTGACATCCATTTGGATTAGGGGTGTGCCATATCGTATCGTTCACGATAATACCGGTATATATTTTTTATGGGTAAAAAAAATGCATATCACGATATTGGCAACATGCCCTACTTCTTGACAAAGTGGTGTAAGGATTTCCTATTAATTACCTAGACCTTGGCGGCCCGCCAGAGTCTCTTGTGCTGCTCTAACGTCACATTTCAAGCTACTGAAAGTATATCTACACTATTCATAACATAAAGTTATTTTGCGTTGTGTCTCTGCTCAGCAGTGTCTGTCACCCGTCAGTCAGTCTAAGCCCCGACCCTCCTCTCTGTCCTCCTCCAAGACATTCGCACGCATTCACACACACGCACTGAATATACCGAGCTGCCCTCCCACTGCGCTTCAAAACAAGCACCTACCTGTCTGTAATGTATCAGTCCCGTCCCCACTCTCTCTCTCTGTGCGTCTGCGGGTGCGTGAGCCGATCTAAATACTGTCAACATGTCCTGTCAGAGGTCCAAACGGTCCAAACACACTGTTGCATTGTGCCGTTCGTTAGCCGCGAGCTAACATTAGCTAACAATTAAAGTTGTTTTAATCACAAAAAGTACTATACTGTACAATTTTTATTTATTTATATGGACTACAAAATAATTTTCTATATATTTTTCAGTATTTTTGATATCGTCAAGAATATCGTTATCGCGATAATACTCTGAAATATCGTGATAATCTTTTAGGGCCATATCGCCCACCCCTAATTTGGATCCATATACACAATATCTGATAACATTCTATGTATATTTGTTGTCATTTTGAATGGCTATACTGTCATTTTATTATGTCGGTTATTCCTTACACACACAGCTATTGTGTATCGTCAAGGGAGAGTGATCCCTTGGGGTGTTCCTTATAGGAATTGAGTCGTGTGTAGTACATTCCCCTGAGGCAAATGAGTGATATTCGTCTATACAAATGAAATTGACTTGGCTTGATAGCAGCATGTACACAAAAGGGTTTTACAGGGCTTGAATGTTAAACTTTATACACACAATAAAAACCTATGGCTTATTTTTAGTTTCATCTTCCTCAGCAGAGAATCTGTGCACATAGCTTTGTTACAGAAAATTACCCATACAGTGTATGACACACACAAGTTCTATTTATTCACTGCTTGTCTGCTTGAAGCTCACATTGCTCCTCGTGTGTTGACTGCATGTTGAATGTTCATGCCACAAGTAAAGCTGACACTAATGATGCAACAATGGAGGTAATCAAGCTGTCAGCCTGGCAGGGAGGCATGAATGTAAGCTGGCTGTCATCATACCACAGAACACACACCACAAGAGCAAATTTGTTGTTAATGTGATTAATGCCTGCATGCTGATACTACTTCTCATATGCTCTCATGCATGTGGTTGAAATAAATGACAAAATTGACCCTGTAAAAAGAAAGTGGAGGAAATATGCTCAAGAGAAGGAGTGGCTGTTTTACTAAAAACAATATTTTGGGATGAGATGAAAGTCCAATAAGAGCCTAGAAGAGCAATTACCACTGTGCAAATTATATATAAAAGACCAAACAGCAGAATCAGTATGCTAAATCACACATTTTTTATATGAATTCTTTACTCTTATGAACCTTTTGGACTAAATGAAGTTACATTTTCTCCTTTGGATTTCACTCTCATTAGCAGTGAACTCCTAATTCTCAGTTTAACACTGCCTGTCGCATTCCTGTATACTGTACATATAGATATATTTAAACACGTGTGCCACTACTGTGGGACACATCAAGTTTAGTGACTGCTACCAGAAATAACTTAGAGTCAAGCACATGTAAGGCTTCAGTGAAACCTGAGTTGCATATACTGTATGTTGTGGCTCAAGCAAAACTTACAGGGTGACCTTTAATATACAACCCACAGTCAGCGTATTCAATTCAATAGATGGAGTGGATCTGAAGAAATAGGCAGCGATACTGTCACTAAAGCTAAGACTTGTGCTGCTGAGGATGGGGGCAGCAGCAAAATGTATTTTAGCCACAAAGGCCTACAACCCAGGTTCCAAAACAAATGTGATCATTTGCTAAAACTTTGTGACATTTATATAGTTTAAAACAATATATTAACTTTTCAAAACCCACCTGCCCATCAGCAGGTAGGGTTGGACAGAAAAAAACTTTTAGTTTGTTTGACTCCTGTGTGGTGTGAGGTACAATTAGGGTTTTTGTCAAAGGAGTCTGGTGGTTTTGAAGAGAGTAGAACATACATGGTCGCCCATGAAGTTGGATTAAAATATTTTTTGCCTCTGTCCATGAAATGATTGTGACAATGTGATTTATTCTTGACAGATAAAGTGTATATCTTCTCAAAAATGTATTAATCAATCTCTGCCAAACATATCACAATACAAAATGAAACCACAATTAACAGAGGATTGTGTCTGAAAACAAAATTATTCCAACTTTATGGGTGACCTTGTACATAACAGTTTCTTTTTCCCATTGAAAATGACTCTCTGACATCATGGTAAAGCAGGAACATTTTCTAAATATAACATTTTAAACTGATGTTGGTTAAAATGCGTTTAGCTGCTGACCTCAGCGGTACATTGCTCAGCTGCTGTGCCTATACCCTTGCCTGCTTCTCCAAAGTTGGGCTGTGCCGACTGCCACCTACTGTAAGCAATACACTGACTATGGATAAGTGCCTCATACAACCCAACTTCAAAAAAAATCTTTCCATCTAACTGTGTAATCAGTGGAGGCAGGATATCAAGGGGCACTTAAAGGGAGAACCATCCATAGCCTAAACTATAATAACAACTCTTATGACACCTGGTTTGAACCATGGGTGAGTCTGCCTGGGTCAATATCAATATACTATTAAGGCAAAAAAACAAACAAACATGTAATAATGCTAATCAGAGCTCCAATTATGCTGATGGAAGAACATCCATATGTTTAAACACTATCTCAGGTTGTTTTTCGTCCAAGTTTAACGTACCATGAAAGTGTCTGGGGATAAAAATCAATTTTGGATTTGTAGAGGTATGAAATTTACAGTAAACACGTGAAGCACAAAATTACACCAGCCTTCATTGAGCAATGTAATTACCTGAACACTGGTTGTTGAGAGCTGAAGGAGCATTTTTCCTTGGAATTAGTCTCTCAGGCAATGTTTACTCTCAGCACATGTTTTGTTCCCAACGAGCTAGAATAGTTTGAAGTGGAGTGTGGTTTTATTATTGGTCTGTAGGGGTCTTCAGGGGGTAAAGTTACAGCAGATCATCCACACTGTCCAGAACGTTTAATTTTCTTACTGTACTTCAAGTCCCATAAACATGATCTGTTAAGCACACAGGATTATATAAAGTTGGCGTGAGGCTTTAGTGTGTGTTCAATATCCTGCATCACACTTACGATTTGTGTGTGAAAGTGGCCCGGAGTAGAGCCACACCTCAGCTTTACACATCTAATAGCTTCCCAGTAAGATACTGGTAGCCTGGCAGTCTGTGACGCACAGGAAGCCAGTCTAGTCACTAACTGTAACCACAGAGGGAATGGAGGTGCAGTTTTTTTCTTGGTTATATAATACGGTTACTATAGAGATGTGACGGAGAGGGGCTTAAGTGGCAAAGGTCATGCGCTGCATTCAAACTTAAAATATCATAAGTACACAGTATGCGGATTAGTCTAATGAGTTTTTTTCCTTATTCAATGTCTTGGCGAAGCAAACCAGTTTTCTCCAGGCACAACCACACCAGAAGGACTGGAGTTATTTTTAGCCCAGGCCGGTCCACCGAGACTCTTTTTTTTTTGCTTCTTGTGTGCAGAGTGCATGATTTAACAGAGGAAATATTGACCATCTGGAAAATGTACAGAAAGCATTTTAAAGAACAGGCCTAGGAAGTCTTACAGTTTCACTGCTCTGCTAATGGTCTGTTATTGTGGGACAAGAGGGAATCAGACTGTGGGTGTCTGTGCACGTGTGAGCACAAGTGGATCAGTGCATTTATATATTCAAAGTGTACGAGTGTTTGAGCTCTGCTGCGTGTGTGTTTAATCTTAATGCTGTAGCTCCCGGTTGTTGTTCCTTTCAAACTGTGAGGCGTGGGAGAGTTGAAGGGGGGGTGCGGAGGGAGTGATGTGAGGCAAAGATACTGTTTGAGGTGAAAGGGACAGGAGCGAGCTGCTGTTTTAAACACAACAGAGAGTTGGTTATTGTAGTTTCTGTCATCGGCAGCAGCAGGGGCTGTAAAACAGAGCTTATGGTGCAAATTTAGAAACTTTAAATCAAAACTCAAATCTCAAACTTGATACACATATTTTTTGATTCAGTGGCATTTTCACTTCATGAGATTCATAGGGTTGCAATAATATGACATTTTCACAGTATGATAAGCTTTTCAGAAAATATCACGGTTCCATGGTACAGCAGTATAGTCGTACATAATTACAGATTCCCGTTAAATATAGAAAACTGAAGTTGTTTGTTCTTTTGCAGAGTGATATCAGTGCAAAATCCACATAGAATGTCTATTTTCATTCCGCCTCAAAAAGTCAGTATATCGGCCACCATATCGGTAATTGCCGCATTTTTCCCCTCTAAAATCGGTTTCACCCTTAAATATCAAATATCCCTCAAATGTTGGCTATAGTTCCATTCTTTGGATTAATTGCTCTCCAGATCAGAATATCCATGAAATGCAAAAAGAGAAAAGAAAGTGGGCAATAAGTGAGAGACAGAGCTGGGTGATGGGTTAATAAAAACAGAAACTCATGCTCTGTCAAACATTGACTTCAAAGGGTTTTTTTTGTTTTGTTTTTGGTGTAACATTGTTGGTCTCCTCGAACCAGAGTCTGCCTCACTCCAGAGCTTCCATGCGTCTGAGTGAAAACCCATCTGATGCTGATGCTTTAACACAGCATTTTATTATTGCAGGGTTGGCTGCCAGGCTGCACTGCCAAAAATGTCCTCCTCTCTGCTTTGTCTGCCTGCCTCTCTTTCGTGAAACCTCAGGATGCTCATACCCACCTCAATTTAGTTTACCTCTGTTGCACAAGTATAAAGTAGGCTGCCTGTAACAGGGATGTTGAGGTAAATAGAATTCTCTTTCTCCTGCTTGGATTGTTTGGATGAGAAAATAGAGGTGAATGATGCACACTATCTGTGTGCTCCTTAATGAAGTAGTTAAGTTAAACACAGCATATGTATGCATTAAGGCCCCAGTGGTATATTATGCCATCAGTGATGTGCATCAGTTGAGTAATAACATAAAGCATTATAAGGTTACTGTACTCACTATTTCTATGGCAATATGAGAATAGTGTAGACATATTACAGTGATATAAATGTCTTCTATAAACCCAGTATTGATCACTACACAGTTATAGTCTGCCAAGGCCTCATGGGAGAATAATAAAACTATTACAGTGTTTTTTATTCAGTGCAATATGGCCAGTTGATTTCATGACAGGCCAATGAACAACCAATTGCCTTTTTTCATTTTTTTTTCCAAGTGTGGTGTACTGCCAATCGAAATGTGTTTTTGATTGCAATCTTAAAGTCTGAACTACAATATGTTTGGCTGCTATACAGCTGTCATTATATTGCATTACTTTTACTCTCTGTCTCCACTTTCTCTCTCTATCTCTCCTCCTATTCCTACTTTTTCCATTCTCTTCTATCCTCCCTATTTCTCCTAATAATCCTCTTTCCAAATCATGTTTTTTCTTCCTGTCTTATCTCTATCCTTTGAATATGTCTTTAATTTCCCTTTTTCTCCCCCTTCCTCTGCTTCCTGCAGGTACCCTGTGGAATCTGTCGTCCTATGAACCCTTGAAGATGGTGATCATCAACCACGGCCTGCAGACCCTGACCAACGAGGTCATTATCCCGCACTCGGGGTGGGAGCACGAACCAAACGAGGACTCAAAGCCCCGCGATGCAGAGTGGACCACCGTCTTCAAGAACACCTCTGGCTGTCTGAGGTATGTCATTTACATATGAATCTAGCTGATATGGGTTCAGTAAACATAGAAACACTAGAGTTTAGTTAGAGAAAAGCAAGAAATACATAAGAGTTTTGTTACACTAGGATTTAGTTTCCCATGAACTAAAATGCTGTTTCACTGGCTATTCCACAGAATTAAATTGTGGTAAAAAATAAAAGGAATATAAAGGGCTAACCCTACCTTACCTCTACCCACTGACAGGGAATTTTAAAGTTAATTTTTGCATTTCAGTGCCCCCGTTCATCATATTAAAAAAAACTCCACTTTGTGAAATACTGAGGTGCCAATAGAAAGTGTCGCTCTGGACAGCAGCAGTGGTCACAGCAGTAGTCACAGTTCCCTGCCAGAAGCAAGCTGGGTCCAGGTCCCAGCTTGTGCATTCTGTTGTCATAAGTTTATTACCAGTGGGAACATTTCCTCACTGTGGCATCCCTTATCCAAACCTCAGAATCAGAGCTGAAACCATCGGTCAACTAAACAATTAGTTTATTAGCAGAAAATGTATCAGCATCTATTAATCACTTGTTAGTTTCATCTTCTCAAATGTGATTTCTGATGCTTTTCCAAGTCATTTTTGATAGACAAACTGTATGTCTTTGGGGAACTCATTATTGGAAACAACAAACAATTTGAAGATTTCATATTGGGCAATTAAAATGAGTTTTTACTTTTCTTTTTATATTTCACAGCAAAAGGGATGAATCAATAAATTAAAGAAAAAATCATTTAAGCAATTCCCGACGTTCTAAAGTGGGAATTCCACCAAGAAAAAGCAAGCAAATCTGCAAATATTGGATGTAAGAATTTAGCAAATCCAGGAAGCTGTCTTTTGGAGCTCAGGCAGATTGAAAGCTTTTAGAGAAAACCAGTTTTAAATCAGAATGGACACAGATGGACATCAGGCAAAATAGTGGAGACAGATGGCCGATTTATTCAGGTTAAAGTCAATTTGGGTTTCAGTATGCGGACACATTTTAGAGATCATCCTGGATTTTATAGAGGGTTCCCTTAACACAGCCACAGCCTTGAAAGTTTGTTTTTACTAAGTTACCAGTTGTAGTTGGGGACAGGTGTGACATATATAAGAGCACATATGTGCTGTTGTTGGCCCTGGTCCAGAGTCAGGTTTAACTTCTTTGGGTACTAAAAGAATTCATGATGTGGCAGTTGCTGTGTTCTTTCTGTCCCGCCTGTATCTGTGTCTATGTGAAGTATGCTGGATGTCTGTCTGCAGTAGGATTGTTGGTGACTTTAGGAAACATAAAACTATTTATGACATAAACCCTACATAAACATCCCTCCTCATTACATACCTGTATGGTACATCGGGTTGTCAGTTCAGGAGATATTTTTGGGAAATAATTTGCAAATGTTTTTTACTGTGTCATTCCAGTATTGGCTGGGTAACTCACTGACCACTTCACCCTGAGGCCAATGAGGAGCATTAGCTGTAAACTAAACAAGCTACAATTAAATAATCACAGAAATGAAGTTAGTCTCAATCTTATTAGACTGGGGGAAGATAAATTGAGCCCACAGTGCACATCGTTGCCTTATTAGAAGACAGTTTTTACACTCTTTCTTTTTGTTGGTAAGAAAAACAACATGGAAAAATGGGTTATAATTGGGGTGTCATTAATCCTTACATATAAGCCAAAGTCATTCCCATCACTAAACCAGGTCACACTGCTCTGCTTTCACTGACTGTTTTCAGAGACTGCAACCAAAACCTTGAGCTGTTCTTAGGTCACTGATCCAAAATGGTGTTAACTTCTCCATTTCCACAGCGACATACCTCAGTGTTAAAGTGGTGTGACTCACAGGGCCATTCTGTTGACCCTGTCTGCTCCATTTGTTTGAAGAACTGAAGGTCTGCTTTAGTCTTCGGAGCTCTAGTCTGAGATAATAGCTTGAATGTGCCCTTACCTAAACCTCTTACATACAAATCGTGTGGAAGAAGACATAACTGTTGTTACAGCCTCGATGGCCTCTGCAGTTACGTTGCTCCCGGCTGATAGAACAAAGCTACAGGATGATTGTATGGCTTGAACCTGTTTATCAGCAGGAAACTGCTGCCTCACTAGAAAGTGCTAAATCCATTTTACCTCTGACCTGCAGTCAAACAATGTCCACAGCAAAACACAGAAAAAAAGTCAAACTGCGTCGTTACCATACTGGTGATTTTGCATGTTGGGTTACATATTATTTAATGCCTACAAACTACGGAAAGAGCATCACATCACAATTGGACATGCCATAATATAATTTTTACAGTATCAGCGTGCAGTTCACTGATACACCCCTGTTATAAATATAACAGATGTGAATGTGCATTTGTTATGATTACATTACTTATGATCAAAAACCGTTCTGACAACTTCGACAAAAAAGCAAAACATCAAGCAAGTGCAGCAACACAAGACATAGCAAGCCAGCTAATATGATTTTCAGTATTTCCCATACATAACCTAGACTGTGGTGTTCCGCCATAATCTGTCCCGCAATAGTTTAATTTGCTGCGCTAATGTCACATTTCAAGCTTCTGAAAGTATATTCATGATATGAAGATATTTAGTGTTGTGTTGCTGTTGCCTGAGCAGAGGGGTGTGCCATATGGTATCGTTCACGATAATATCGGTATATTTTATTTATGGTTAAAAAAAATGCATATCATGATATTGGCAACATTCCTACTTCTTGATGTAGTGGCGTAAGGTTGACACTTACACAACTGAATATACTGAGCTGCCCTCCAAACACACTGCTGCATTATGCATTTCGTTAGCCATGAGCTAACATTAGCTAACAATTAAAGTTGTTTTAATCACAAAAAGCTACTTACTCTCTGTCGCTAAACACATGCAGCTTTCAAAATAAGAGCACAGCGTGTTAACAGAATCGACCACAGAACTTACAAGAAGACTGTCAAAATAAGATGCCTTAAATAAAACATACAAGAACCTTTATTCTCCTTTACAAAATGTAATTAAAATATGCCCCCGGAACCCCTAAATGGTTATTTTTATTATTTTCTCATACTCAAGAGTCAAGAGTACATTTTTTTGTATTTGGCAACTGTTGAGATTTGCACTTCACGCTACATTTTAGATTTTTATTTATTTATATAGACTAAAAAAAATCACATTTTCTATATATTTTTAAGTATTTGGTAATATCGTCAAGAATATCGTTATCGCAAAACCTCCCACCCCTACTTTCTGTCACCCGTCAGTCAGTCATATCCCCTGACCCACCTCTCCGTCCTACTCCGAGACCTGCACGCGCATTTGCACACTTACACACGCACTGAATTTACCAAGCTGCATCTGCTACACTGAACATCAACAACGAGCTTTAGGTGAGTAAAGTCAGAGCTTACCATAAGCCGACGGTTCACTCAAACCGACTACTGGATTAAGCTATATTATTTTTTCTATTCTAAGACCCCCCTCGATGGTTTGGGTCCCCCTACCATAGTCTAATAAAATCCTGTGTGAAACAATATTACTAAATGTGAGTCCAACAGCAAAAAGTGCAGCTATCAATCAATCTGTAAAAAACATTTTGGTCAGCATCAATTTTCATTCAGATATCTAAAGGTCAGAGGTCAAGGGACACCTTTGAAAATGACCCTTTCAGCTTCTCCCTTGCTAGAATTTAGCCTAACTTTGGAGTGTCATTCATCCCCCTTCCCAACAAGATATCTTGACGTCCTGCCACAGCCTCTGAAAGACGAAAAAGTTGGCAGAGGATACTGGTGTCCTCAATGAGTTCAAGAGGTTCATCGCTTAATCAAGAAAATAATTGGCAGATCAATTGATAATGAAAATAATTGCAAGTTACAGCTCCACATCAGAGTGTTGAAAATGAAATACTCTGCACATTTTGTGGAGAACAGCATCAGCTGAATACCTGATATTCAAATTGAATGCAATTTAAGTGTCGAAAATCGAGTGCACCTCAGAAACGGCAAAGCCTCAGTCAAACATCCTCTCTGCCTCGGCCTGTAAATGCTGTCATCAACTGAGGATGACAACTTGAGTGCAACAATCTTGAATTCCTGTTATTAACTTCCAAGTAGTTTTTCCCTTTCCAAGTATCTCCTCTCTCCTACCTTCTCTGCTCAATCTGTCATTTTGGCTTCAAATCAGAATGACTGACTGTAGTAAATTGTGAAAGACAGCGACTGTGTATGTGGGCTATCATGCCTCACGCCTGGCTGTGCTGTCTCCTCCTGGGCCAGCCAAGCCTGTCTAGACTGAGATCCAGGGCAGAGCGTCTCCTGGAGTAGACAATACAGCATGCTGGTCGACATCCAGAACAATGTAACATCCAAATCCAGCTCAGACAGAAAGTACCAGAATGTATTTCACACATTATTGCTCTGTATTAGATGCTTTCCAGCTAGTTTTCTCTGGCTGTAAAAAGTGTGGAAACTTGCTTGTAATTTTAGAACATTTTCTGCTGAGTTGAAGAGCAGCATTAACGAACCAAGAGGGAATAAATGAAAGCGCTCTGATATAGCTGAGGAAAGTCAGAGAGAAGTCATGGAATTTTACATCAGGGCCACAGTGGGAACCCTGCTCTCACTGTCTTTTACTGCTTCTCATTGTGTTTGTCATGATTTCCTTGATCTCTTTCTTTTTGTGTCTATATACTGTATGTTTTCCGCCGTCTCCGCAAACACTATATCCAAACCTCATCACCCCGATGCCACATATCACGCTGCTGTCACATAGCACAGTATCTCCTCTGTGCTCTCACTCTCTCGACCCTTGATGCTCTCACTGCTGACGAGAATATGTCTCCATGGTAACTGTGACCAAGCCCACAGTTGCCTAGACGCAGGGTTTGTGCACTGGGGAGAAGTGCTGATGCCAGGGAGAATCTGTTTACTCACGCCAACAGAGACGCAGCTTACACCTCAATAAAGCCGGGGATAGTTTTATTATAATAGCCTCCTCTGTCGATAGGAGCCAGCTTATTTACAGTGTTTACGCTGTGGGCTCAGTGAAGGGGAAACTGTGTGTGTGCGTGTGTGTGTGTGTGTGTGTGTGTGTGTGTGTGTGTTGTGTTTGCTGGGGTTGGGGTTGGGGGTGGGGTGTACGCCATGGTTGGGTATCTGCTTCCACTGCTCATCAACTTAGAAATGAAACCGTGAATGCTGTCTTCAGTGGCCTCCATTCTTATTTCTGTGTGACAGCGCTGCACAAGCAGGTCAGTTCACAACCAAGACCTGTTCACGCTGTATTCTGATATTGGCCACATTTAAAAAAAAAAAAAAGGCCAAACAAAAACAATGGATCTAAACAATTATTCCAATTTGAGCACTAATATTAGGCTTGCAGTGTAAATGTAGCCTAAAATGCCTTTCAATTCTATACATATAGAATATATTCTATACATATATATATATATATATATATATATATATATATATAAACATTTGTTATGATTACATTACTTATGATCAAAAACTACTCAAAAACTTTGCTAAGAAAAAAAAAAACATCAAGCAAGTGCAGTAACACAAGACATAGCAAACCAGCTAATATAACTTACTTTCTAAATGTTAGTCCAACAGCAAGAAGTTTAAAAAATGTGAACAGCCAAACAAAAACAACGGATCCAAGGAAAAAATAATACAGTATAATACAGTATGTCAGACCGGAGGTAGCGTTTACAAGAATGCTGAATAATTGTTGTCCCCAGTATTGGTCATAATGCCTCAGAATCACATAGTAACAGGATGTATAACTCAAGTAAAAATGTGGGTCTCATGTGTGTGTCAAGACATTGGCATCCAAACACAAGTGATACACATTTGTGCTGCTCATCCTGAATGCTATCGAGGGATTACGTTCTTATTAGCACTTAAAGTAAGAGTTGTAAGCTAACGCTGGCCCGCTAACGTGACCCTGTATCAATCACATTGCAGCCAAACCAGTAAGATAAAATAAATGATACACGTTTTAGTTGGTCTTGTTGGTCATGATAATCCTGTCCCACAACTACTGCAACTTCTGTGTCAGCTGAAAATGAAGTTGGCATGATGTCATTACTGATTGGTTAGGGCAAAAATAACTATAATAATGAAAACCATTTCAGACTGAACAACAAACCTTTCTCACAGCAGACATTTTAGTTGTCATAGTAGGAAAAGTACAGGTGTTACTAATAACATTAACAATGGCTCTGCTCTATTCAAGTGTCCCAGTAAGCTGTGACAGACTGACAGTAAGCCAGAATGCACAATACCAGGACTCTGAAACTGAAGCAGCCAAATGGAATTCAATTGTCAATGAAGTCATTGTTTACACCTGTGCTTTATGCGCTATGACATGCCAAAATGTCTTTTGTGAAACATGTCTATGAGTGTCTGCCTGCAAAAAATCTGTTGAGACTAAATGGTAAATTTGGCTTTTAACATGCTGTAATTTGGTCCATTCTCTCTCAGATAATATAAGAATTAGAATAAGGATTAGAGGAGAGCCAGAAGCCGTGAGATGAATCAGAAATTAAATCGGGTTCGATAAAACGTAAAGGATAGCCAACCCCAGGGTACACATATGGTCCTGCAGTGTTGCCATTGACCTTGCGGGGTGTTAGCAGAGGTCGGCCATGTCTCCATCCATCTCCATCAGTCTCCATAAGTCCTGCTCCAGTCTATTCGTCCCAGCTGCTCTATTGTCCTCTGATGGCCACATGACTCTGAGCGACCTTCACACCCACTCTTCATCTGATAAAGCACACACACACACACACACACACACACACACACATACACACACACTATAGGCACATCCAGATCACAGTGACAGACAGAGACAGACCTCAATTCAAACCTACTTATTCTTTTAACGTTTGATAATAAAATACTCCTCACAGCTGTCACTGGTCTAGTCATAATGAGACCGGGAATTGGCCAAATTTTTCTGATTTAAAAAATGCTACTCAAATGGTATTCAAGGACAATTTGATGACTTTCAAAATGTAAGCCTTTTAAAAATGGCACTAATCAACTGTGGTGTCCATTTTTCTTCCTGCTAATAGGAAGGCCGACAAGAGCACCCACATTAAAAACCAGCAATGACAAAAAAAACATTTCTTTCACAGAGCTAACTATTTCCTGATTAATAACAAAAGACATCATGCATTCGCAGACAACTCTATTTTTTCAATTTCTTTATCTAGAAAACAGAATGTCCTTGCTTCTCTTACAACTGCAGTATTATTGTTTTTCAGTGTTGTGTAATTGTATTGTTTGACCATCAGAATAAGAGAGTAACATAGTTTTGTCAGTGATGTAATGGGCCGAAAATCTATCTGCACTTCAAAGAGGGAAGAAAAATGTTTTTCCCTCAGCCCAGCATTTCTAAAATGGCTCCAGATCTGAAAAAGTTGGATTATGAGATTTGGTCCTGGTGTGGCAATAAACAACTCTGGGTGGTGGGGCGGGCCAAGGGAGCTGCAAGATTTGCTTTTTCATTTTTTTTCTAGCACATTTTTGATGATGACATTTAGCAGGTATGTTTGCAAGTTCACAATCACAGTTTAGCACCAGAGTTGTTACATTTCATCCTAAGGGGGACATGAATGTGTGTATCAAGCATCATGGCAGTCCTTCCAACAGTTGTAGAGACATTTCACTCAAACCACAAATGTCAATCTGGTCACGCTAGAGGAAAAAAGTAGGATCCATCTTTTAGTTTTCATGGTATTGCGTGCAATACTTGTTGAGACAATTCAGTCTAGACTAAAGTTAAAGACCGACCAGCCAACCGACCATCCTTACTTTGCTGTCCTTGGAGCCAGCATTGTGCTAGCATTGGTTGAACCAAGTTACATATTCTGTCATGCTGCAGCTTGGATTAGTGACACTATCCTCATGGTTGCTGGCTCTCATAATAATTCAATACACTTTACAGCACATGGGTTTTCCTGGTGTAAAGCAGTCAGATCTTTCGAATGTCAGAACAGGCCATGGATTGGAGTTGTCACTGTATACAAAACAAAAAAATGCTCAGAACTTAAAATAATCACACCGAAAGGTACTCAGTTTGTGGCTTTTTGTGTAAGAGGAAAGCTAATTATCCCACACCAGAATAGCTCCATTAACAGAGAACAGAATCAGCCTTGAAACACTTAAATCAAAGCTGAATTTAGTTTTAAACACAATGCAAGAAACATATTTAACCAGTTAGCATGTGGAATATTCTGAATATTTTGTAGTTGTCACATATTTGACATCACTGTTATTTGTTTTGTTGGTTTATTCAAATACATTCTTGTAACATTTATCTGTGGAATCAGTTACAGTTAAAAATGTTGCATGTGTGTGTATGTTAGTCTGCATTCACACCAAATTGCACATCGAATAAATGAGATGACTGGAGTTTTTTGTCGAAAAGCCTGATTTGGTGTGAATGCAGCACCATGCAGTTGATCTATACTGATGAAGGTTTTAAAAAAAGACTTTCAAACAGCGCTCTGGTTCCCTCATCTTCTCATTAATTAACAGTGCATTAGAAAGTTATTCATGTGTAGACAAAGTGCAGTAACACAATGGATAGATTAGTAATCATCAGCACCTATAGACTTTAGCCCCACTAAATATAGCACCGCCAGATAACCTGTCCAGTGAGAAGACACCTTCCCACACTGTCTCTGCTGACAGATGCACCGCCCATAAACCTTCGACCAAGACAACTGCTGCCTGAAAGACTCCTGGAAATGAAACAGCTGACTATAAAACTCTTCTGTCTGTCTGCCCTCAAACACACGCCTGTCAAATAAATCCAAGACGGGTGCTCCTATGGATCCGTTTACAGGGGAGGTGGTGACCGTTTACTGACAGCTGAAGACGGATGGGTTTAGTTTATGAGCGGGTCCAGATGGCCGGTGCTGTCTGCCTTGTCTACCAAAGGTTTGTTTTAATTAGCACTCACTGCGGGATGGTTCTGTGGGCCTCCACTCCAAATACAAATGCTCATACCCTGGCCAAGAAGATGACCAGGTGTAAGGCAGGTGATGTGTGTGTGCATTTATACTCATTCTGACTTTTAAATGAATCATTAGTGATGATAGAAGGATTATTCTACTATAATTCAAACACATAAAAATCAGTCTTTGCAGTTGTGTCCTTCTTATTTGTTAAAGGAAACATTATAAAGCAGTGTTGGATGTGTTTCATTCCACACAGCATTGTAAGGCACTCCAGCTCTGCTTACCTCCACAAGGCTGCCACTCTTACCCAGTACTAACTGGGGGTCGGCTAATGGGATTATGTGGGTTGGAAGCCCTCATAAATGAAGTCCCTGGTGAGGAGCAGGGAGCCCCAGCTATCCCTTAACCCTCTTTAAAGCCTCGCCTTTCACAGTCAGTCAGACAGCCGCACTAAGACTGCACCAGCTCTGCTGCTGTGCTTATAAGAGCTGTGCTCAGGGCACTGGCTGATGTAACATGGATGGCATTTCCCTTTGTAGCAAAAATGAAATTTATATTCATCATTCTTTTAAGATTATTCCTAAAGCAGCCTGGCTTTATTACATTGTACTGTTGAGGCAGACAGGGAGGATAAAGGCCACGGGTCACATGGTTGGGTTAGACTGATATCAGCAATATTGGGCTTATCATAGTAATGATGCATACTGAGAAGAATTAATAATGAAGGGAAAAAAACATCAGCAACAACAACAGTTCAGATTTAATATGGCGTACAGGTTTTTGCACCAATACACTTAAGTTATTATAACCTGTTCCTAATATTTCATTGAGTTACATTTTTCATGATTGTGGAGCAATGGCAAAATATATGTATTTTTTAACTTGAACTATGATTAAAGTAGTGGGAATCGAATCTGTATTTGTTGTTATAATACTAGATCACTTACTACAGAACTTGCATCTGCACTTTGTGATTTTTGGGGTTTTATGTGATAAAAGTGTTTAAATTCATCAACCATTGGCTCAGATATTGGCCTTTGGTAGCTACAATAAAAACATAAACAAAACCTTCAAATACCATACAGATCTTAGTATAATGTATTTTATATACTTACAAGAAGTCAGGCATTCAACCCCCTTTTTTCTTTTTTTTAGAAACACAGGGCTTCTTCAGGAGAAATAGCATGAGAAAAACAGCATGGTTTTTGCCATGCGTGGGATTAGCATAAAGTGTCTGAGAAGGGGAGACTTTTGTGTACCTCCCATATATTCAGATACCTCAAGGTCAGAGGTTGTTTTATGGCCCTCTTCCTGACAAAATATCACAATATGGTACCAATGGATAATTTAGGTCTTCTAGTTTCATATGACACCTAGAAAAAAAAGTCAGCCAGGCCTGTTGGAACACAAAGGGGTTAGATAAAACACATTTCATCTAACAATCATGCTGAAGTCTAAATGATCTGCTACTGAATGGCTGCTGAAATTGCGGCTGCTGTTAAAAAGGGAGCTCTATTTTGAATCCTTCATCTGCAGGTTATGTCAACAGTGTAGTTATATATTGTTTATCCTCTTCTACATGCATCTCTTTAGCTTACTAACAGTTTGTCTTACTTTTTTCCTAAAGAAATGTGAGCTCAGACGGGGCAGAGGCTCGGCGCAGACTGAGGGAGTGTGAGGGATTGGTGGACGCCCTGCTGCACGCCCTCCAATCAGCTGTAGGGAAGAAAGACATGGACAACAAGGTAGAGTTTAAGTCACACACTAAAACACCAAAATAGTTACTCTCAAGTACATGGCCTCTGTTCATTGATATTCTACACAGATGTCCTTGTGGATGACAATATCCCTGTCTCTTTTCTGTCCTAGTCCGTGGAGAACTGTGTTTGTATTATGAGGAACCTGTCCTACCATGTCCACAAAGAGGTGCCAGGGGCCGAAAAGTTCCAGGACCCCTCAGTGCCACAGGCCCCTGGCTCAGCAGGACCACAGAGGAAGAAAAAGGATGATGCCGGCTGCTTTGGTGGCAAGAAGGCCAAAGGTGAGAAGGAGGAAACAGGGAGACAGATAAACGTGTGATAAACACTGATCAGAAAGTGAAATTAGATTTTTGCCTCTTCAATAAAACACATGCTATTATTATAAGAATAGATTTCTGTGATTTTACTGCATAACAGGCAATTTAAGATTAATTATGAAAGTTCCTTAAAATGTAAATGTGGAACATTTAGTTTAAATAATGAGTAGGGCGTGTGTTTGGTGGTTTATAGTCATTTTTTAGTCATTTGCCTTCTTTTATTTTTACTTTATGCAATCTGCAGGGTTTGAAAAGAAATGACAAATGAGAGCACAGCGGTTATTCTCACAGCTGGATTGCACAGATACCATTATTTCCTTTGTTGCCCTCCTCTTCTTTGTTGTATTTCAGCTCATTGTTGGTTTTATATGAGTACTGGGCTCATAGAAATCCCCTTTGACAATGACAAATTGTTAGAAAATGTGAAGTAATCTGTCATATCTAATGCGCATATAGACTTTATACTTTGGATGTGTCAAATGCAAGTCTCCTCTCTTGACATTCTCCTAAAAAAGAGTTTCAATTTTACATTAATTAAACAGTTTGTCGATTAAGCCAAAAAAACGAATATTTCAGTACTTTAAGTAAGTTTCATCTCTTTCGATTGGTAATATTTTCACCAATTACATTTAGCAATTCAACTTCAACCATGTTGTCCCACCACTTTACATTTAAAATGCTCACAAAAATCAGTAAGTAAAGACAGCTGCAGGTACGCTAACAGATCACAGCCATGCTGCTAGATGAGAATAATTTACAACAGTAACACATTCAATTTTACATTGCAACATTGTGTACAGCCATTTATAATGAGGCAGTAACCTCTTAACTTCAACCCAAAGCCATGATGAGACTTCTGCAATGCACGTATACCGATGCACCGTCTGCTGCGTCAGAAGGTTTTTGTCGTTATTGATTCTCCTCAACAGATGTGCCGTGTGCGCACGTGTTGTTAGCGACGTCTTAATCAGCATTCTCCCAGGCTGTTTGCTAAACGACACTGTTATCTCCCCGCTGTACAACATTAATGGCTGCCATTAATCAGTCAGCCAATGAGGTGTGACTACGAGCCAGTGACCCTCGACTCCTAACGACTCATTGGAGAATCCTTCGGTTCAGGGGTCGGGACAACACAGTAGCTTACATGTATACGGATTTAAAAAGACACCAATTAGGCACATAAATACTTTCACACATGCACACACACGCTTTGAATAATGAGATGTGTTTAGCTGCTGCAGACCCTGAAGGTATTCTTTGAAAAAGGAGACTCAGGTACAGAAACATTAAACGCAGCTATAAAGGAGCATGGAGGCGGGTAGTTAAGCAACACTGTGGGCAATATGCTTGGTAATTTGTTACCTTAAGTAGGCTAAGTTTGGCCTGCTCTTCAGTTTAATGTCACATTCAGTATTAAATATACCATTATGCTTAACACACACTCAGCAGCTCAAGCTTTGTTTTAGCTAATAAACAGGCTGAATCTTGGCTGTTATTTCCGTCTCTTTGAGCACATTTTCGTCTTCCCAGGCAGTGATTTTAATGGCGCACTTACACAAACGCTGACACTCTGTGCTGTTGTTATGTATATGTTTCACTATTACTCTCTATCCTGCTGCCCTATCTGATAATAGCAGCTGATTCCTTTCTTTCTTAGTCTTTTCTTTGCTTCGCGTTTGCTAGCTTATCTTCATATCTTCTCCTATTTTCCTTTGTGTTTCACACTTTTCCTACTATTTCTCTCTAAAAAGCCAACTCTTTAGCGTGCTTCTCAGACAACACCTATGGACTGCTAATGGCTTCCCATCTAGCCTCTTTTCTATCTAAAAAATACTCCTTCCTTTTTCTCTCTTTGCTCTCTTCTTTCTCTATTTTTTTCTCTCCTTCCCCTTCACTTTGTTGCCTTTCCTATTCAGTAAAAGATGCCTTCTTTTTGTACAACTGTTCATCTACTGCAAAGCTTCTTGACACACGCGCACACATCTTTTTCACCATGCCTCTTCTCTCTTCTCCCCGCTTTGTGTTTTTTGGCATTGCCGCTGCTTCCTTGGCTAACTATAGAGGAATGGTTTAATCAAGGTGAGTGTCCCCCCCTCAACCCTTCTCACTTCAGCTCTTCACCCCCTCTCCACCCCCATCCCCCTTCTCCTCACCCTCCTCCCCCCTGGCTGTAGAACCAGAATAGTTAGAAGTAGTTCTGGGTGTCCTCCAAAAACGTGAGAATGTTTTAAGGACTTCAGAAAATGTGGGTGTTTCACTCATTCCATACACATTCCTTCACCATTAGTTCCTTCAGTATTATAGATTACACCCGTCCCAAACTTCACAATTTGTTAGAATTAGTTGTTCCTCAGTCCTGTAAGATAGGTAACGTAGAGGCAACACTTGATGAAACAGGTAAGTCCATCAGTGTCTATCAGGATGTAAAGCAGAGCTTGACTAATCAAATGCAGTAATGAAAATAAAAACCTGAAATATTTAGTCTGGAGCTATGATGAAACTGAGGTGTCAAGCCTTTTAGACTGCAGATAAAACTAATCCCAGCAGCTGTGACACACTGCTACTTACTATATCACTCTCTGATCCCTTTGTGCTTTGTTCAAGCTTATGTCAAGCTCTGCTACAGGCCCTGTTAGAGTGTATATGTGTCCGTGTGAATAGAGGTTTTGAATGATATGGATAATTGATACTGTAAGAAAATTGCATTGTTGTCAATATCCAACATTTTGTGCCACATCCACTATCCTTGAAATGTTGGTGTTTCTCTGCAAATACGTAGTGGTGCTCGGAGCCAGGTGACAAAAGACTTTTATGGTTTAGGACAATGCCTAAAAATGAAATTTTAGGATTGGATATTTACAGTGAGGAACCACCAGTGCCAAACTTAGAACCTGTAGCTGCAAATTCACAAGCTAGCCATCACCTGTATCTACGTGGTCGAACGCTGCTGCAAAACGTTTGACTATGTTTGCTTTCCAAGTATGCTGCTAAAAAAGAGTATATCCAAATACACAAATGGAAAGTACATTAATTGCATTATATTCACAGGAAGTATAAAACATGTGCTGATTATAAATTAAGAAATCCTACTAAATTGAACTAAACTAAGCTAAATATGACTGAATAATTTCAATTAATAACAACTGCAATGACTGCATATAGATTAAATATGTAGCTAATGAAACTGTAGCTTTTTTGAAAAACTGACAAAATTAGTCCCACATTTGTATTCTTCTTCATCTTTGCTAGTGTTTGTTAATCAATTATATTGCTAAAATTAAAGCAAAACATATTTAAATAATTATGGTGCGAAACTGAGATTTTATTCTTAATGAGGCCATATTGCCAGCCCTATGTAGAGGTGGTTATTGTTTTACCCAACAAATAGTTTTTCACTAGTTGGTCCTAAAGGTTTGATTTGACATTTTGAAAAATACTCCTATTTGCCTTCTTGCCAAGAGTTGGGTGACAAGTTTGATTGCACTCTTTTGTCTGTGCATTAACTGTGAAGCTAAATGCAGAAGTCAAGTGGTAGAAATAGCTAGCCTCCTTTGTTGAAATTGTTACTTTAACCCTAATCCATACTAGCTGTTTGCCTCCACTTCAAGTCTAACCTTAACCTAAGCTAATTACCCTGTGGCTGTAGCTTTATGTTCAGCCTGCAGCAAAACGAGGGTGCTATTGATCTAATCACCAAAGACTCAGCAAGAAAGCAAGTTAAGTGTATTTTCTTCAGAGGTTTAACTACGAGTTTGAGGTGCTTTTAGAAGGCAATGTTGGTGTAGGGGGCCAAGTCTGTAGTAACCGGAAATTGCACTTTTGTCTAGTATATCTTGTCTCTGTATCTCTGTATCCCATGGGCATGTCCATATGCATGTGTGATGACAATTAGTCGGCTGCAATCACCCACACCCTCCCAACTCCATTCCCCCTCTTCCACTGCATTACACTTACAGTGGGAAAGTGTTTGTATGTGATTGTGTGGAAAGCTGTATGTCATTATATGTGTGGCCTTGTGCTCATACAGTATGTTTTCGGTATATGTGCCAATTCATCTTTGTAAAAATGCTGGTGGTGTTCCATCGCCATCAGCAGTGGAATTATGTGTTTGCTTGAACATATCATGCTTCTAGCTCTCTGCACTGAGTATACATGCAAACATTCATTCTTTTTATGTGGGTGTATACACCTTGATTAGACTGATATGTCAATCCAGAGATGGATGGAGGCTACCATGAAGACGATGGAGTTATGATAAAACATCACAACGATTACTTTTTAAGACATTGGATATAAGCCATTTGCAGCTTCAGTCTAAAGACTGTAAAAGAGAAGTGGACGCAGTTTGACATTTTGGCTGTGGCCATCTTGTTTTTAGGAGCCAGATTTGGTCAGTAATGTGCATCCGCAATTTTCGATTGTTTTCGAACGTTACCAAGCCTCTATCCTGATAAACAGGTTGCAATGGTACCAACTGGTCAATCGCAAGCTAGCTACGCTGTAGAACATACCCTGCTTTATTGTATTTTTTTCCTCTAAATGGGACTATGATTTCCTAAATAAACACCAAGTAAGAAGTCATTTTTTCATAGACTTCTATACAATCACACAATAGAAATAATTTTACAGCCAGTGGAGTCGCCCCCTGCTGGCCATTAGAAAGAATGCAGGTTTCACTTTTTTTAGACCTAGAGGTTGTGTCCACTTCTTTTAGACAGTCTATGTGCCAAAGCCATATCGGTCTAACCCGGGTGTCAACAACATCATCCTTAATCCATAATCCAGGTATTTTAGGATGTAACGCTGAATTTGCCTTCCCTCCTTTCTCCTCTCCCCAGGCAGGAAAAACGGTGAGAACGACAAAAACTACGACACATTGGATCTGCCCAAGCGCTCAGAGCCATCAAAAGGTAGGCCTCATCTGTCAAGCAAAACATCCCTCGGTTAACGATTTCGCGTGAGAACATCCCAGAAGGAAATTATACTGGAAATAATTGAATTAATTTAATAATTCATTTAGATGTTGTCCTGCAGGAGAAGGCAGAGATGAATTAAGAAGTCCAATAGTGGACAGCAAGGCCTGTGAAGATATATTATTTGTTTTTGTTGGAGGCAGGTCAGGTATGTTGGTCTACAAAAGCTTGGGAGGCTTTTGACAGAGAAAGAGGCAGTCTGTTAATTTAGCTTTGTTTGATAGTTTTGTGCCTCCACTGTGTCAGTGAATTGTTGGCAGCTTGTGGGAGCATCAACTCTGTAAGCCATCTTTTTGTTCAATACAACAATGCACTGGGACAGAAAAGGCAATAAAAGCAGGCTGTTATGTATGCTGAGCTCTATCAATTTCGTAGCTAAAGGGCACCCATTGTTTTATGTGTTGTATTGTGCTGTGACAAAATGACTACTAGGCCCAGGAGTGAGTGATATAGACAAAATCTTCTGAAATTTAATAATGAGATTAGAGCTGAAATAATTAGTCAGATAAATTGTTAAGTCGGTGTAACAAATATCCGCCACTATATTGAAAATCTACTGATCATTTGAGTCATTGTTTAAGCAGAAATGCCAATAATTTCTTAGTTTTATGTAGCCTAATGAAAATTAAATATGTTTGAGACATAAACAGTTGGTCAGACAAAACAAGACATTTCATGGACCAAATAGATCAAAAAGTCAATTAGTTGATAAATCAAGAAAATGTTGGGAAGCTATAGCCAGCAGCTGCTTAGCTTAGCTTAGCTTAGCTTAGCTTAGCACAGAGACTTAAAAATGATGTCTTTCATGACCCGTACAGCTCACAAATGTACATGTTACCATGTTATCTAGAAATCTAGATAAAAAAGGACTCCAAGTTCAGCACATAACCCCGTAGAAAACAGTAAATTGTTTTTGTACAGATCAAAATCAAAGCTAATAATAGAACCAGGCTGAATCCCAGTCTTTGCGTTAAGCTAGGCTAACCAGCTGCTGGCATTAGCTTCCTATTTATGGTACAAACATGAGAGTGTTGTCAATCTTCTCATATAATTCTCTGCCAGAAAGCAAACAAGTGTTTTCCCAAACATCATGTATTAATTATGCCTCACTGTATGGAAGTAACTGGCATCAGTCTTTTATGTGAAATTCTACATCAGGCTTCGGTGTTCAGTGTTTTTTATTTGTGAAACAAAATGTAACAACAAAATTCATGCATAGATATAAAGTTATTGAATTGTGATTCATTATTAAAATCAGTAATAACAACAATTGGAAATTAAAATGTTACCAGATCCAACTATTTGAGTTGGTATTGGTATGGTAGCACGAACACCAGTTGCCAGTGGGGATATTGATAAATATTTTATTATGATGTAGTTAACCTCTTGTAAATATAAATATGTCACTGGATGCCTGAGACAAATGTATGTATCACATTGATTTGAAAATCCTATAAAGCCACTGCTGATATAGGCATAAAGAAGGCATGCTTATTGATTTGGGTTATTTGCTTTGGAAAGATTAGGCACAGCTACCTTGGTATAAATGGCATTGAAAACCTGCTGATTATTGTCATATTTCCAATCTTTTTCTGAGCCTACAGACCATAGTGCTGTATCTGCAGCATTGGACTTATTTTTGTAACATTGCAATGGTGCAGAAATTGGCTGTCAGCAGCACACAAAGGTGGATAGAAAGAGGTGTTTTGCTGTTATTTGAAAAGTTGAATGCACTGCTGTTGGGTTTACGGAAGAGAGCTTTTCTTGACCATATTCAGAGAATAGTAATTGTCTCCTTTCCTTCTCCTGATTTGTGTACCTCGCTGGTATACTTTTCCTGCTTACCATGTCTATAAATATTGTATTATACCATGAGATCAGCGATATGGCAATGGTAAGTTAGCAAACTCACTACATAGAGGTTTGAAAAATACAGCTTTATCCCTAGACTCTGCAACTGGTTCTGGCAAAACTGTGTGATGAAGCATGTGTGTGTGCGCACTCAGTCTCTCTTTGCTTTTGCTTTTTGGCACTGACAGGCAGTTGTAACAGTCATAACAGCAAATCAGTATGCAGCGCACACATCAGTGCATCCGGACAGTAATAGAATGTGTATTTGCGAGTATGTATAATACCTTCCTCTGTGGGAAGGGGTGTGTGTGCGGCCATCCATCTGTCTAGTGGTGTCTGTGGAATTTGCCTGCACTTGTTACACACCCTTATGTGGTATTTACACATCAGCACCTTCATCAATGTCTAGTGGCAGGCACTCAAAGTCAATACCACTTCCTGTTTGACTGTTAATTAGCCACATTAACACGGCAAAGTGGGCTCTCATTAAACTAGATCACAATTAATTGCTGTGCTTTTCCAAGTTAAGCCGATTTTGCCTTTTTTTAATCACTTCTAAAGTAAAGGAAAGCAGATGAGCTCCAAGGATGATAATTAATATTTTCCACTCCCTGGGTTTTCATGGGTAAAAGCCAAGTTGGCATGCTGCAACCGTGGATCTATAGCGGTTACAATTGTGGTGCGATTACGTTACACAATGTGCTAACAACACCCTTCGGAGTTTTGAATCCAGAGAAAGCAATTATCGTTATAGGCCTAAATGTCAAACACAGTTGAAATGTGTGTGTGGGTTCACGTTGGAAAGAGCGCTCAGCATTTTCTTGCTCGCAGACAGACAAATCATATTTGACGTTTATTAGCTCCACACACAGGCGAATAACAACAGTGATGTGCATGGATAATAAGCTTAATCACTAGAGCGAAACCCACATTGACTTTTAAAGTGCATTTATCACTTTTCCTCTTCAGGAAACATCAGAGGTGAAAGCGCTAGTGACTGCAAGACCATTAAAAGTCATCAGGGTGCCTTGTTTGTTTGTCTGTGAAAATGTATATTTGTTTGTGTGAACGTACCCCACCCTCCACCACCATCCTGGTCATCTGTGGAGAGTTTACAGAGAGAGATAGAGAGAGAGACTCTCATTCGGTGGCGATGTCTAAGGGAGATATGGGAGATTACATGTGTATCCCGGTCCAGATCTGATGTCAGACAGAGGGAGGTCAACTCCGGGACCAGACTGGACCTGGCAGTTGGCGATGATTAATCTTTTTCTTTGTGTGTTGATGTGTGTGTGTGAAAAGGAAAAAGAAAGTGCGAGAGGAAGAACAAGGCCATAGGGGTATTTTAAGTTTCACACGTTTTGAATACAGTAGAGTTTTATACATGAAGGCTGAAGCCAGTAGTTTTTAATTGGAGAAAGCTTTGAATATCTTTCTTAGTTACTTCATCCCTTGGCCAGGTAAAGAACTAGCTAAAAAAAACACAGCACTGACATATTATCAACTTATTGGAGTTGGAAAGCATTCGCATTAGATCATTGGTATAATAGGGGACTTAGAGTGACTGTGGTATGGTAAAATAGACGGTAAGACAGGGTATCCTTTTTGGGGGCCTACCTTGTGATCGACAGGTTGCTACCATGGAACCCTGTGTGTCATAGAACTTTTATCCTTTAAGTGTGTTTCCAGC
Source organism: Centropristis striata (assembly GCF_030273125.1). Lineage (NCBI taxonomy): Eukaryota > Metazoa > Chordata > Actinopteri > Perciformes > Serranidae > Centropristis > Centropristis striata. The sequence continues at coordinate 29,159,620 of NC_081523.1, forward strand.
ACACATCAAGTTAAGTTAACTTTTGCGGGGGAGGTTGACACAGTTGTATTTCTACCTATTTAGTCTAGTGTATTTGGGTCATTATTGCTTTCTTTTGTTTTTGAGTTTTGTGATTTTCTTTTCTAAGTTCCATTTTCCATTGTTACTAAATAATCATCCTTGGCTTACATTTCGTTTACCTGTTTTTTACTTGTTCAAATACCCCGGACGAGCCCCCACATTTACGTCCCGAATTTGGTCTTGGCATTAGGGAGTAACCATTGATGTTAAATCCCAGGGAAAAACATATCCTTCCAGCTCCTGATCCATTCTACGCATGCACTGGCTACAACAAAAACAAGATGGCAACAGCCAAAGAGCTCAACCTCAAGGCTTTAAAACACACAAACCAATGGGGGATATCACTGTGTCAACATCCATTTATACAGTCTATGGTCACAACCAGTCTGCTACCAAATGCAACATTTATTTCTTGTTATCCCAATAACAACTGACTTAAGCACTGGAAGATACTACAAAATTAAATAGCCTTCCTTTCAAAGTAAAAGCCCAATATAAGTGTGACTGAAGGTTGAAGGCAATAGACAGGAAAATGGGCACGTCTATTTGTTATTATCCAAACATCAATAGCTGCTCTCCTGCTCTCTGTTGACTATATCTCAAAAATCAATGCTGAGTTTTAATAAACTTGTCTTGCGATATTCTCAGTTGTGAGTCGTCCTTTTTGTTGATTATGTTGCCACTTTGTCCACCCTAATTGATTAAGTGAGTTATTTTGTCCGTGCAGTTGCACCAGAAAGGGGACCTGTTGCAGGCACATACATCAGTAGAGAAGTCCATTATTCATGCAGCCTAGAACAGAAGCAGAGAAAGAGAGAGGGGCGGCTGTAACAAAAGTAATTAAGAAGTGTGAAAAGACGCATTTCATTAAGGCGCCGGTGAGTGCAGCAGCCCCCGAGATGATGAAACATTTTCCCAGCCGTTAATTGAAACCACAGCGTAAACCTTTAGTTTGGAGAAAGGTCAGGTGAGGGGAGAGAGGAGGGGTGGGGGTGGGTGGGCGGGTGGGGTGGGAGGCTTGATGTGTGATGCACGAGTGTGTGCGCTGTTACAGATCTTGCCTCCTTTTTCTCTGAGAGTGGAGGTTAAAAAAAACTTCAGCAATGATAGGCTTCCTTTTGCTGGATTCCTCCAACCTGAGGAGGAGGTTGAGAGAATACAGACAGTTGTTGGCTGTCCTGAGAGAAACACAGTGCCTCAAATTAATTAGCCTTTACCTTTTATGCAGCCGTCGTCACTTGCCTCAGCTCTTCTCTTTATCTGTTCTTTCATACGCTTGTCTCTCTTTACTGTATTGTCAGAGCGGTGTCACGATGCAGCAGAGCCAAAAGAGCCTCACATCCTCTCTGAGCATGTGGGTGTACTCTCAGTGCTCAGATCCTGCTTTAACAAAGACAGGAATGATTTGACCTCCATAGGTTGGCCTGTTTCTCAATGTTTGTTCTTGTTAAGCTGATTTTTGTTTGCTGTCTGTAGCAACTTACAGTACACACAGGGCTTGAGGCATTTGTCTCCAACTATGCACATTTTATCAGTGAGGTCAGACTGAGATCAAAAAAGATTTGATCATTCTTAAGAAGCAGCATAGACAGCTGTGGACTTATATACATACTACAATTGAGAAAATTAATATGCAGTCACGTTCTGTATTTCCAGTAGAAAATGAGATGGTGACCTACTGACAGCAAGAAGAGCTCCTTCATTTGTTGCATTTAAAGAAATAAAAGAAACGAAAATGCTGTGTGTGACCGCTTAACAAGAATAGGACCAAGGATGGAGAATACAGGGCATACATTCAGTAGACAGGACAAGAGGTCAATCTACTTTTCTCGCTCATGTGCAGTCAGAATGCTTGTAGTGCTGACAGTCCATGCAGTGAGACATTTTGGGGGCACATGGACCTTTTTAGAGACCTGGACAGACGGAGAAATGTAAGTCACACTGAACCTTACGGCCACACAGATGTGGCTACCATGAATTAGCCTTTACCCCTTACCATTCCTCCCCCTTCTTTAGTTTGGAGTGGGGGGACCCAACAGTAGGTGCACATCATCTGACAGCTGAGAATCTTGAGATCTATTTGGGATATAGCTTAACACTGTGTTTCAATTTGTTCATAAATCAGAAATAAAGATGAATTACGTAATTAATTAATTAATTTAAAAAAAAAGGAGGTAGTATTTATGGATTAGAACATCATGATGGCAGTATATAATGACCATTGCCATGTTCATTTGTCTCCCATAAGTTGTTGCAGCGATTTTGGGGTTGATACCATTCGTGGCTATTTCAACATACAAAGTGATTATGTACATTCACTGAGTGAATATTTAGAAAATAAAACATATATTTCTTGCTAGAAATGTGATCAAAATCCATTTTTATGCAGAAACTAAGTCAAAATATTGATTTTTCACTAAAAATGAGAGAACTGTCCGCCATGTTTTTTGTTCTGACCGCTGGGACCTTGAAAGTCACGTGACTTGGAACAAACCAATAGCCACGGGATATGACTGTCATTAACTTGCATTGTAGCGAAATCCGTGTCAGTTTCACGGAAATTTGAGTGATTCCGTGGCTATTTCACGGATTTCTGTGAGACCAGGTTGGCATGAGAAACAATGCATGTGTTTTTGCCTTGAGATTGATATAAAGTAGGCATGTCTGTGGGTACTCATAGAACCCATTTTTATTCAGATGTCCTGAATTTGGAGCACTGTTTAGCCCCCTCAAACTAGCTTGACATGGTTGATACCAGTGGATTCCTAAATGTAGCACCTAAAGTTGAAAGTCAGAGGAGCTCACGAACAAGCTTTCAGATTGTAACGGGGTAAAGAGTATACTGCTGTGCTTGTGGCTCTGTGAATCCAGATGTAGTCTGAACCAAAGTGGTGGACTGCGTGACCAACCAACAACTATCTCTACACCCTTGCCTCTAGCATGGCTAATCAAATGTGTGTTGTTCTGAGAAATTCTGATCACACTCCGTTCCTGTATCAACTTACCCTCAATGTGACATTACAGTGATATTTTTCAAATTAATGTTTACATTATCAGCTTAAAAAATCCACATCAGTAAACTCCTGATTGGCTTTTACCTCTTGGCTAGCACCACTAGTATATTTTTATATGAGGAAATAATTGGAAACTTTGTGCTGTTTCTTCTGGCAGGACTTATTCCAACCATGATGAATCTGTTTGTCAAACCACATGTAGTTTCCAGTGAGGATGATTGATCACAACTGTATTAGGTAGTGCTAATTAGTCATATCTGACAACAAGGACAATCTGACTAAGCAATAAAGGCCTTGTGTTTGAAAAGCATCACTGCTTTCCATGACTCTGTGCTCTCTCTCTCTCTTTTTCCTTCTGCCTTTCTTACCATTTCTCATTTCTCTTTCTCTCTGCCACTCCGGTGCTCTCTCCATCCCTGGGAGATTTATTGTGCTCCCCTCGCCTCACACACTCTGAGCAATTGATAAAACAGAAGCGTTTACCAAGACGACAACTGTGTAACGCATCCCACTGTTTTGTCATGCGAGCTGAGCATTTAATTTGTGAAGAGGTCTTAGTGTTGACAAACAACACTTGTGCGAGATGTTATTTATTGCATTGTATAACCCTCTTTAATATCATCCCACTGGAGATCTCGATTTGTAGTATAATGAACGCTGACTGTTTTGCTATCGGAGTCATCTCCGTCTCTGATGCATCTCAGCTCTTGAAGTCTGAAAAGTCAGAGGCTCAATTGAATTAAGGCAAACAGAGCTCCACTTTCATTGTTTGTGTCTGCTGTTGTGGAGGAGAAATATTTCACTTAATGGCTCTGTGGCATGAATCTGATTCTTCTCATCCTCACTGCAATATCTCCTTGGCTCACAAGAAAAACAATCATTTTGCCCTAAGGCACGACGAACGTCCTGCCACAGCGAGCAAATACGTTCAAGCAGATTCATCTTTTAAGATAAAGCATCTTTGTGTCATTAACTGCTGCCAAATCTGCTTCTGAGTAGCACAATCCCAAAAGGGGGAAATTTAGGCCTGTTATGCATCTGCTTTACAACCCAAGTTAAAGCAGAATATTATGAATATTTAACTCTCCATCCCAAATTCCAAGCAGCTGTCTTATGTAGGTGCTCTCCGTTTTCATGGCTGTGGAATTCAACACCCAGACAGTGAACGCTGACTCCTGGCCTCTCTGAGTTCTTGCTAGCTTGCAGCCTGTTGACCATTTTGGTGAATCACTTACACTCACACTTACTACCCTTCTTCCCCTCCTCTTCCTCACTTCCTGCTGTTACATTTCACAGTGAAGTGAGACCCCAAATGACGACGGCTACCTCATGAACGTCTGCACTCAGAATGTCATTTACACAAAGCATGCAATCAAAAAGCATGCATTCAAACATATGACACTTGTATGGACGCATGCTCACGCACATTTGCACCTACTTTCTCGCTCTCAGCTGCTATCTTGACACATGGTGTCCACTCCACACCGGGTTGGATCCAGACTGTCTGGCACCATATATCACTCTGTCTCTTTGTAGCCTACTTTATTACATTTTCCTCACCATTACACCCTCCTTGTGTCAAATAAAGGGTTATTTTTTACGGGATGCCGTCACGTCCAGAGGGTGGTCTATCCAGCTTTTAGAAAAAGGAGGCCAGTGTATCACGAGGTGTGATGAATGACTAATTGGTTTCGTATTTCTGTTCCATTTCCGCCGTAACCTTCAAATGGAGAGGCAGAGCTAAATGAGAAACAAACAAACAGAGACCAAAAAGGGATATTGTATCTCACGAGACTTTCTGGTTAAATAAAGGATAAATAAATATAAACAAAAACCCAGAACCAAAACATCAGACATAATCGTGTTCCTCTGGAGTTTCCACCCAACTGTTACAGCTTCCTGCACTCAACAGCGTAGCACAGTGGTGCCCCAAGTGGCAGCAGGAGATAATTGTTGCCTGTGAATCGAGGCACAGATGCTATATTACCCCATTTACACACACTTCATGGTTCTTGGGCAGATTGCATAGCTACCTGATATCAAAAAAGCCAAATGGAAAAGCAGCCATGAAACATTAGAGACAGACTGAAATGAGATTGTTGACATTCATTCCAGCCAGATGTTAAAAAGATGTGAAGTCATCCATTGTTTCAGGTTCCTGCAGTAACCTTAACTCTGTCCCACTGTGAACTATGTCAGTAAACAGCCTGGAAAGTAGCTGCAGTGCTACTAAAAGCTAAAATGACACTAAAAAAAACAGAAATAATCAGTCATTCTGTCAATTTAGGGATTGAGAGCCACTCAACCAGTAACTCTCTACAAGTAATCATACCTAACCTGACAGACACTTGTTCAGGGGCCACAGTTTGATGCAGCATCCGAGAAGTGTATTCAATCTATGTATTGAAAGTAGAAGTATTGAAAAAAAAGGAAGAAAGCAGCTGCAGCGATATCAAAAATGTTGGTTGCACAGAAGGTATTAAGTCTATCTGTTGCTTTAATCTGCACCCTGCTCTCTCCAACAATTCAATGAAACACAATCAACACATTAACCTTTATGGGTGAGTTAGCAGCATTGACTATGATGGCCAGCAGAACTTTTGTCCTACTTGTCGCCCAGCCATGTGTTTGTGATAGCTAATGGTTAGTTGTTAGCTAGCTAGCTAATCTCTATTTTTCTACCTCTGACGTTTTTGGAAGATACTGAGCTGCCAAAAACGTCCACCCTCTCTACTGTAGTTGGGCGTAATCAAATTTGTATCATTCACTTATTCACACCACCAGTTTGGACATGGCCAGGGCTTGGACATGGCCAGGGTTTGAACCACCTACCTTTCGATCGACCATCTGAACCAAAGGCACCCCAGGTGGGAAAAGCAAGTCATAGGCAATCAATCTGTGTAAAAATGTAAACAAAGTATAATACATTTGGAAAAGATATCATCTGATGAAGTCATCTGGATGCTTGAAATATCCATACTAGATGTCGTTTGTGATAATTGGACCTAATTGTCTTTTTTGTGCCTGGTGTAATGGGTTGATGATGAAAGACATATCTAGCTCTCACTTGGTGGATAAAGATAAAAAAAACTGTTCTGTGTAGGATTCTATGGTTCTGACAGTTCCTCAATTAATTTGGAAACACACAGCATGGCAACTCTCTGGATAGAGGCATATATTTGTCTGTGTTTATAACATGTTAAAAGCCTCAGATGCTAACTGTCCCCCCCTCCCTCACCACCTCACCTGAGATTAAAACTGAATCCCGCTCTGCCATACCAGCTGTTGGGCGTGCCGCTGATCCCACTCAGCTGGCCACAGCTAACCCGACACTCCTCACACGCCAATCACTTTCAGTCCTTTGATGTTGGTTATAAAACTAAGCACAACACAGAAAAGGGGCTAATTATGCGGATAGCCAGCGGCTTGCAGCTGACATTTCAGCTACAGCAGCACCCCCCCACCCCTTTAACTCCCCACCATCCTCTCATGAGCCGTTGTACACAGGCAGTGATGAAAAGAAGTGATAATAAGGCGAGGAGGAGTAAAAAACAAATGAAGGGAGTGAGAGGTTTATTTAAGTGGGACCACCTTGTGTTTTGTTGGAAATACAAAGAGGTTTGCATAATAATGCTATTCCTAGGAGGTCTCGTTGAGAGTGGCTGCTCTGCACATCATTAGTGGAATGAAGTCCTTGCAGATTAGTATGTGTGTGTGTTGATGCATAGCAGCGTTTATCCACCTGTGTTTGGCAAAGGATAGTGATGTGCCTCCAATTCCCAGCACTTCCTCTATGGCAGTGCATAAACCTAACAGCACTTCCACCCGCTACGACAGCAGTGATCAACTGTTTCTCAAGTTGTTTAAACTTTCCTTACCCCCACAAAACTCAGTGCCCACGATCATTGTTCCTCATCCTACGAGGCTCTGTGGAATTCTCTAAAGTGCTGGGAATACACAGTAGCCGGCAACATCAGGCTCTTCAGATGATTAACCATGTCATTCGCCTCCCCCATCTCCCCAAACCTGAGCAGTTGGAGCAAAGTGATAATTATGAGACAAGACCAGTTCCAGGGAAGTAGGAGGAAGCGCAGTGAGATTTACTTGCCAATTGGAGCCTTTGTTTGGCCCCGTTCAATGCACAAGAGCGCTGCTTCCTGTTTCTGTGAGAGATGCTTTAATCTAATTAAAAGCAGATTAATGGCGCGCTGACTGGCATCGCTGGAGCTACAACGGAGGCTTAGTGAGGGGGAAAAAGCCCCCCTCCAGAATTTGCCACTGTCCTGTTACTGGTAAACAGTAGATGAAATATTGGTCGTAAACAGTCTAGACTGTTGTAAACAGGAGGGTCTAAATGCACCCTAAGGACTGCAGTGCTTGTATAATCGAAGGAGAGGGTCAGCTGGAGCACAGAGGAGTTCAGCCCTGGCAGGCGTCCAATCAAACTGTCCCTCCACTGAGGTTTTACTCCAAGCATAAAATCAGTCAGTTACAGCGGGCAGGCATGATGCTTTAGATTATATTTTAGGGATTTAACTGATGTTTATACCCTATGTGACATCACATTTGTTCGCTCGTTGTAAGCAAGTCAGCGGAAGAGCGGAAAGGCCAAGGCCTTGCTTTAACAACATTCCTACGACTGTACAACAGCCATGAAAGAGATGAGTAGAAGAAGAGGAAGTATAGCCAGTCTAAGGAGGAAGATGTAAGCTTCTATTTACGTAAGAGAGCGAGAAGAGTGAGTGGGAAGAGGGCGACATGAAACGCTTTTTGGTGGTGAGTTTTTCAGCATCCACAGCCAATCTGTTTGACTGGTCTATAATCACAAGTATTTGGGATTTTAATGTGCGTTTGATTCGACGATGGGTTCATTTAAGCCGGCGGGGGGACACTCATCTTATCCTCACTGCCTTTCATTCGACTCTTCTAAGCACACACACACGCATCCAAATCCTAATTCACACAGCTGTCCACAAACACAGTCACACACAAACTCATTTAAGCACAATACACACACACACATCCACACATAAAGCAGATTGCACTGTGCCCTTTACCATGAGGGTGCTATTATGTGGCTATTAGAGGAGCTGTTGTTTGTCAGGGTGTTGCAGAGAGAGATAATATTACCTGAGAAAATTGACCACAGAATCCTCTATGTGTGTGCTGCTGCTGCTGCTGCTGCTGCGTGTGTGTGTGTGAGTGTGTGTGTGAGTGTGTGTGTGTGTGTGTGTGTGTGTGTGTGTGTGTGTGTGTGTGTGTGTGTGTGGGGAGAAAAGCATAGACTGTCATCCTCCAAGGCGAGACTTAATCCAGAGTATCCATCACACTTTAGCGTGCCATTTCACAAAGGGGGGGCTGGCGAGGCTGGAGGGAGCGTTAAATGAGAGATGGGAGCTGACACCGACCCAGACACAGGAAATCCCTCCACCGTCAAACACCATCACAGCCGCCATCAGGCATTCCAGAGGCAGACTCTCTCCGCAGACACGGGGTGCACTTGTTTAGGGGCTACTGGTCCGGCTGTGACGCACCAGCTGGGTGGAGTTCAGGATGATTTCCCCTCCCTTTAGGCCTGGTCCACACATACAGTTTTATCTACTTCATTCTCAATAAAATAAATAAGTTAAATCCTGTCCATTCAAGCAGTGATATAAAAGAATGCCAGTTCAAAATTGAAGCTAAAAAATGAAACTGAAGCGATGCCAAGCCAACGACTATATGTTGGAAGCTGGGGAGACTGTTCCCTCCTCAAAATATACAGACAATATAGGGCATTTGTACATGCAGCACAATACAACTCAAAATAACGTTTTAGACTGTTCTCCGCCACCATCTTGCTGACGTAGTCGTAATGATTGACGGCAATGATGAGTTTAAATGGCAGAAGGCACACTCAGGGCGGCGAGGAGGGGAGGTGAATGGGTGGAAAACAGGGTTTGTGTCCCGTGTGAAAACAAAAGTTAGCACATTTTTACATAACTTACGTGGCTTACTTCACCCTCGTAACTACTTCACTGCCGGCATTTATGTAAATGTATTTACTGTTTAAACTGTATTTTTTAACGCCTTGCCAGGAGGATTTTTGTGCTAAACCTAGGTCAGTGGTTTTGGGGCCTAATTCTACAGAAATTGCAAATCGTACATGTATATATAATGATATGTGCACTATTTTTAGAACACTCCGTTCTGTACTGTGAGGCGCGAAACAGTCATATGGTCATTTTGACATTCACTCATAAGCGTCGTTATGGGTGGAATTGACAAACAGTCTATTCTGTCGTTTAGGTTAAAGATCTCGTTGGGCAGGGATTGTGTTGTGTAGGATTGTGTTGCAGTGGCAGCAACAGGCAACATTTTAAAAAGATACCCATGTGCATGTGAACTTGGACTTACATTGCCTGATATTTTGTCTTGTTCTGTTGGGGTGCATAGCTTAAACTTATGACACTCAGCAACTCCCCACCTCTTTGTCAGTTTGTCACATAAAGGTGTAGATTGTTTTTTCATCATTGTAAGCAAAAAAAAACGTAACATAAAGGTCCTGCACACCCACACAGGTGATTGAGGCTATGGTATGACTGGAGTTCCCTGTTTTCCTGCCCTAACAGGTGCATCAACAGAAAAATCAGAGAAACATCAATCAGTCTGTTCAGTGCTTACCCACACAGTCATGAGGCGATGTCTAATTAGGCAAAATAAGTGACACCTGTGTGGGTGTTTGTACAGTAGCATGCCTGTGTCGAGGCGTTCCAGACTGTAGACAGAACACAGGTGGAGAAAACAACAAGTGAACTAAGTTAAAAGGTTTTAGACCAATTATCACACAGGGAGACAAAACAAAAGCTGAACAACTAAAACAAGAGCAATCCAGAGATGAAAGACTTTACACTTTAACACAAAACCATAGACTCTTACCAAGCCTATCACAGATTAATCACTTAAGAAAATAAATGTGATACTCTTTTCCTCAAAATTATTTGACATATTGGCTTTACATTACACAGCATACTCTATGTATGCTATCCATGTATGTATGTATATACAATGTTTGTATGTAAACGAGTCTATTAATTATTTCTTTAAATTCTTGCTTTAAATACTGACTGATACTGTACCAGATACCAGTTTACATTTACTTCTAGAAGAAGTTGACAATATAATACATGTTTGTACAGTATATTGTATAATAATGTAAAACAGTCTAAATAACATTAGCAGTTATTTGTTAAAGAAAGCAGCCTTCTAAGTACCTGTGTGTAGTGATATATGTCCAATATCAGTGAACAATCCAAATTCGTCTATTTTTTTTCCAGGTGAGAAATTCAGCCAGAAACAAATCAGCTATCATATCGGTTATCAGTTAATTTTTTCCTCTAAAATCAGAACTTCCATACAGTGTCAGGGTTACTATTAAAATAGCCTACTTAGCAGGAGATACAAACACCACTTCATCTATTTGTTACAGTTTTCCAGCATGTTCTAAACTCTTTAAAGGTAAAATATTGCTCTTATTTGTCCCCCATAGCGCTTTAACATCAAATGCACGCACTACTTTCTGGTGGTAAAAATCTTTTAAGTTTTGTATTTTAAGGCACCAAATATTGACTGCTTGTATCAGCAGCTTTAAACTAAAATAGAACAGATGTTAGTGCAACTATCTGTGTGTGAGTGCATGTATATGAGGCTAAGCCATATTCCTCTCCATCATCCGGACCCCTCAGCTCCCACTCCCCCCCATCCCCCACATCTGCTTCAGTCTAAGGCCTCTATCTTCAGCCCTCGTTCCAGTCACTGCCGTATCTCTATTACCCCCCTCCCCACCACACACACACACACACACACACACACACACACACACACACACACACCAGCAGTCCACAGGATTATGTAGGCTTTATTCCCAAAGGCTGGACACCCAACCTCCAAACCCATCATTTAGCTGGAGCTACAGTGCATCACGTTTTCTTCCACAAGGGTTGTAGAAGGCTTCTGTTTCCATTCTTTTCCTTCTTATTATTGCCTTGTTTCCCTGACATGATCCATGCATCTCTGTGGACTATTTACCAGACAGCTGTCCCATCCACCACACAACATTCAAACATTCATAGCTCAGATGCACTCGGCCACACAATTTCCTCTTTCTCTTTATCCATCCCTTTACTCCTTCTACTTTTTCCTTCCCTCTCTCTCACTCACTATATTATACAATCCCTCCCTGCTCCTTAGTAACCTGCACTCCTTTCCTACTCTCCTCCTTTTCTCCTCTTCCTCCTCGTCCTGAATTTTTTTTATGAAATCCCTGTCAGACGTAGGCAGATGTAGCATGTTTGAAATTTACTCTACGTTGGAATTTGTGGTGAAAGCACAACATCGCCCTGACAACTTAAGCTTGTTTTTCAGCCTCTCAGGCTCAGGTGAGCAACTAAAACTGCCAAACAGGAAATGTCCTCCCCACCACCACCACCACCACAGCGTTCCTCTATAGGCTCCCCCTCTTTCTCTTTATCTTTATCTCTTTCTCTCTCTACCTATTTCTTTCCCTCTATCTCTTTCTCTCTGGCAGCCTCTTGCTGTTGCCTGAGTTTCTAGTTTCGTTTGTGTCTGAGTGAGGACGTGACTTGCCTTAGTAAAGAGATCAGGCACTCAAGGTGATGCTCAAACACACTACACTCTTTCTAAACGCACACACACACACAGTCATACACACTAATGTGCTCAAAAGCAGATACACACGCCTCTCCACTCTGAAGCACTTGAGCTTCTGAGGGAGCTGTTGCTGCTAAACACAAACTTACACGGAGCATGAGCAGGGCTTGGCTGCTTATTGCAGCCCTCAGGCTAACATTTTGACCAGTTGCTGGGGAATCATGGGAATTGTAGATAAGGTTGAGAAAGGTCTCCATTTAAAGCTACTTTGATTGCCAATTTGGCTTGCTGTGTCCAACTCATTGCCTCTGAATGAAGTGCATCACCTAAATAAGTTACCATGTTATGTAATATGCAGATTGATAAGCAGTTTGTTCTTGTTTTGCTGTCGATTGGCCCGACTGTCTCACATGACCACGTATGAACAGATTTGTTAGTGGCAATGGAGATGGGGTTGCCATAGCAACCCCCAGTACTACTATCATGCACTCTGTTTTCTCTACATATCATCTACATCAATAGGTAGAGCAGTTTTGGTGTTATCTGCTGCATTTTGTTTGTGATGGAGATATGGGAGGTCATGAGAGAGGTAGGCTGAGGGGAGAGAGAAGAGAGAGATGGTAGGAGAAGATGAGAAAGGAAAGAAGAAAGAGAGAAAAGAGAAACAGGTGGAGAAAAGAAATGTTATCATCAAAGCAGCAGGCTTCTTTGTTTCTGTTCTGCAGCCAACCTAATAGCATAGTTCAGACATGAATCTCTGATGTGTGTGTGAGTCCAAATCCAAGTCAGAGTCACCAAAGAAGAGCCCGAGTCGAGTCAGAGTCGAGTCATCAATAGATTACATTACAATACATTACATTAGATTATACTTTATTGATCTCACACTAGGTAAATTCACTTGTCACAGCAGCAAAAACAGAGGTAAAAGGTGTAAATAAGGTGTGGTGGTGATCTGAACAGAAACTACAACATGATCAGGCGGTGCAGGTGTTGTAGAGTCTGACAGCGGCAGGGATAAAAGACCTGGACCTCTCTTCTTACACCGTGGGTGTACCAGGCTGCTGCTGAAGGAGCTGCTCAGGGACCCCACATGTAGGGGGTGAAAGGTGTTGTCCATGATGGATCAGCTTCACTGACATTCTTCTCTTCTATCTACATACTGGTTGCCATTGCCATACCTACCAGAATACCTGAGTTCAGCTCCAATTATCGAGTCCCATGATAGCTACTTATAAAGCAGTATGGCTTTTTTATTATTGGCGCTAAACCTTTATTTATTGATTTTAATCACATTAGTTCAAGACAGCCTACCTATCTGTCTTGAACTCCATCCTCAGAGTACGTGTCATGGAGTCGCCATGACAGAGGAACTGTAAGCTACTCATCATCACCATCTTTCTTCACTATCATCAAGAACATGTGTAGCTTTCTAACAGTAGTTATTTACCTTATCTAGCCTATAAAACTGCACCTGGTCTCTAATGATATGATATCCTCCCCTACTACCACCTTACCCAACATCTGTGACCCGTGGTTGAGTCACATTTGAGGCTAACAGTCCGTGGCCTAGAGGATAGGAATCGGGTCGCCGGTTCGACTCACAGGTCAAGGACTGAAGTGCCCTTGAGCAAGGCACATAACCCCCAACTGCTCCCCGGGCACAGAAATGTGTTGCTCACTGCTCCTTAGCATGGTGTTCACTACTGTATAAAGGATGGTTTAAATGCAAAGGACAAATTCACTGCTTGCTGTTTGAGTGTGTGTGCAGAACTGAATTGTAATCTTAATCTTAACATTAGCTTCGGTTAGCTAGTTTAGCTTTCACTTACTTTTCTAGGTACAACTGTGACAGGTGTCCCAGTTTCATTCCTCAATCGTCCTCTGGCAAATAGAACATTTTGCTCTGCTCTTGTCCTGATTTGGAGGTAATAATCATGAAAGCAAACAGCATGATGTGGAGTGTGTCTCTAGACATCTTTTGACTCTGAATAGTGGTAGTGCGCAGGTGCACACTTACCAAATATGCTTGAATCTGAGCTATCAGAGTGCGAGTCAGATATCCGAGTCATCCTGCGCCAGAATTTATGCAAGTTCGATTCGAGTCAGAATCCAGGACTTGACCACTCTATCCCTGGTGGTTGCAGTAAATCAGATCATGTAGCTTTGGCTTTATACCTGAGTGTAAAAAGTACATCAGTTTAATACAGGTTTTAAAAGCTGTATTCACAACATTTGTAGTTGATGGTTGCACAATTGCTCATTACTCATTGGATTTAGTTATTCTCTCTTTTTCATGTTGTTGGTTAATTTTTATTAATTCATTCCTGATAGCAATTCCAGATCACCAAAGCTGAGCTGGTGTTGACCCATGCTGATGGACTGCCAACTGGTAGACCTGTCACAATAATAAATATATCGACTTATCGTTAAATAAACAAAAATGGACACAATAGTTTTTCCGGACTCGATACATTGTCGTTTATGTGCGTGTTTGTTTACATAAGTCATCAACATTCAGTCGCGCTGCTTCTTTCCCTCTCCTGTCAGCACATACACACACAGACAAACGGTGTGGACAGCATTGAAGCAGGTGAAGCAGAGAGAAAGAAAGAATTAGCGTCCTCGAAGCTAAGTTTTCCAACAGCCATAGTTGTACAATTACAGAAAGTTGGGTGGTATAAAAGGAATTAGTTCCAAGCCCAATGCCACATTGGCGGTGTGGGAACATTTTGGATTCAAGCCAGATGAATGTGGAGAGCCCGCTGACATCAACGAGCCGGTATGTCAAATTTGTATGAAGATAGTTGGAACAAAAAGTGGCAACACAACAAACTTCAAATGCCATTTAAAACACAACCATCCCAACCATCCGCTTCCCGACCACTTGAAATTTTAAGGATATCTTTGCCAAAAAATGCAAATATAAACGGGACAGCACAAGCTCACAGATAGCGTAAGCGAAAGAGATGCAGCCATTCAACGCTGTTGAGAAACCAGCGTTTAGTGAAATGCTGCAGACTTTTGATAGATAAAACAAATTGCCTAAAAAAACTTACAGAGCATGAGTCTGTTTTATTTATATTTTATATTTTTTATTTATCTAAGATATTTTATTTATTGTTCTATATTTCAATGCCAATGTTCATTCTTGAGAATTAAAAGTGAATTGCTCTTAAAAAGGATGCACTTTAATTATTATGCTGTAATATCATTATATCAGCGGCATAAAAAACAACATCAACAATACTATCGTTTATCATCATAGTTTCTTGGAAAATATATCGTCCTAAAAATGTTTTATCTTGACAGGCCTACCAACTGGGGCATCATTGTGCGTCTTTCTACTGTTGATTACAACTGGTTTGGGTGTTCAGACTACGTTGGTGCAGGCATGTTGCTTCACTTGAGACATAAAATTTAATCCAGGAAGTGCAGCTCGAGTAACAGATCCATGAATTTTAAGGTTTACCAGATGTCAAAACATTGCACAGTGCTTCATAGTTTTCTGACAGAGGATTTTACAACTCTGGAGAGGTATCATTCATGACAGCAGTTACTTAATCTTTCATTGAGTCAATAGCAAGGTGAACAGCAGAAATACAGCATTTATATTACAGCATCTTAGTATATCAAAAGTAACACTAACTTAAAAATTGCTTGCCAACAAACACTATTGATGTTAACATAGAACAAGGTACATTTTGAACAGTGAATTTCACCTTAAATACACACAAATCAACCAAACGCTGTACAGTGATTTTAGAGTTGGTTGTGTGAGGTTTACAGATATTAATCACTGAGCCCAACATTGTGGTCCTGTGTCCTGTCTTAGTCATCAGTCCTGAAAATTGGGCTACTACTATTCATAAAGTTGGCAGTTTGCAGTTTGACTCTGGTGTTTTATTAATGCATATTTTTGTGGATTGGCTCTGATGAGAGGTCCGGTTTGTGCCTTTTAAAACTTTAACTATTTTCCAGTTGGCACATAAACTTTTTTGTAAATATATACTCTGGATTCTATAGATTCTGTTTTTTGTTTTTGTTTTTACATAATTTCTCACCTTTTTTTAATCTGAGTTGAAATGACCAACATACCTACATACTGAAATTTTAAAAGTATGTAAATAACTACAACATCATATTCCATTCCTAACCCTAATGGCATATTCTGCTCTCAGAATAGCCAAATAATAGGACTTTGAAAAGGTCCTGTTGTAATAAGGACTTGTATGATGCCACAAATTGCATTCATGCCATAGCTACACTGGGAATCGGCGCTCATTATAAAAAAATTGGTATAGAGATAAGATATTATCTTGGTCATGTGGAATATCATAAGCTGTACTTTTATACCTCCACCTTTAACAGACTTTAAAATTGGTTAAAGTGCTTTTTTCAAGTGCTGTCACACATACAATTCAAATTAGAGTGCACATGACTGGCCCAACAAAGTGGTAAACACAACTTGGAAAATGGAATTTACTTTTTTCCCACCGGTCCATTTTGTTGTTATTGCCAACTAAAAGCACCTGGATCTATGACATGCAGTCTTTGCCAAACATGGAGGTTACAGTGTAAAACAGCGAGAGAACTTGAATCTCACTAATGTCCTGTGTGGCTGCGTACACAGACATGTGATCTGACAATCGTGTAATATTAGGCGATATTAACTTTTCAAGCCATTTGTTGATTTACAGCAAATTGTTATGAAGGGCTTTTTGATCCTCCTCACAACTGGAAAAGTGACGTATCTTGTCAATATGCTTTTTCATCCAAAGGGAAATAAAATTCCACCTGACAGAGATTCTAATATAAACTAACACCTTCACCTCAGGCCTTGAAACACTATTACATTAGCAGGAGGAACATTGGAAACAAACAACAAGAGCATTACCCCAGTTGATCCACTGAGAGACCGGATAGCTGCGAGGCACATTCTTGAGCGAGCCTCAGAAAACCTAATACAACCATGGCTCAAGAGTGAGAGACCCACTGGCTCTGTGTTCCTGTCTAAAGTTCAGTGTTAGTAGCAGGAGGGATGGAACACTTCCGATGGACTTTGTTAAAGGAGCGGTTCGACGTTTCAGACAATTGGGTGTCAGTTTGTCAGCGTGTCTTTGCTACCGGTGTTGATGTGTTCTCTCTGGACTAAAAGCTCACAGCAGGACTTTGCTGGCCAATCAGCACAGGAAAGAGGAAGTACTCCCCTGTCACTGCTGAGGCAGCTCGCTGAAAAGAACCCTATTGTGCAAAATGGTACGAACACGCTTTCATGGACCAGGCTTTTGGTAGTGCTGGAGCAGGACCCCTGTTGTGAAATGGCAAAGATGGAGGGATTTGTGCTGCATATTTGCCTTATGCCTTCAGTGATATCTCCCCCCTTTTGTCCGCTCAGTCTCTATCTCTAACTCCCTCTTCCCTCTCTAAAACCACCCCATCACACCAGGACATATTTGTGGCCCAAAGCTGATGGGGAGCTGTCCAAGAGATGGGCTAGTTGCCACCTTCTGCCTGTCTTTGTCAACATCCAACAAACTAAGGCCAAACCACCGTGTGGGTATGCTAATGTGCGGCGCCCTGGGGCCGCCCATAGAGATGCCAATCTGCAACAAGGGCCAACTGGGTGCACGAGAGGAGAAAATGAAGCCTTGACTCCTGGACCCTGTCAGTCTGAAGGGGTGACCGGGGGGTGAACGGCCTTTGCAGCCTGGCAGTGCACTCTGTTTTGGCTCCGCTAGGCTCCAAGTCTGTCGGGAGGGCTGTGGAGAGAGAGGGAATGTGAGCCTCCATCACACATTCTCCCTCCGGCTTAGGATGAGAACACTTGCATGTTTTAAATCAACTGAACCAGACGTGGGTCAAATCGTATTTGTAAAAGAGTGTTTGTTTTCAGTGTGACCTGCGTGGAGTCGCAGATTTTCTCAGCAGTTCGCCACAATAAGTATAATTTATAAATAATTTAAAAGTCAGTTAAGTACTTTTCTGTAATTTGCACCCAGCATTAACATGCATCTTGTATCTCAGTCTGATTGCATTCATGCCTGACATTAAGATACCTCTCCAGACTACAAATTAAATGACAACAATCAGCATTCAATGCGTGTAGCCTCCTCTAGTAATACATACAGTTAAGAATAGACAGTGAACATCAATTGTACCATCCCCAAGGATGCTGCCATCCATTCTTACCAAGTATGTTACTGCCTAAACTGATAAATTTGCACGCATTCCTCAACTGAAACCATTCACAAACATAATATGGCCCAATTAAATACTCCTGAGCTGGTTTGGCTGTGTTTGCAGATGATTTACATGCATTATGGCCTATCCAATTATAATTATCTACCATGCATCATAATACCAACACTGTTTGTAAAGTCCATCCATGTGATGCTCCTCCAAGCAGCGTAACCAAAAAAACAAGCATTATCTGCAAACATTAGGCCGACTCAAGGCTTTAGGCAGAAGTGTTGAAGGCATTTCTTATGCCCCTGAGAATGCTGCCAATTTACTTGTTTTGTTTACGTGGCTTCAGCGCTCACCTTTTGGTTCTTAATGAACCAGAGAGAGTCACGACCATTATTATACCGGTGGCATAATACTTTTAATGATGTGCTGATTTAACCATCGCCCCGCTGTGGCTCTGCCCCGCGAAAGTCTTCATTAGCACTGTAGCACTCTCCCATGTGCCTGCTTATACTCGTATAAAGACACTGTTACATAAAAGGGTGCTGGCAGGGTTAAATGTGTACGAGTTTCACATGTGGAATGTGACTGGAGACTTGAGGCTTTCTCACTGAAATGGTCAGATTTATTTCTTTATGTGTTCCATAGGGGAGACCCTGTGGTCAGCATACTGTATGCTCTTAAAGTATTTCTCTTAACAATAACAGTAACAGCAGAATGTCTACAGTGTTGGACATCACCTGCATTTCAATTAACCAAAAGTCAAGAGTGCAAAGGTCAGAGGTTGTGTGTTATTACAATATTCCAGAGAGCAGAGAATGAGAGAAATCCTGCTCCAGAAAAACAAGAGATAGGATGACAGATAGAAGGGATTTATTTATTTTCTGCAGTTTGTTTCCTTTTTTCCATCTGCCACTCTCTTTATCTTCCTCCATCTCTCTCCAGTCCTAACACAGCGCTGTAAAACTCCCCTATGAGTTGTAGAAAGTGATACGCCATCATGTCCCTCTGATTCGATGGAAGTGCTGTGTGCTGGAAACGGAGCAGTAAATAAATAGAGCTAGTACAGCGCTTGTGTAAAAGCAGGAAGAGACCCTGTACGTGTTGTAGGCAGACTGGATCGATGAGCATCACTTTTTGACAGGGCTTGGTGTGTTTGCGGATTTGTGTGTGTGTGTGTGTGCACAGAGGTGTTTGCAGAGGTGTGTGTCCATTTCTGCACAAAATGCAGCCAGCTATCCTGGAGGAAAGCCGATTGCTGACAGAATTGAGTGAGTGAGGTGTACGTTTGAGTGTGTGAACCTGACAAAGGAGTCTTGATTATGTTCAGAAACATGTATGAGTGTGCATGTCCGCTCCCATCCCATCAGTTAATCCATTATCATTTACCAGCCTGTCACACTGCTACACCTTGGCTTTAATTGCAGCCAACAGTGGAGCTACTTGAAACGAATTAATGCTATCGCTCTTCGCTGAGCATCACTCAATCACTCTAACTTAACTTTGTTTCTAACCCAGTTTTCACGCCCTGCAGCACCACAAAGCCCCTTCTCTTCAGTACTCGGGAACTAATTGAGCCTTGCCTCAGTTGCAGGAGTTGTCGCCGTCTTCTTCTTCTTTGAAAAGTAACCTGCTGCTCCTCCCCTCTAACCTCATTTAGGCAGGAGCTTTAATCTCCTGAGCGTTTTGTGCATGCATTACCGACTCTGCCCCTTTTATATTTGTGTGTGTGTGGAGAGGCATCTGTGTGTGTTTGTTTGTCCCTCAGCACGGGCTATGAAGCAGAGCTCAGCAGGAGTCTTGTAAGGAGGCCACAGTTGTGTGTGATGTTTGCCATGCCAACACACAAGCTGGGGAAATCCACACGCTGGGCTCTGCTCACTGGGAGTTGGCACTAACGTTAGTTAGTAATGTAATTATTTATAGATTATTTTTTGATTTTTGTTTCTTTGACTTGTTGGCAGTTGACAGCAGTGGAACATAATACAGTTTTAAGGTACAAATTAGGTACTTTTGGGTATTCTTGAACTTTGTCCTCCATTGCCTGTATTTGACAGCTATAGTTACGGGTTATTAAGGGTGACACAGTTCTCCAAGTCTTCAAACCCACCATTCAGTTTGATTTTTATTTTTTATTTTTTTTTTCCTCAGCACTGACAGCCATGCAGTTGTACGAATATCTAGTCTTGATTGGTAAAGATCGACTAGATGGTTTTGGCTTTATGCCATGACTACTGTCATTTTAAAATTCTCCTTTAAATGGATTTGCTGCATGGTATTAAGTGTGATATTCCTGCCATATTTTTTAGATTGTACCACACAAAGGCCAAATGGTAATTGCGTGTAGGGACTCATAATCAG
Source organism: Centropristis striata (assembly GCF_030273125.1). Taxonomy (NCBI): domain Eukaryota; kingdom Metazoa; phylum Chordata; class Actinopteri; order Perciformes; family Serranidae; genus Centropristis; species Centropristis striata. The sequence continues at coordinate 29,179,890 of NC_081523.1, forward strand.
GCGTCATCTCCAACAGTGGCCATCATGCCTTGAGAAGTGCAGCTTGAGGCTACCAGTGAACTATGCTGAGTCGTCTTAGAAGTGTTTTTTTATTATTGTGACTCAAGCAAGTAGGTGGGGGTGGAGAGTTAAAACATAATGGGGAGAATTGCTGATACTGCTTTTGATTTCAAAGGTTGAAATTGAAAGTTTATTTTGATTGATATTCCATTCAAAACAGAAATTGCGACAGCCTCGCTAGTTATTTGACAGATGATTTTTTTTCATTGATTTTTCATACAAAATCATCAATGATCAACTTATAAATAAAAACATTATGACTAATTGTTGTAGCTAATGCTGGACAACACAAGCAAGATTTAGCTCCACTTCTGTCAACTGAAACATTCAAATGCTGCTTAAACAGTCATACATCATTAATAATCCAATATTAACGTGTATTTTACAGTCATATATGTGTAATATGTGGAAGATAAGTTATTCCTTCATGAGTCCCACAACAGGGACATTTTCAGTGTAACAGCAGCAAAAAGTTTACAGCAAAAATAGAAAGAAGTATCAACAAAATAACAATAAATTGAAACAAACAATATTAATAAAAATATTAAGGAATGAACAATTTAAACAATAAGAAATATAAAATCAGGAACAATATATAAAATATAGACAGCACAAGGAAATTATTTATATTGCACAGTGAGTAATATACCTGAAGGAATTGATATTGCAGTTTATCTGCATTGTAGTGCAGTTATTGTCAGTGTAACAGTGCCTGTGATATAGCTCCTCCACACATTAAGGGTGAAGCAGACTGTTGCTGAAGGAGCTATCCAGTGCTGTATTTAGTAATCCTTATAAAGGGGGTAATTACTATGAGCGACCAGTTTTGCATTTGATACATTGTTGATGTAAAAAAAAAATTATTATAGTTCCTTTAAATACATTTTGCCAACATACAACATTATCAGTACAGGTATTTAACCTGTAATGAAGTATTTATTTGTTGTCTAAATGTGCCTTAAAGGATCAGAATACTAACTAAAAAAGAAGAGCACTTGCAACAACCCACACTATGCCACTGGATACATCGGTATTTAAATAATCTCATCATGTTTGCAGTCTGTCACAGGGTATAGGGCTGTGGGTTGCCCTGAGCAACACCAAGGTCACGTCACACTGACAGCTCATCTCTCCACTGAATTGTAATTCTGCCTAACAAACTGACAACTAACAGGCCAAAAGGCTAGCAGGAGATGACTGATGAAAACAGCAGCTCTACAGCATACGGTTGCCAACGGAGCTCCACCTGGCTTGTGCTTTTAGGAAAAACCTAAGGCTCTGGGTGCTGACATTAAGCCCCTGCTAAGGACACTGAGTGGAAGCTCTGGCAGAGATATTCTCCGGCTCAACAGCGAGAAATTCCTCTAAGGATAAAGGAATTATTTTAAAGGCCCAGTGAATTTCCCTCCATTCTCATCCTCCTTTGTTGAAAAGTACATGTTTTTTTTAGTCTTGAGTCCTTCATTTGTAAAACGCCAATTTCATAAGTCACTTCAGTTGGTTGCCAGACCAAGACCCCAGGAATTACAAGATGGAGGAAATGTGGATTTGCAGATGATATTACAAAAGTACAGTCAGTAAAGGCACAGTCTTAGAATGCTGGCAAACTTTTCAACAAAGGTTCAACATGGCTGACATTTTGTGCAGAGAGAATGTGCCTCGGAGATGAAGTGTCTGTCAACACGACTGCCTGTAAGATGGTCTCCAGTTTGCTGACTGTGCACCCAGTAGGCCCAGAAATATGAGGGGCATGCAGAATGTTGCTGAGTGTCTGGTTTGCAGACTCCCCCCTCTTGCTTTGCCCCCGAGAAAACCTATTGATGTGATTCATGTTTTAGCACATGGTTACAACCAGGGTCTTGTGCATGACAGCTCCTGCCTCTGCTGCTTCTTTGAAAAATAAGTTCAAGATTTCTCAAGCAGCACCTACAGTAACATCCTCCCGACCTGCCAGTTCCTCCCACACACATTCTGGAGCAGGCTTGGCATAATCGCGAGGGGGAAGTGCCACAGGGATGAAAACCCTGCTTTTTCAGTGTTAACAACTATGTAGCTGTGTCTGAATCTGGCAATCCCAGAGTGCGCCCAGGCTTCCGCTCTCTGCAAATTATGGGTGTGAGATGTGGATTTAGATGCACAAATGTCAGTGTGTTGTACCTCTCATGCACAGAAATGACACTCTTTCCTTTTTCACTGTTTTCTTTTCTTCTAGTGAAAAAAAGCAAGTCAATAAAAAAAGGAGATGTTACCTTAAAATGCCCTCTGAGAGGTTTGGATTCATTCTTTGGTACTTGGACCCAAGTCACACTCATATTACAAAAAGATCTCCAAAAATGCACAAGGCCTTGTCAGCCCTTCATCAATCAAATAGTGTTACTATACATCCCTGCCCACATAATACAAGGGTTTTCAAATAGAACCTTGGAAATTCTGGCCTCAAACACATGAGAAGAAACACTGGGTTATACTTTCTTTAATTTGAGCCTAGAGGGATAGAAGAAGGATTTGAAATTGCTTGTGTGCTATTGTAGAGGATAGGAAGGAAGCTGCTGGTGGAATGGTATTTCTGTAAAAGGCGATTTAAGCCACCAATTTCAAAGCATCAGCTAACTTGTGAGCCAGGCTGCTTAAGCCTCACTGAGTAGCAGCAGATTGTGCCCCCTCTTGAAGCACTGTGGCCTTACTCTTGGCTTTGTTTTCATTTCTTACTCTAAAGGCATTTACTTTTCACTTTTGCCATAGATTAAGATTGTTTTTATGCATCAGTGCCAGCGAAGCTGTTGTCCATTCTTCCACCCCTAGAGATAATTTCTTTCAATTGTTAGCCAGATTCGATTTTGGTGGTCATATGTCAAGGTCAGGCGGCAACTTCAGGGTCTGAGCATGGAGGCAAACCAGGAAGTGCCTTAAGCCTGCATTCTACTGAAAATTCCAGTAGGGGGTGCTAAGTTTGGCTGCAAAAAAAATTCTGTCCATTAATTTCAGTGCAAAATGAAAAAACTTCTCACTTGATTTATTACCTCAGAAATGTTTTTAGGACAACACTATAGTCTCAATCACTAGTAAAAAATATTCTTCAAGACAATTTGATGTTAATAGTTCTAATAATGACCCCATTCTGAAGAAAATAGAAGATAACGAATTGTGTGATTTGGGGCGTGGCTTCCTTTGATTGACAGGTCACTAACAAGGCCAGCCGTCATCAGGAGAGAAGCAGAGCAATGCGTATCCACGGCAACGCATCAATAAAGTTATACGTCATATAGATATGAAAAAGGACGTTTCACGGTTTGGTCTCATAACTTTGACCCTTTCACTGTATTTTCACTTAATGACAGTTTATTTGAACATTTTGTTCAGTAAAAATGTCTTGTTCAGCGTTTGGTTGGACTAACAGACACTCCAAGGAGTAGCTGTTCATTTTTCTTAGGTAAGGTTTTTTTGCTAGCCAAAATGAACATTCAAGTTAATGCTCCAGTTAATGCTAACATGAATTAGCAGCGGCTTCTCTCAGTCAGGTTGAGGTGTAGAGAGGCGTGTAGTCAGTGTCGTCAGATCCCTCTCGCTCCTCCACAGTCCAAATATGGTCTGCACTGCATATCGGAAACAAGATGGCGACGAGTGTAACGCTGAACTCGATGCTTCCAACGGGCAGTCCACAAACCAATGGGTGATGTCACATTGACTACGTCCAGCAGGAACATCCGCTTGGAATCAAGGATGAACTGGTTATATTTTGGTGGTCCAAGTTCACTTTGACGTCTTGTACTGTATGTCACAATATCTCAGGAATGTATTGAGGCACTTTCTTCAAAGTTAAGTACAATTGTTTAATTGGACTTGAACTGATTTGATTTTGTGAGTCAAATGTCAAGGTCACTGTGACCTCACAATATATGTCTAAAGTGAAAACATTTCACAAAAAAATACCTTATACCTTAAAATATATTGAATATATTGATTATAGTATTTACTACATATATTATATGAGTCTGGATAGACATGGTTCTAAACTACAACTTGACTGGAGACGGAGACATAGAAGCATATGAGGTTCCATATGTGATCTAAACATCTTTAGCATGACTACTTACTAAAATTGATGTGAAATAAAATCTGAATATGCGCGTAGTCATCAAAATGTACCTTCAGAATCATCAAAAAATAATAACGAATTGTTTTTCTCAAGCCATTAAAAGCTGAAAAGATGTCTCCCCTTCCTGTGGTGTAATGTATCCCGCCATAAAAAATGTATGTCTCCCTCTGGAGATGCGAAGAGCTCAACATGACCTTGACAGAAAAAAACAACCAGGCTCTAAAATCCCTTCCTTTTAATTGAATCGTCTCGTGTTTTGTTGATCTCCTGTAAAGCACTTAGTGACGAACCTGTTTGTGCAAAATAAGAAAACCTCCGGATGATGAATAAATTTGATTTGATGTGATTTGACGCCTCTGTCTCTCTCTGTGCCTGCACTGTCTAATAGCTGATAATGTAATTACGTTTCCATCAGAGTAAGGCCTAATGATTGACTGTGGTGGAATCTGTTATGTGCCAGTGAGATAAACCTCCCTCTCAAATACTCTGGGTCCGGTCAGATCAATAATTTTTCTTTCTTGTGTTCTTCTCATTTATAATGCTGAAGTATTTTCAATCATGATACTTTAGGAAAGATTCTCCGCACTGTTCCAACATTTCTTAATGGTGTTGCAGTCTATAGTGAAACCAAGTGGACAGACTTTACTTTCTATCTCATGTATACTGTGTTCATTCTCACTGAAGTGAAATAAGCTGCAATCCAAAATTTTGTGGCATTTGTCAAGGTTGTCTGCTGTTTCCAGAGGCATTGTGCATTATGGTAAACCCAAGCTTCGTCCCTGTTTCCCCTCGCCAAAGAACTCTCCCTATGGTCCGAGATAAACCTCAGCACTGTACTGCCGGTACCTTCACACAGCCTAATTGGCCCGTCTGTCTTGCCAGAGAGTCTAACCAGTGTGTGTGTGTGTGTGTGTGTGTTTCTCTGTATTCCCCTGCAGGCTTTGAGCTGCTGTATCAGCCGGAAGTGGTGAGGCTCTACCTATCTCTGCTGACGGAGAGCCAGAACTACAACACCCTGGAGGCCGCTGCAGGGGCTCTGCAAAACCTCAGCGCTGGACAGTGGACCGTGAGTCCAGGGATGGGAAGGGTACAACACGTGGACACTGTGTCCTGTCTGATTTTCTGATTTTCTTCTCTCATATATTGCATTCTTGCACTGTCTATCCTCATCCTTGACCTTTCAGTAGCAGATATCTTTAGAGCAAAAATACAGAGTCTGAGGTGAGGTGAGGTGCTTAGAGTCACTTAAACCCCTGAGGATTCCACTCCTTTTTTCGAGGTGGTAGGGAGGGGATTATCAGGGGGAGATAGCAGGTCAAAAGTAGATGCCACATAGAAGTAGTGCATATATCATCTGGAAGCTGGGAACCTCAAGATTAATTTGAGACGTGTGTCAAGTTTCCAAGCCATTAATATGTAAATAAAAATAATTAAACCATTCTGTAATTTAAATTTGTGTAAAAGAATATTATAATATGAGTAAATGAAGGCAATGCCCATGCTCGATTATGTCTCATAAGTTGTTGCTGCATTTTTTCGGTTGATACCATTGGTTATACAGATTTAGTGCTAAATTCAATTTCCCTCATTGAATTTTTTTTTACTTCGTGAGAATTGATAAAAAATAGTCAAAAATCCATTATCATTTGAGGAAAAGACCTTGAGAAACACCAAAGAAAAAGTCATGCTGTAATGTGGTTTAAAAAACCTTTTAACATTTTGGAGATTTCTGCAAGGATTGCATTTTTGGTGATGAAACCTTGTTGCCAATATACAAAGAAGTTATATCAAAACGAGCATACAGAGTTTGTATTTACAAGCGCAAACTTTATCAGTTTGAACATTAAAACCCCACCTGCCCAGGTAGTCTTAGGGTAGGGAGGAGGAAGGATTAGGATTAGCCAAAAAAAAAGATTGAGCCAAAGCCTGTAAAGCCAAAATGCATGTATCAGGCTTCATCTTTTACATCTTCTAGTTTCTACAGTTGTTCTTTGTTCAACATGTGGCTCAAACACAATGAAAACTGCTTCAGTTGAAAATAAACAAGGTCTAACCGTGGTCTTGTGTAAGTCCAGCTCTCAGTCCAATTTTTGCCCAATTTTTTGGACCGAGAGCTCCCCAGTCATAGTCAATTTAATGCAATTCAAAGACTGTTTAGGGGCGCCAGTATGCAGAAATATTCAAATACAGTAGGCCAAAATAACACATTTGTACTTCATGGGAAAATCTGCATGGTTTCTGCCCCAACCTGCATGACATGAATTAGCGTAAAGTGTGCATGTCTCTAAAGGGGAGGGTACCCATAGAACTCATTCATTCAGATATCTTGTGTTCAGAGTTCAAGGGAGCCTAACCACATATCATGACATGGTTGGTACCAATGCGTTCCTTAGGTCATCTAGTTTCTTATGATACCAGCAACAAAGAACAAAACTGAAATTAATACAAAGAGCCTGAACTTTAAGGGTTAAAGAGGTGTGGATGTACTGTCTCTGCAAACATATAGACACTGTGTAAACAGAAATAGATCTCAACACTGAGGAGCGATCTAACCCGGCATCAGATAGCTCAAACACATCTTTTCATAGACGCATTACATGACTAGATGAGGGTTAGATAACTAAACTTTCATTTTTGTTAGATGTTTGCCTCTGATGATGGATGATGGGAGGACCTCCAGAGCCAGGATCAGACATTTATTCCAATTAGAGTGGCTCGGGAGCTGCTGAGAGGCTGTCTGGCTTGCAGGCAGCAGTGAATTATCAACAGGGAAGGCTAGTTGTCAGATGCCAGTTTATGAGCAGCACCTCAGGCAAAGAGTGGTCGCTTATGTTTTTCAACAGGCTGGCTGTATTCAGTAGGCAGCAGCATTATAACACCAGCGCTTCTTTTAACAGCCGCGTGTCAGACAAATCATTCAGTCCTCTAAATGTATCTGCAGCATCAAGCCTTTCTTTCTCAAGTGAAAATAACATCTGAACTCTTTTGATTTTTTTTTTTTTGTTTCAGCCCTGAATCTCACATTTAATGTTAATAATTCAGCAGTAGTGATTTTCAGCTCAGGTGAGCATTTTGAGGAAAAAATCTTTCTTTCCTTTAGTGTATTTTTTTTCCTGTTGGAGCTGATCAGAATGCCTGGTGAGGCTGAGGAACCTGTAGAGCCGCTCACCCATCACACTGTCACATCTGGACAAAGCGTGTCCCTGCTCCCCAGGAGGATATCAGAGCTTCTTTTCTAAATCCTCCTCATTCTTTGCTACTACTTAGTTCTGTACCACTGGCTTGACCTGTTTCTTAAGGCTTACTACTGCCACCTGGTGGATCAGCTGTGCCTGTCTTCAGCTTAATTACATCTCTTGGGGTACCAGTGCTTAGAAGATAAACCCTTTTATGTCAAACTTAATGTTTCATGTTACAAAAAAAATGAGAAGTAAAATCTACTGATGTTTAAATTAAGACAAATTATATCACATGTCCATTCAGAGCCCCACTGTGTAATGCTGTGAATTAGTCGAGCCAAGGAGCAGCGCTGAGCTTTCTTGTAGTTAGTAAATGAATGATTGAGTGTGTGTGCATGTATGGGTTGTGTGTGTGTGAGCATGAAAGCATATATCAAAAATGTCCTCATGGAGGTGGCCTGCACTCCTCCAGTGGAGCTTTCCCAGTGGTAAAAATAAAAGATGTGTGGTCATGCTGGGCAGCTCCCACGTGGGTCTCTGCAGGTCTGCATGAATGTCAAACAGGAAGTTGCTGACAGTGTGTGCTCACTCAGTTTATCGGAGAGGTTAGAGGTTGAAATTATAAAAAGCGGTCACACTCTGCCCTCTGTTTGCCCTGCAGTGGTCCAACTACATCCGAGCCACGGTGCGTAAGGAGAAAGGTCTTCCCATCCTGGTGGAGCTGCTGCGCTCTGACTCTGACAAGGTGGTCCGAGCTGTGTCCATCGCCCTGCGCAACCTGTCCATCGACCGCCGCAACAAAGACCTGATTGGTACAAAGCACTCACAATGATTTCAGATTTCTGTTTCAAAGTGTTTTACATTGTACATAACAATACAAGGGCTGTACCAGATGTTTGTTGGGTATAAATAAGAACACATATATTATAAAATTGTCTACAGTTGATAAACTGCCTGAAATGTTTTAAGTACAATAAGTTACATTTGCACAATCTGATTTTTCCACATCACGTCAGTCTACACTCATTACATGTGCAGTAAAACTGACAGATCACAGTAAACCTACAAAAGCACAGCTGCTTAGTCATGTGTATTTTGGAGCTGATCAAAACTATAACATCTTACTTCATTATGATTCAAACAACAAGATCTAAAAATACTTTGAAGTTTCCATATATTTCCATCAAGTCCTTTATAGTAATGTTGGCACCGCCACACTAACTAAAGTGGAAGGTACTGAGGCAGCATGTTAAGTTATCCCCTGCCTTACAAACCATTTACACATCAAATGTTCTGGCAGTGGTTTAGCAGTAGGGTTCCACCACTTTTGTGCTATAAAATAGAAATCGGATACAAGTTTTTTTTGTATTGAAGCTGCTGAATGACAATATTCTGCAAAACGTCTTCAGATGCGACCACAAAAAAGCATCTGTATTCATGTTAGAGTTGAAAAATATCTGAGGCAGCATATTGCCTTACTTTTCTTTATTGTCTTAGAAAAAATAATTTCAAATGTGGCTTCAGCAGTCTGAGCGAGTCAAAATGAAACCAGGTTTTTAACAGCAACAAAAGTACTGATTTTTTAAATTTGGATTCATTTATATTTATACTACACATTCAAATAATTGATCAAGTCTGAACTCTTACAGTCATGCTCTTTGTTACAATTACAAAGGCATTTATTTTATTGAAGTCTTAAGAACAGTATTTGTCACAAGACACCTTATATAACCTTCTCATCGGAGTGTGATATCGTTAACTCACAGAATTCACAGACCCAAAGGTCTCAGTACTGTCTTCAATAATATATCTGGGATGTTTTTTTATTGTATTGTATTGTATTTTATTTTATTGTGTTTGATGACAGTAATCATGAAGCATATATTACCTTTGTTATTATCTGGTTAACCTTTAAAAAATGCTTCACCTTACAGGAAGTTATGCCATGCGGGACTTGGTGAGCAATCTGCCCAGCGGTCAGCAGCGGCCAGCCAAAAACCTCGAGGAGGACACCGTGGTCGCCATCCTCAACACCATCCATGAGATCGTCACTGACAGCTCTGAAAATGCACGCTCCCTTGCCCAGGCTCAGGCCATTGAGAAGCTGGTCGCCATCAACAGGACCAGGTTAGACTTATACAGAACATTAAACTTTATTCACTTTAAGGAGTAACACTTTGTAGGTTGAGTGCATCTTTACCAGCATATTGTCTCATTTGGAATTATTAATGATTGTAAAGGGTTTTTGTTTTATTATAGTTTTATAATAGCAAGTTTATAATAATAAATATTGAACATGTCTATATTTCAAACATTGGATTAACAAGAGATAAATGGTTACAAACTTGTCAAAATTGTAATCCAAAAACACATCAAACTGCAATTTTATATATATATATATATATATATATATATATATATAAATATCTCCTTTATTTAACCGGGTAAAAGTCTCGTTGAGATTCGTTGAGAAAAAACTAAAACTAAAAATCTCTTTTCCAAGAGAGACCTGGCCAATAAAGCAGCATAAAAAGAGACAAGCTACAACATTTAAACACAGTTATAATAAACAATTAACTACAATTAAATACAAATACAGCAATCACAACAACACTGAATTACATCAATAGGAGTATCCCCCAAAAGGGGGCGTGGCCTTGGCGATGATGCTGTTATTGCTGATCTGATGGATAGGTAGCCCTGATGGTAGTGATGTCCAAAACAAGCTTATTGAACCATTGTCTTTATTTTCTGAGAAAATATTTCTATTTAGATGGCATTCTTTTTAACAATTGACTAAGAGCACACTGTATTGCCTTTCCTTTAGCATGTTTTCCCCTTTAAACCAAGACCATCATCTGGTGGGGTTAAAAAATACAACTAATGGTTCATGAAGCTTCATTTGGACATCACTACTGAATGGCACATGCAGAACTGTACACTGGACAATGGCAGAACTGCCGTAATATATCAAAATTAGCTGCCTAAAGAATCATTATTTTACCCAGATACTCATTGTGTCCAGTAAATTGTAGGATAGGGCTGTTTTCTTGTATGTGTATGTTATAATTATCATATACTGTAGCTCAAATTGTTTGTATTGGAGACAGTGGAACAAACACTAACTATACATTCATACTGAATGTCAGTGTAGTTATGCCATGGAGACATTATACATATAATAATTATAGTTTGACCTTGAATCCAATTTGCATCATGATCCTTTATATTATTATTCATGGAGGATAATGTAATGTGTCTCTAATGGCCCGAACTTGTCCAGGACAATACTATACTCTAACAAGCCTGAGCCCACACACACCACTACCCACCACACATTAATTAACAGGCCTTCAGAAGTGGAGGGCATTGTAATATGGCGGGTGCCTCTGAAGCTGCTGCTGATACAAGTTAAGTGTGAAGTCGTTCATCTAATGCCTGAGCTCTGCACAACAACATGGTAATGAAAACTAAAAGATATTAAGCAGATATTTTCAAGAGGTGTCATATTCCCACAGTGGTAACCATTCCATACTGAAGTGTGTGCACCCTACTTTTAATTTAAGATCAAGAGCACTTTTCAAAGGCACTTCCTTATGTGGTGAAGTATTGATCATACAGAGCGTCGCTCTAACTGTCATGAATATACATAGTTCACTCACGTACCAAATAGCTGCATTTCCTCTCACCCACATGAGATTAGCTTTCTTTGAAGAAAGGCCCCCACCCACATGTAATTAATACTGGTAGCTCAGAGGTAGCTAATGAAAGGAAATGTGCACTCATCTGGCTATGAATTAAAAACTAGACCCTGGAGCCACACAGGGGACGCGACGTCTTTGAATAAAGAGATTGATTTGCGTGCTAGCACACCCAGCCGTCACTGTTTGGGGGTTAGATGGGGTTTCTGACTTTAATTGCTGTATTATTTCTTCATTTACGTCCTCTTTCTTGTGGCTCCCACAGCCAATCAGCTCGCGAAACCAAGGCAGCATCCCACGTGCTGCAGACGGTCTGGAGTTATAAGGAGCTGAGGAATGCTTTGACCAAGGACGGCTGGAACAAAAGCCACTTCCAGGTATAGAACTGTAGTCTTCTGGAAATGATCTTTCACTTCTGTATCCAACGTGTGGTTATTATAGTCAGGTTCTTAAAGAATATTATTTACATTTATTTATTTAAGCTGTGTCCTAAATCATTCAGTAATTCCCTGCTACTGCCTACTCTCTATGCAGCTAGTTCTGTATCGAGGTCTATTGTGAGCTTATCAGTAAAATGTAAAAAAAAAAACCTTTTGGACACTACTCAGGTCATTTTCTCTGCACTGTTAATGGGTCGCAAGCCGTGATTTTTACCATAATAGTATAATGCATACACATTAAATTCACAATTTATAACATGGCTATCATCCAAAGGTAGACGGATATTTGTATGCTGCTCTCTCTCCTCCGCAATTTTTCCTTCAGCATCGTTGTACACTACTTTTCACAATGCATTGTGGGATGCTTTGACCAAGCAGGAGCACACCTTACTCGACTCATTCAATCAACTGTCTTCAATAACTGTTGGTTTGTTGTATCTGGTGTGCTGCTGCTTGGTTGAAACATAAACCTGCAGCCATACCAGCCCTTTCATGGATCAGTTTGACACCCCTGATATAGGAAGTAATATTTCTCACTATACCATCAGACAACACTATGAAATGGAGAACGTACCTGTTAAAGCTGTATGATGCTGTGTGTTCACATGCTGCTTGCTCTGCCTTTCTCTCAGCCCACAGTGACAGCAACCCCTAAAGCAACTAAGAACGGAAAACCAGGCTATGATGACACCACCCTACCGCTGATGGAGAAGAACCAAGGTCAGTTTAAGTGTGTGTTTGAGATTGTTGCTGTTTTCGCCTGTTTAGAGGACCAAGTGGGTGGTTGGATAAGGCAGAGCAGATCTTAGAGGTCTTCAGTCAAATGACAATTAAACATCACTGCAATGTAATTCAGTCGATTCTTGAAACGACATGTTGCTCCAGTGCCTTCTCTGTTGGATAAGGCTGGTGATATTCTAGATTTTTCTCAACAACAACTTGCACAATATTGTGTGACATATAGCTATTTTAAGAGCTCAGTTTTCTTCCTGTCCAGTATACAGCAACGTTAGTGACCACATTTCATTGCTTTTTATCCTTAAGTTAGTTACTCTTACTCTTACTTTTTCACAGCTGACACATACAGTATTTACTGTTTGTTTAATATAACATGTTTTTAGCATTTTTGATCATTTTTATAGTCACCTCTGTGACTTAAAATCCTGAGGTTAGCAAGTCACCTAGCCTAGCGCGCTACTAAAATGAAGAAAAGCACCGTCAGGTTTATGAGGAGTGTGTATTTAGCTCTATGGCGTTTAGCTCAGTCCCTCTTCAGTTAGTTTTTATTTCTCTATATAATTCTGACTTCTTTTTGCAAACAGTGGAGTTTTCCCCTGCGAGCCATTAGGAAGAATGCAGGTTTAAGGCACTTCTGTATTGGCTTCACTTTTCTAATCCAGAGGTTTCCACTTGTTTCCTGTTCAATGTGTAAATATGAAACAGGACAGAACATTTAACTCTCATTGGCCAATTTCCTATCAACTTTCAGCCATGGATAAATCCAATATGTCTTAGCAATAGGACAATGTATACTTTATTGTCTCAAAATTAACTGTTGTGTCTATGTTCATTAAGGAACATGTGATGTTGTTCATGTGTTTATTTTTTGGAGCTCAGTGCCAATGATGAATATAGACTTTGGCTTCATAGACAATACTTGTTAAGAGGCTAAATTCATTGGTAGTTTTGGTCTTTTATGTTATGTACTGACAATTTGAAACATATGGAATATCTCAAGAATTATCCTTAAATTGGGGACATAAACTACCCAGACTGTTTTTTATGTCAGTAGTCCTCAGATGGAGTATCCCACCCATTCAGTCCTTAAAGCAGGTTTAAACAAAATACTAACAGTAAACAGTGTGTGTTAGTGTCCACTTTGCTGAGGACATGTCTTTTCTTTTCTCATGGCTGTATTGAAACACTATGCTTGCCACATTACTACTCTCATCCTCTGTGTGGTGAAGCTGTGGTGTGTCATAAGTTGCAATGATGCCGCTCATAGGGGTCAAAAATAAAGCAAATAAAAATGGGAGCTGGAGCTTTGAACAGCTGCTGTCGAAATAAAAACCTTCAACCATAAACAAAGTCAGTTTTGATGGAAGTTAAAGAAATGTCCTTATTTCAGACGCTGAAGTCTTTTTAAAATCATCGTGGGTTTGAAGTTGACGTAATAAGGTCGGAGATAAATAAAAATGTCCCACCCTTATGTAAGTGTGTATAACTATATCCACAATCACAAAGCTGGGATGGAGGTTTTTCAATAACAGCAGCAGTTTATGTGGGGGAGGGTGGGGGACTTGTGCAGTGCATTGGCCCAACAACAAACATCTCTTTGACAGAGGAGTCAATAGCATAGCAGCAGTTTAATGTCCTTATTTCTGGCCTTGTGCCCCCCTCCCCTCTTTTTTTTTTGCATCCATACATACACATGGAACGCGGCGCTCATGCCTGCCCACTCTCAGTTTGCATTATTCAATCACTGGCCGAGAACCATTACCCTGAAAAGCAGCAGCGTTTTGGCTCAATGACTCAGTTTGTGTGTGCGCTGCTTTTGTACAAATGGCATATGAATGCTTTTCAGGCACCAGGAAATGTGGCAGTGGTGATATGATACCTATGGATGAGCTGGGTCCAGGTAAGAGCCAGACTGCATGATCGTCCTTAGCCAAAGACGAGCTAGTTCTCCTCTAATCTCTCTCCAGTGTCCAACAGCGTCTTTGATTCGACATCTTTTCCACTAGTTCTTTAACCGTTGCCAAGATGTTATTTTTAATCTGAAAATTCAAACCACTGAACACTGTGATCTCGCTGTGACGACTTCAGACATGACACACTTTGATGCTGTATGCAAGACCCCTCTCTTGACAAGATGTTTGTAAAAAAGCTGGGCCTTCATTAGGAGCTCAACACCAAAAGATGTGGGTGGTTCTCCATTTAAATCAAAACAGATTTAATATCTCATAGTGCAGAGCTCCTCCGCTGTGCTCCTTTCAAAGTAAATAATCCTGCTGTTGTTCAAAATATAGAACTGCAACTGTGGCAGTCTTTCTTCTCTTAACTCTTAAGAATGTGTGTGACTCTTGGGGGTGATAGATGGAAAAGAGTTTCTACTGTGAAGAAGCAACTTTTTAAAGGGTTTTTTTTGTTACCCAAAGACGACACCCTGTTCGAGTATATCATGCTGATTTCCTACAAGCCTCTGGGACCATATTTATCAAGAATCCCTCCTAGGAATTCTGTCAGAAGTTACAGGACTAAAAAAACTCTTACTACAAAGTAGGTCTTGGATGAGGCTTCCTACATTGACTTTGAACAAGGAGAAGAACTCCTAGGACAGATTGTGATGTTGCTCTTTTATAACTTGCAGTAGAACTTGATATTTGTAGTTTTCAGCTGCGGTTTGAACTATTAAAATGTGGTATATGAGGCAGTATAGACAGTAGTGTAGACTGTATGTGTATACATTATCTGTGTCATGCATAAATGAATAAAAAAGCTAGCAAGCTGGACGAGCCCCCAAATATGTTACGTCCCCAATTTGGTCTAGGGATGTTAAAAACCCAATTAAACAAAGTATAAGCCAAGAATGATGATTTATTAACAAATGAAAAAGGACACTACTTTTTGTATGAAAGAAGGAACACAAGAAAGTGATATTTATGATAACTCAAATACACTAAACTAAATTCAACTTTGTCACCCTCCCTCTGGATTGGAGTAAAACAACACAACTAGTTTTGCAACCAACACACACACAGCTTAATGCTGTTGAATGGACCACTGGCTTCGTCTGCTTGGATCTTAGCGCATCCAGGAAGAGGCAGTCCCTAAAAAGAGACAAAATCCACAACAAAATACAAACCACTCCAGCCAGAACAGTCATGATGATATTTACCAATAATCAATTTGCATAGTAAGCTGAAAGTAAAAACTGGTAGTTGCAGCTTAAAAATAGAAATTTAATATATCATAGTTTTACACTGCCAATAAAAGTACCACGTTTTGCATGTATTGTGCAATACAGCACATTCATAAAATGATTGCACAGCCTTTGCAATAGCTAAGCCTGTACAAGTTGGCTTATTTTTATGCAGATATGCCTTGCATGCCGTAACAGTGAAATGATCAGATTCCTAGACAGAGACAAGAGATACAAAATGCTATGAGCATACACAATCCATGGGGGATGGGGAAAACTATTTTTGTAATCTCATCCAGGGTTGAGAAATGCTCCACAACAACATTCATATATATTTGATAGCTTTAATGTGAATGAATTAATAAATCAATAAAGAAATAACCCCATGATTTGCATGAATGCACTTCACACAGAGTGGTGGAGAAACAAATGAATCTACACTTTATCTGAGGAGCTATACGAGTGAGCAAAGTTTGATTTATTACTGCTGAAGTCGTTGTTTGTAACAAACCCAAATTCTTACTGCTGCAAAGCTACATTTTTCCTTTCAATGAGAAGTTTCAAGGTCAGCAGTTTTTATGGAGAAGGCACATGCTTTGTTTTGTATCACACACAAGGTCAGTCAGAAAATTCTGCAATATTTGCCACAACAATATCTTTTTATAATCTCATTGTCATCAATAAATGTTCCTCCTCCCACAAATTGTGCATTCAGGCATCTTCTACCAGCTTAGAAAATCTGTGGAGCTCTCCTAAATCTTTGTTATGATAGGAGTGATTTTCAAGGTTACAAATGTTTATAAAATACATGAACAGTGAGAAGTTTTGGCCAGTTGGGGCTAATTTCCTACTCTGAAATGCTTGATGAATTCGGCCCTGAGCTGGAAAATGTGAGAGTGCATTTTTAAAGACATTTATGAGGACAGGGTCAATAGTGCTTGAAGGTATTTCATCTGGTTTGTATTAAACCGATTGCTGTTGTAAATAACATGAGTGCCGGAAAGTTTAGACAAGCACAAGTTCAGAATGTTCTGTTTAGTCTACTTTTCTGTGTCCAACAACTTTCAGGCACTTTGGTTAACTGTTCCATGTAGAAAACCTTCCAGTCGGTTACTTCACACAGGTTAAAACAACACTGTAAATGATCTGTCACTTTTTTTTAATCGAGGACAGAGAGGAATTAACTTAACATTGTTCTCTGACCTCATTAGATGGTTACTCCACCATTGACCAGAGGGACAAGGACCTCAAATACAAGACAGTGGACAGCACAGTGGACCAGACAGAACGGGAGCCATTAAAGGTACAGTCAGATCTCCTCCAGTCTCCCGGGGGATAGAGGCTGAAATAATGAAATGTTATCACAAATCCTCTCCCTTTGTGTCCCTCTCTATCCCTCTCTCTTCATGTTTTCTGTGGTGGTCCTCATTAGAGGCTCTTAATCCTATCGATTCTTTAAAGAGGCTGGAAGTTGTCATTCTCTGTTAATGTTGCCCGCCGCAGCTCAGCGCCGTGGACAGCCTCAGATCTGAGAGCCACCAGTTAATTGAGTGTAAGCTTTTGGCGTCTGCAAAGTAATTAATCTGAGACTGATTAAAAGAACCGCCAACAAGCTCTCCTCATGGAGACGACCCTTGCTTTGGCAATGAACAGACTGCTGCATTATCAAGTGGTCGTCTGCTGATTATACAGCCGTTTCACACTGCAGCCAAAGTTTGTTTCTTGTCGAGCTGATTGGCTATCCAGCTTCAAAGAGGAGTCACAGGATAATGGCCTCAGAGGATGTCGGACATGTGTCAGATCACTCTCAAGTAGTTTATTTTTCATCTACTTTAGTGCTAGATGACAAGGATTTTCCCTGTGGGATTGTAAAATTATTGCAATAAAGAGTCCATTAAAGCCAGTTTAGCATAAGTCTCTTCAGGTGTATGCTCGTATATCTGCGTGTTCATGCAGGTTAAAACTACCTCTTAAAAATCTGGCTGGAAATTATGTCTTGGGGAGAGTTAATAGTCCTGTTAATAATCTGTTGGATTTGGCACATTAGTTTTCTGTTGGTTGGTAGTTATTCACATTTTATTTGAAACCGGCTAGTTTCAGTTTAGGACCATTTTGATTTAATATTCATGCACAAAATTCAGTATCTTAAATGTTCACTAGGTAAACTTTTGTAGAATAAATAAATAAATACAATTTATTGTTATATTAACTCATATTAACTGTTGATACATCCTGACAGCAGTACCTGGAACAGATAGTGAATCTGTTTCCTGTCCCTCCTAGTGCTGGCATTTGCAAGATCCCACTGCTTCTGTAGGAAAACTCTAATGCAGCTGTCAATCAGTTTGTCAAACTGACAAAGTATGCACGGCACAGCTCACCTCAAAGTAACAGAATCATGATTCATATTTGGTCAGAGCTGCCTAGTTTGACAGTATGATCGTAGTTTACAAGCTGTCATTAACGTGATTGACAGCTGCTACTTGACTTTGATTGGTTGTTTCCTCTGGGAGGTGCCATTAGGAGCACCAGGAGGAGGGAGGGACAAACATGAGAGTGACATTTTGAGTAAATATGACAAAAAGTTATTTTTATAAACCAAACCTTTAAAGTGAGCCTGTGTAACTTTTGCTGAACAGTGTTATATGTCATTATATATTATACATTTTAACGTAGTATAAGGATAGTACAGGCACAACAGCAGCACAAGAGTCATAAGGTTAGTGACAACATCAACCTAAAGTTTGCTCACTGTAGCTACCAGTAATACCAAGTACAGATTTGCAACAAAACTGGAGTTTACTTTTTAGAGCAATGGTGTGCTTTATTGCTTACAAATTAAACTTCATAAGAAGAACACAATGTTTTTTTTTTCAAAGGTTACACGGTCTCATTTTAAAGTCTAAACTAAGAAACTGTAGTTTAGACTCACAGTGAGGATGCCTATCATTACTTTAAGTCATCTATCTGGCAACAGACAAATCAACTAATATGGTAGTTGATAATCAGAAAATAGATGGAGATAATTCTGAGCCATTTTTACGGTCACATTTAAGAATGGCTTTGTTTTAAAGTTAGGTACTGCTGCAGCAATTTGTTTTGTTTAAAGAGGAACACCAGGTTGAAAAGTAATATTTCACTGAACTTTCTGGTCAAAAGTTTCAATTTTGTTGCACTTCTGATGTTTGGCTTGTCAGATGTGTACTCTGCTGCCGCCATAACCACACCCAACAGTGATGTCACGGTACACTTCCACATCACTGCATCAAATTGCATCTGATGTTTAGTTTCTCTTGACATTCTAATTTTCAGTGCTGTGTTTTAATGTATTTTCTACAAACCTAAAATCCAAATGGAATCGAGTATTGCTGTCAAATTCGCAAGTGTATTGCAACTCTTTACACAGCATCTGAAGAGATCAAACTTTCAGAGGCTTTTACACCAAAACAAGTGCAACTTTATCCAATTTTAAGATAAAATAAGGCCGCTAATATGGCAGCTTAAGTACTCAACGGTGACCTGAGGCTGCAACAGTCCACTCTGGTTGGCACCTACTCTTCATTATTTTTAGATTCGGCACTGAATCAGGGAGAGCTGAAGTTAGACTGTTGCTTCTTCAAACGGCAGAAATTTAAACAAGCTCCAGACAGGAGTAATCACAGCAAACAGTTGTGTTTGTCTTAAGAGTGTACAGGCCTTTCTAGCATAACTCCAAAGCTGTCTTCTAAGTCTGCCGTCTGTACTTCCCAGAGGTGTTCTGCCCGCTTTGAATATAACTTGGCTGTTGAAACTGCTCTCTCCCTCTTTCATTTGCATGTTTTGGTTTGCTGTTTTTGAAATCACTCTGACTTCTTTCCAAGCTATCCTGAAGGCAGGGAACTAACACTGGCTTCTCTGATCCCGGATGCATGTGTATGTGTGTGTGTGTGTGTGTGTGTGTGTGCGCGCGTGAGTGAGTGTATTTGTGAAATGTATTGACCTCTTTTTGTTTTGCTGTGTTTTTTTTAACCCCTCCTCCTGTGGCCACAGAATGACACAAATAGGAAACACTATATCAGGAGTAACAGGCCTGCGGTCAGTCTGGTGGACGCTTGTGATGTTAAGCCCCAGCCTGTTGACTCCTGGGTCTAAATGCATGCATGGTAGGTCTGAAAAAAAAAAAAAGCACAACTAAAATAACAACCTTCACCTTTTGGGTTGGATTGTAGCATCCTTTTCATTCCCTGTTTGTTCATTGTTTCCGCCTGTGTTTCCTTTCAACCTCACACTGTATCATGTAGACCTGCTGTCACCCTGCACCCAGAGCAGCCAGCTGGAGAAGTCACCTTGTTCCAAACATGGACATTTACATTGTTTATTTGCAGTTCAATTGGAAACTTTTTTAAGATTTAAAAAACCTAGATCTTAATCAAGGATTTCATAATTTCATAGATACAATTTTTCATATGTAGACAGGCTATTATGTTGGACACACATGCATGCAAAGATAAAGAGAAAGATGCACAGAAAAAATGTAGATACAAAACTAATCGCAAACGAAAACTTGATTTTTAGTATGCCACATTTGTCAAACTTGCTAATCTCCTCCCTTGAACACTGATTGTTCAGTCATAATAGCAACTGTAGCTAGGCACAGAAGGCCTGTAGAGATTTACAATTCTCCACATGTTGAAGCAGTTTGCATGGGGATGTAATAAGAGTGACACTCAGCATTTAAAGAGTCTGTAGTGTAGTGTGTTTTTTCTGCCTTTCCTAAAACCACAAGCAGAAGTTGTGTGTAAGCTACAGTCATTAGCATGCCTGTCTAACTAGCCAAGGAGCACATCATTAACTAACAGGTTAACATGCAGTAATTAGGATTTCAGTAGCAGTAATGGCCTAGGAGTGGTAGAACATGATCATGCAGGATAAGCATTGATAAGAGCTTTACAATAGTTTTTTTTTTTTTACAAAAGTTTTCTTATTTGCAATTTTGCAAAGCTCAACATATTTCACTTACACTTTCTATAATTATTTTCCTTAACGTAACCAAGTAGCTTTGCTAACTTAACCTAACCAGACTGCAACCATTTCATAATGTTAAAGTCCGGGTAAAGTCAAATAAGAGATTTATTTGAAAAAATATTTACCAAATATTATCTAAAAAACATGCATTTCTGTATTTAGGATTTTTTGGGTGTGTATAAGGAGGCAGCTCATCATAACTCCGGCCCGAAGAGTAACCTTACCAACATTGATACGTTATAACATTTTCTGAAGCGAACGTAAACTCGAGTCAGTGGTCATAGCAATGGAAGCTTACAATAATGTCTGTAGTAATATCCTACGTTATCATAAATTCAGGAGCATTTTATGAACCTAAGAATAAACCGTTATTGCCCATGTGTAGTCGTGAGGACCTCCATGCCAAAGACAACACCACAGTCAACAGCGGCTCACAGAGACCAGATGTGAGTGTGTTAGATCTCTGCACTGCAGAACACCCAAACAAAAACACAAGATTTATTCTCCGTAGTTTGTACGGCATGAACATTATGAGTTGACATGTAATTTTATGCATGCATGTGTCATACATGTTTTACTCACTCAAACTAAAGCTACTCTTCCACTGTTATTATCTTAGACACGTGTCCGTACGCTTGACTAATTAGACAAGTAATTTCAACTGTTGATGAAGATCAGATATCAGGCATTTCGGAGCACACAATACGGCTTTTTTTTTACTATTTTAAAACCTTTTTTTTTTTTTTTTTAAACTTGCCTTTTTTTCTTCTGATTCAAATTTAGCTGGGTGTTTAAACACATGTTTCTGTGGTGTGGAGTCACATATATATATTTTGCTTTACCCAGACTTTAACCTCTTGTTAAATACTGTAACTGTAATCCTGGAGAAAACATGTTTCCCTCCAAATGCAATTGAAATGGCAGTTTTGTCGTATGGGAATGTCATTTTAGGAGAAGGGGTTGTGTTGCAAGATGAGAAGATAGACAATAGTGGGCTCTTTTCTCACTGTTACCCAGTGATTTTATTGCCTAGAATAAGAAGCCTGCTATTGCCTATGTCTTAAATCAAGAGCCCAGTTGTCTCAAAACTAGTGAGAATTAAGGTAAATCTGCAGGTGTTGCAACGATAACTAACAGGGGGCGGGGTTTAGTGACAGACAATTGATATTCTAATATTTAATGCAATTGAATACATCCAGTAGTTATTTCACCATTGGAACATCCACAATTTGCCACTCACAGTGATGAACATATAATTGTACTGTAAAAAAACAAATACATGTAATACATGTACAGTGTAGACAGGCTGTGGTTTCTGTTTACAATTCAACAACACCTTTCTGATTGAAATGTTCGCCCAGCATCAGTAACTGCTTCCCCTGACAGCCTCTGCTGAAATTGCTGGCAAATGATGAAGGGGAATCATTCCTCTGCACTTCAGATGGATCCTCAAGGGAAGCAGTTATAAAAAAAATAATTTAAAAAAAGATATGCGCACACACGCGCGCACACAGAATATCTTCATTCTGCATACGCAAGACCCAAGATAACTTGAGATACATAATTCATGTAAGTTGATGAGTTGATGATGGAAGCCAACACATAATCTGCACACAAACTCACACATTATCGACTCACACATGATTTGTCCGAGGCAGAGATGTAATGAAGGGTGAGCTCACATCAATTCAGTTTACATACATTTTCAAGTAGTTGATTAGAATATTTCTTGTTAACATTCATGGTATAAATGATTGCTAAGTGGCCTCTTATGTAACTTAGATTATCATATTTCCATATGAGCTCCAGAAAGAAAGATTCAGCTCCTGTTTGCTGTAGAGAGATTTTGTTAAATGTCTGTTTTTTATGAGTGAATCAATGTTTTTGACCAGAAAGCTTTAATCTGTTTCAGTGAATGCAGCTACAGTTGAAACCACTAAAATCTAATGGTTGAAACTGCACTTTTCTCCCTTACATATACTATTTTAGTAGCATATATTTCCATTTTTTCCTGTTCATACACCTTAGCTACGAGGCAACAATTTGTTAGACAAGTCACAAAGACATAAATTTAACATATTAATGCTCTTAAACCTTGGCATATATATTATTTACGATTTGTCTTCCAGTGTTTGACTGAAATCCCAATATTTAATGTCCCACTAAATGACTTTTGCAAAGCTGCAAGCTGATCTGGGTGAGCTTCACTAGATGTCTTTACTGTCAGCAGCATTTGTCTCCTCTCCTGTGCCAGAGGCCTCTTGTCTCTCACTGTCCTCTCATCGTCTTCTTCTTGTCTCAGACATCTTTGTCAGGGGCCATACGTCCAATGCTTTCACCTCCATTCATTGCATTATCATAGGAAATACACCACAGAGACTCTTTAGAGATACAGCGGAATCATTTTCATTGTGATTTCGTCACTATATGTGTAAATAAATGTTCCAGGTAATATTAAGAATGAACCATCAGGTAAGTCATTTTCACATCATTGAACACATGCAGGATTTCATCCAGCACATTAAGCATCTGTTTTGCTGTCTCTTGCCTCCATTTGCCATCTGGACTGACATGATTGAAGCATTTAGTGATGTGATTTGTTAAGTACTGTGATAATGCCAACTGACTGTCTTGCTGTCTGACATGAAAGCGCAAGCTGGAGAGTTTCAATCAAAATTCACATCCATTTATGCAAAAATGTGGTTCCTGCTGTGAAACAACATATCATCGTATGAATTGTTGTGTTTTTTCTTAATAAAAAGACCAAACCAATAATGAATTGATCCCACTAATAAATACTGTCTCTTCAACCAAAGCCTGATTTATCTTATCCCTCTGGGCCACAGAGGTCCTCGTAAAAGCATTGTGCAGCTTAAATTAGACCCTGGCTATTTGACTCATGTTTGTGATTTTGTTGGTCATAGGTACGGAAAGAGGCGGATGTTACACAACACACACAACAACAAAAAAAAGATCAATGTAAATATCAAGCCTAGCCCACCGTCAGTAACTGTACCGCCCGGCTCAGGTGTGTTTCAAGCACCAATTAATCAGACATATGATTGGCATATTACGACTCTATAAAGTCGCTGTGGCTGGTGTGTTTGCAAATAGTGGCCTATATAGACTTTTGGCAGACACTGAGTAACATTAACATGAATTAGTAGTCTGTGTCTTCACTTTCTGGCCACGTCCTGAATAAAAATATCCAACATTCAGTCTCCATTTAGCTCTATTTTAATTTCCATGTACTACTGAGTGAAATATCTGCTAAAAGTTCCGTTCTGTTCAGTTTCTGTGTGCGGCTTAGTGCTGTGTAGGTAGCATGGAGTGGGTTAACAGACCTTTAAAAACAGCGGTGGGTTGATGAGAACAATAAAGGCCAATCCCCACTGGACGCGTTTTTAGAAGCGTTTTTGATGATCACTCGCACATCTCGCAGATAGGCAAATAGGATTCCATTCAGTGTGTCAGTTGTGTCACACCACACTGGCTGCGGGAGACGTGTGTCTAGAGACTCCCCGCCTTTTTTTACGCATCAAGTCTATTTTTGAAGCGTTTTCTACATAGACAGCTGTTTAAATCACACAGATATCCTGCTGTATATTTATTTTTAACATATTAACCACATCCACATTGACTGATCAAGACTTGCAGTGTGTTTGTGTTTTGCTCTCCCCTTAGTCGCTACAGTGGACAGGGATGTAAAACCAATCTAGCAGTCAATGAATCAGTCAATCAATATACATTGTAGATTCCTTCCCATGAAGCCATCATGAAAACTAAGTAAATCAGTAAGTTTCACCTAATTTCTACTTTCAGTCAGGTCCACTCTGACAGACAGCTGCCATCACAGTGAGGAGGGAAGCTCACAGACAGACTGGGAGCCTTGATTTATCAATTAACATGCAGTTAATAAGATTTAAACAGTGTGGATTGCACAATAGAACGTATATGTGCCGCTTACGTCTCGCTCCCTGTGGAGGTCCTCAGTAAGACAGAACCAAACGGTAAAGGCACAGCTAAAAAAACTAAAACGATGAGCTGAAAGATGCTGAAATGCTCCATAGAACTGATCCCTATCACATTACATTTTTTTTTTATTGTTAATATAAAAATATTGATTCGTTCTGCTTTACAGATTTGCAAACTCTAAGTAGGAATGAATGAGCTTTGGAAATAATGAGAGACAGACTAACTCAATGTTGGTTTTGGTCTTTTAGTGGAATTGTTGAAATAAAGAAAAAGAGCATAGAAAACAGCAGCATTTCCTTTAAATCACTGTTTAGTGTAGCATTTGGGACTGAAACTCTTCATTACTGTATGTGTGGTTCTTCTAACATGTTTCTCTCTTGTCCACGTGCTCCAGGCTTAAAATAACGAGTGTGACAACCCAGCTAGAGGAGGATCTCTCATATCATCACTGCCATTTCACATGGAACTCATCTTTGGAGTTGGACTTTGTACAGAAAAGAGGATTTAAAAAAAAAAGATCACAACAGCAACTACCCAGCAGCAGCCAGCATTCTCATGCTTTTCAGAAAAAAAAGAAATAAAAAAAACAATAAAAAGTGACTTATCCTACTACTTTCTCATATCTACATTCCCACTGGACATCATGTGAATTTTACAGTGTTGACTCTTGTTGAGCTCTGCCGTTGACCGAGGCCGGTGCTGATGAAGGAACGGACGTATGAAGGGTGAACAAAGTGTGGCGAAGGAAGTGAATGGAAAAGGAACGTTGCTGGAAGGAAACCTGGGGGAGAAGTAATGCAAAATGAAAGTTTTTTCGTTTTGGTTATCACAACTGGAAGAAGTTCATGCCTACATTTTGTGGGTTTTGGAGAATTTTACTTTCAGTTTGTTGTCAAGCTTTGGTATTTGGACGTGAACTGGTGTGGACTAGTGTGTTTGAAGGTCACGGAATGTTTGTTTTCAGATTGGTGTGATGGACACGAGGAAGGAAAAGGAAAGAAACCGAGCCTGAAAGGAGCTGTAGCATAGTGGATAAACATGTACACCCAGCAGTCTGCTCTCATAGACTACAATCCATTTGGTTCACTGTGTTTATTTAAAAAAAAGTGCACTGAGATGCTTTGAAAACAAAAGTGGTTAACAAGTGATATGATGCCCTTATATAGAGTAAGGAGTCCGCAAGTTGTGGTCTGGAGAGAGGAAAGTGACATAGTGTGTACTTCAGATTGAGAAACAGTTTCTGTTCACACTGCATCGCAAAAGTAAGCTAAATCATGGTCAACATGTTGACCCTCACTCAAAGAGCTGTGGTCACTTGTGTAACCACTCAGGTTGCGTAGTGACGCAGTTTCAAGAGTTTCCTGGCTGGTTGCTTTTTGTCAATGATGTGTATTAAAGAGGATATAAGGCATTCTGTTTATAAATGATTTGTGTTTTTGAAAAGAGGGGCAGAAGATTGTTCTCTTGTTGAAAGTATAGATCTAAAAGCATTTTTTATTTTTGTTGGGTTTTATATAAATGTATATTAGGGTCAAAAGGAAAAAAATGGAAAAACTGAAGGAAAAAAAACAACAACAAAAATTACCGACTTCTTAGTTGTATATTAATATCACATTGTTTGGAAAGCACATCTCATTTGATAAAGGTTCACCATGTTTGTAAACAAGAAATAACCACGTAACTTAAATGTGTGTCAAATATTGTCGCATTACGCTGACGATCACCTATTTATATTTTGTATTTGTCAAAAAAAAAAAGTTACAGAAAAGAGTTTATCTGCAGTGTTCTTTCTAAAGGCGATGAATTACATGTTGACTGACAGCCCTTGCATCTTTAAGCCAGACACTCTGGAGGGGGTCAAAGGTCAGACAGAGGTTACAGGACAGACGAGACGGCAGTGTTAATAAAGGTTCCTTATTTTTTCTTCCCGATGCATTGAAGTTACCGCCAACCCCTGAGCCCTCCTTCACCAGTGCATCTTAAAGAGAAATATTCAGTCGTGAGCATGAAGACAAACTGTACAGATGTTTATATTCTATTCTTTCCAAGTGCCAGTTTTTTTGTGGTGTCATTTGGATATTAACTAATTCATTCATGTGCAAAAAGAGAGTACATGCAGGAGGACGAGTGGATCTGGATGTTTAAGGCAAAATAAAAGATTTGCATCACACTGTACAAAACAAAGCATCAAGTTTGGTCATATAGTATATATTTTTACAACAATTTAGGATGGGCGGTTGAAATGAAGAAAAGCAGAGAGATACAGAATCATATTGCAATTTCTCTCTTGGTTGGTGAGACGGCACTTAATGTGTCCAGTCTCCTTTTCAGCCTCAGTCTGTCAGTGAGACAGAGAGAGAACACACGTTGGTATCACTCATGCGTCATCAAGGCGAATGGCATGTGCCTGCATTGAAGTCTGATTTTTCTTTGTGACGTATGTGACTTTATAAAGCTTGCATATTTTACACAGTGTTTACAAAGATGTATGTTGTGGTAAAAATCAATAAACTACAAAAAAACTTACTGTATAAATTTTAATTTCAGAGGTTAAAAAAAAAGTTATAATACCCAGCATCCCTTTTGTGTGTCCTCAGAAGTGTGTGCTTTCATTGGACAATACTGAACCCTTGCAACAAAGACCCATATGACTGTCTACTCCTGACTGCACTTTGCAGTACCACAACCAAAGGATCTGGAGTTGTATTTACATGCATTCTTAAGAAGGGGGTTTTGGTTTTGTGGATGTACAGCCCAGTGTACATTTACAAAATAAAGAGCCAAGCAACTGTGCTGTAAAATAACCGCAGGACACGGACACACATTGAATCGAACAAGTCTACCTGTGTAGATATATCTGATTCAAGACCGTCAAAATAAAGTACTACTCAGTAGCAGATGTGTTTGTACCTATCATGTGCCTTAACCTTTTCCATGGTAGATAAAAATAAGTGTGTTTTATATAACTTTATTCCTCCCTCTCAACTGTCATCTCTCCATCCTGTCTGTTCACCTCTCCCCCCTTTTCCTGTGTCACCCTCCCTCCCTCCCTTTTCCCTCCACTCACTCATTCATTCATCCTGCACCCTCCTTACCCCACCGTCCCCCTTCAACCCCAAGTAGAATAGACTGTTGGTGGGTTTCTGCCTTGTATCACATGTATTATAAACTTTTAAAAAGATAGAGTCATTCAAATAATGGTTTTGATTTCCTAGAGGAGTAAAAGTTGTTAATGCTTTCGTAGCGAGCAGAAGCGATGCCACAGTGACAGAATGTATTATGTTAATTTTACTAATACCCAGAGGCAAATATTACGCTTGTTAAACATAACGGAAAAATACTGGTTTGTAGAGTATAAATTTGGTGTGTTTTCAATAAATCATGCCTGGAAAGAAGCTGGTGCTCGGCTCTGTGTCCTATTTTATATAATGTTATTATTTTCCAAGGTCTAAAGTCGAGATAGGAGCCCCTAGAGGCTACTATGCTCATTACATACAGCCCAGAAATACTCAGTTGCTCATAAAGTTGGAATAAAATATTTTTTACCTCTTTCCATGAAATAATTGTGACAATGTGATTTATTATTGACGGATAAAGTTTATATCTTCTCAAAACATGTTTAATCAATCTCCTCCAAACATCACAATGAACATGAACCACAATTAACAGAGGATTGTGTCTGAAAACAAAATGATTGTGCAACTGTGTATAAAGGGTCAGCTCACCAAAAAATGAAAATGTAATTTAATTTGTGATGCTCACAGTTTATACTTGAAGTATTTTTTTTATAAGGAATAAAAATGAGGAAATTGTCCTTGTGTAAAGTGTTGACTGTGTGCTATCCAGAGTAATGGAAAGGACACTTTCTGGAATTTCTGTTGATTTTTTAAATTTCCTTTTTCAATGCTTTTTACATGGAATTTAATGACTCTCCACTGTATCAGGTGGACCCAGAAATCTAAGAGATATTTATCCCAAAACCAGTACAAAGTAAAGCTGTTTGCATTCACCACTGGAGGTAAATAAGAAAATACTTATTCAAAAATAACAATGCAATCTGTGTTGTTGAGAAAACATTTCTTCAATTATGTCCTTTTTTTGGTCTGCTACACTGGAGGCGTTGTCTGTGGAGGTCAAGTAATACTTAAACCATGTGAGGTAGTGTCGGTAAATGACAAGGGTTCAAGCCTCAGTGTTTTTGGATCCTCTTTGAATAAGCTACTAAATTCACTCCAGCTCCTGCGGCCCTGAGCTACTTTTAGTCATGAAAGAACGTATGGGAGTCCACTTTTGGAAATGTAAATTAGACTGAAATGATGATGTTAGAATGATAAAATCCTTATGAAAGTCAGTGACTCACTGTAAGTGCAAGCACATTTGGAAAAATGTTTTTTCAAAACCTTTTCAACATTTGTGCTCTTGATAAAATGATGATTGTTGAATAGAATATGTGGGTTTAGATTTGGCGTGAAAAAAATCTAAACTTCGTAACTTTAAAAGATAAAGCAATTACTCACCAATGTGAGTGGAAATATGAATTAACACTGTATACTCTACCTTCTGTTATATGCATTGACCTTTAAACAGCTGACATTTAGAAAGTGGTGAAAAGTAACTAAGTACATTTACTCAAGTAGTTTACTTAAATACTCATACTTTACACACCGCCTAAATACATAAACTAGGCCAATTAGATACTATACACACATACATACTGTACAAACATACTATAATACTGTACACACATTATATACAAACTGTACAACTTTTCAATGACTTTCTTACTATTAAGACCCCTTCCCACCTTTCCAACATTTAGGCCAGGATTTCACGTCAACTTTTTAGCTTTTATCATTCGCACGCATTTTCTGCAGGGAATGCATTTTCTAGTTCTTATGTAGGCTAGTTAATAGTTTATAATCATATTGGCCTATGGATGCCAGTATTACAAAAATGTACTTTTAACATGTGACCTATGTTTTTCATGCAGAATATGTATAATTAATAATAATATTATAGGCTATTCATATTGATATTCACATTAATATTTATTGCGATTCAAAGAAATATAAAAACAATGTTTTATTTATAAACATGTTTTCCTAAATCAGTTATTGAATATGTCTCATTTTGAGTCGAATGTGTACGAGCCTTTTTTTTTTCAGGCAGTTCTCTAGCCAGCACATACCGGGCCCGGGTCCTTTCATAACAACAACATGGCTGCCTTCGGTAGAGGCAGGATCCGGTGGAAAAGGCATAAATTTCAGCATGTTTTGACAAAAAACCTGACAGGTAACGGTAAGTAGCTCAAATAATTTGTGTAGATATTGGGAACAGAACGGGCTCGTGCTATTAGCTGCAAGTGTTAGCAGGTGACAGTAAGCTGACTTACAAACACTGATGTAACTGACCGTTAACTGACTTGTTATATGTATCCTGTTAATTACCGTAAAATACATTCACCTGGTCACACTCACGCCATCTCCATTGTGATAAAACTTTTAGTTTAAAGACGCTCGGCTGCTTGGTTTCATGGACGAAGACTCTAGACTCCTGAGAACTGACAGCTCAACAAACAGAGCTGTTGCAACACATGTTCTGTGGTTAAACCTAGGGCTGGCGATATGGACTGAAAGTCATATCCCAATATATTTACGCTGAATGTCGATATACGATATGTATCCCGATATTTTTATCTCAAAGTGAGAGCAAATGTTCCGTCAAAGTCAAATATGATATGTCACAAGTAGTTTTGTTGAAACTGTTTATTTAAGTGAACATAAATACCGTAGAACAACAGGAGTACCTTTTTTTCCAAATCAAAACTTCATAAAGTGCACATTTAAATAAAAATATATGCTAAATAAAAATAGCCAATGAAATAAAATAATCCAATCTTTTTCTGAAATAAATATATTTATATGAGAAATGAAAAACCCTAGTAAGGGCAGCATTTATACATAAAGAAAGATAAAAAATTTGAACTATATCGATATATGTGATATGGTCTAATTCCATATCAAAGTTAAAAATATATCGATATATCTTTTATATCAATATATCGCCCAGCCCGAGTTAAACCTACATCACTTAAGAGATACACCTTGCGTGTTGATGAACTGCTGTTGAACTTTTGTTCTACCGATGTACAAATTACTGTGCCAGCCTCTTCCCCTCAGTGGAAATACATAATGCAATATCCTCATACAGGGAAGTATGACTATGACCTGGTGGTTATTGGTGGAGGTTCAGGAGGACTTGCCTGTTCCAAAGAAGGTGAGATCTTCTGTCTGTAAATCTATACATAGCACAGTGATTTCTATGTCATAATACACTGACAATATATCCATAATTTACAGCCGCACAGCTGGGACAGAGAGTTGCTGTTTTAGATTATGTGGAGCCATCTGCTAAAGGTAAAATCCTTTATTTTAAAAATTTTTTTTTTTTAAACCTGCTGTACCAATTTGATGCATAAATTAGTTCTTTGAAGATTTAAAGACATCATCATAAAGTCCTCTGGGAATGATTTTCCAAACAGGTACCAAGTGGGGTCTCGGTGGCACGTGTGTTAATGTTGGCTGCATTCCTAAGAAGCTCATGCACCAGGCTGCTCTGCTGGGCACTGCAGTCAAAGATGCTAAGAAGTACGGCTGGCAGATCTCAGGGCCAATCTGCCATGACTGGTATGTCAATCAAAACTTCTTCTTGAAATGTCACCTTTAGGGGAAAGTAATCCCAAATCAACACAACTGACTGATAGATGTTTATGAGCAGCTAAACAGCACCATCTAGTGAAGTAATTAGAGTAGGACAAAGACTCATGATTGGAAAAATAAAAATTCTTCAATGACAATGGGATTGATGCTGTTGCTTTGTTTTGTTTTGTTTTTTACTGTGCAAAAATAAAAAGTACTACCTTTTTTATTTATTATATTACTACTATTAAATACTCTGGTCTTGCATTGCATTGATTACCTTTTGGATGAACTTTTCCTCACCAGCCAAATGGGTCATGAGTCATTATAAAACTGTCCAAAAATGCAGTTGTAAAAATGATAAGAAGCTGCTACTGTGGGTAATATGAAGAGAATTTCAATATTGATTCTCTGATGAGCTAAATAATTGCTTGAAATTATAGTGTGCTAATGGTATTTATACATTACGTCTGTTTTGAGTTCCATTAATAAACTATGACTGTGAGCTAACACACCCAGAGTAACTATCTGTGAACACTGTAGAATTATTACCTCTGGTGTGTTTTTAGGGCCACCATGGCAGAGGCTGTTCAGAACCATGTCAGGTCTCTGAACTGGGGTCACAGAGTTCAGCTCCAGGACAAGTAAGTGACACAGCTTTACTCAGTCTTTTTTTATAGGCAGAAATGGTGAGTTTCAGTGGAGAGTTTTCTCCCCTTCATAGTCTAAATGTTGATCATTTGATAGTATATTGATAATAAGTAAGGAAGTGTCTGTACATGAATGACAATCTTAATATGTTTTGCTCAGTATGGCCCATTTAATAAGGTGGTAGTGCTACTAAAATAGTCTATTGTTCGAACAACAACAAAACAAAAAACTTTAAGTGCAAATAATATCCCAAAAACTTGATGATAATAATATCTTATTCCAAAATTAGGTATTGCTCATACCTAAATCACTAGTAGTTTGTAAAAAAAACATTTTTTTAAATATTTGACAAATTATAAAGGAGACATTAATAATTGTGCAGATTGAATGGGAAAAGAAACATCTCAAGATTTTTGTCAAAGTGTCACCATCACTTCAGAAAGAGTCAGTTAATTGCAGTAGTTGTGTGCTATAATGCATTTCAAAGGTAACTTTAGAAAACGGAACCCATTTGGGTTAATAAGTGCAACTAGTAGTGAATTAGTTATTAAAACGACGTCACTTTAGGCTGAGGAACATGCTGTACTGGAAAGTATTGTGTTTTGTTACATAAGAAAATACCACATTTATTGAGTGTTATTAAGGGAGAATGACTGTTGTATTCTGCAAGTACTGTCACCTTATAAAGGCTATACTGAGCAAAGCCCTTATAAAGGCTATACTGAGCAAAGCATATTAACATTATAATTAACGTACAGCCACTTTCTCATCTTTAATAAGGACTAGTATAATATGATCATGCAATTTAACTCATTAAAAACTGCTCTATAATGATTAATAAAGAGCCAATATGTGCCTAATACACATGCTAATAAGAAACAAGTTTATGGTAAATATGTGTATTTTAGTATAAGATTTCCTTTATTTTTCATGATAAACTTTCATAAAAAACAGAAATACAATGAAAATAATGTTCTTCAAGGTTTTGCTCACTTCTGTGACGTGAAATATTGCTGACGGCTGAACATTTCTGTTGGCGCTCAGCTGCAGGATTGATAGTGTGCGGCCACATGTTGATTGAGCAGCTGGCTGGAGGGCAAACAGATGTTAACCTCTTTGTGAAATGTGCCCAAGCTTATGTTTTCATACCAATGAGATAATTAGCCTCAGCAGCATATTAATATTGCTTCTAATATTATTTTCTTTCATTTTAATTAACAGCTGAGAGACTATGTTAACCACAGTGCAAAGTATTTATTATGAGTATAATTATAAATGAACATGTCCATGTTTTATGAATTGAGTTAGATTTTCCTGCAAACAATAACATTCTATTGGTGTGAGTAGTACAGTTGGTGTATGAATAGTTAAAACTCCATTTCTTTATATTGTGCAAATTAGAATTTCATTTACTCCATGCAAACTAATGAAAACTGATGAATGAACTTTACACTTTGTACTTTGATGCTCTCGTAACTTTCCCATAAATACAATCATTTAATCATTTAATGATGCTTTGTTTTTGTGTAGTATGGTTGATGCTGCATTGCCCTTTCATGTTTTTTATGTTTATATCTGTATGTTTTTTTATTCTCTTGGTGCAAGACAAATTCCCCAGTGGGGCAATAAAGGTTTCATTAATTAATTCATCTCTATGGCATGGCTTACTTTATGTTGAATTTAAATAAATTCAAAATCAGTTTCATATTAAAATACAAAATAAACAAATGTGTAATGAAAACCCTTCAGGCCATTATCTTTCATCCTCAGCTACTGTAGAGTAGAAATGTAGCTGTAACATGTTTGTGTTTGCTTCTTAAAGAAGAACTGAATTAAAGCTGAATTTATGAAGTATCAGAATTTAGACAAGAACCGGTCTAAACATTTAATCTGCACCCTCTGTTCTCCTGGTGCTTCAGTAAAACAGTATAATAATACAAGCACATAACCAGGAACAAATGTTACATGAGCTCTTTTCAAAAGCCAGCTGGCCCAGCTGTGTTGTTGGTGCCTTTTGAGTTAACTTTGCAAGAGTTGCATTGTATTTCAGCAGATTTAAAAAGATAAAGAATTAACAGGAAATAAGTGACAGAAAGTGTGACTGGAGGTTACAGGTAAAACAGTTACTATAAAGTATATGATCTGCACTACTACAGCAGATTAATGCACCAGCAGGAGCAACCAGCTGTTTCTTCTCTGTTTGCAGGAAGGTGAAGTATCTGAACGTCAAAGGAAGTCTGCAGGATGAACACACTGTTAAAGGACTCACTAAAGCAGGGAAAGAGGTGGGCTGCTCCTCTACTTATTAAGACATCACTGAGAACTGGATTTCAAATATGTATATTATTTTGTAAAGCATGTTATGTACTATTTTTTTATTGCTTGAAACTTGCAGTGTTATTGCATCCAGTAACACTTTATGATAACCATCATTCATAAATGAAAAATGGATAGTTAATTAAACTTAGTTAGATAATACTTAATTTTCTATTTACAAATAATACAATTATAATAGTGTTTACTAATTATTAGTAACTATACTATAAATTATACAATACTGTGAAACTAAAGTATTTGGATTTATTTGGCTGGCTATTAAAGCTGCAACTAATGCTTTTAATTAGAAAATCATTAATGATCGTGTTGCAAAACATCAAGTTATATTAATTTGGCCCCATTCATTTTTTTACTGGTACTCTATAAAATAGATTTGTCACTGATAATATCTATCCAAATCATGTTTATAGATGCTTTACGAAGTATTTATTAACCATTTAACACTGTATAACCATTGGTTTGTATTTGCCATCCAAATAATGTTGCAAATAATTGCGCTTTACAAATCATTTGGTCAGTTGGTTCTCTCCGGGTCACCCAGCTTTACCATTTATTAATGCTGTTTCTTATAAAGTGTTACCTTGCACTCTACTGCATCCACTCTGTTTCTTAATACAGAATACATTTTGCAGGCACTCGCTGTATTTTTCATTTCTCATTAGTAGTTGTAAAATCAGCATTTAACAAAGTTTTATGTTTCTATGTTTATGTTTCTGGATTGTCTTGAAGTGCAAAATCTAAATTCAACACCTCCACACCTGCGGAAAAACTGTTACTTGTTTCAGTAATTTCAAAGAGTTTCAATCATCACCTGAAGCCAGAACACTGTGGAGACCACTTACTTTCCATTGACGCTTCCTTGTTTTCTGAAGGATATGAACAAAAGTACTTCACACTTCCCTCCTCTCTCACACAGATGATCCTGACTGCCAGGAACATTGTGCTCGCCACAGGTGGACGACCCAATTACCCCACAAATGTAAGTAACACTGCAGTCATCATTCACTCCCAACATGTTTCTCCTTTTCTCTGCCAGCATGTGCTGTTGGGCTGATTGGTTACCAGGAAGACAAAACAGATGAGCAAATAGTGATGTAATGTGGTTTGGAAGCATTACACAATGGCACATATACAAGCCTTAACACACAGAAGATAGCAGCTTTTAGAGAGCAAAGTATTTGTTTGATAGTTTGTTGATAAGTGGATAGTTCTGCTTACAGCTTTAACTCTTGGTACAGATCCCAGGAGCAGTGGAGCACGGCATCACCAGCGATGACATCTTCTGGCTGAAGAAGTCTCCTGGGAAAACGTAAGGACTCCCTCCACCCACCCACCTACACTCACACATTAAATTCAATTCCATAATTAAGCAGCAGATATTAACCAGTTAGCTCACTATACGTCTGATTGCATGCTGTGTTGATGGTCTTCAGGGATTCCATAAAGCTGAAAGTAAAAATTCCTTGCTATTTTCTGTGGGATTTTTTTTTTTTTTTTATAAAACCTATCAAAATTAAATATTTAAATATTCATATTTTGCTTGTGCTTGAGTGTCAAAAGAACATCACTCTTGAATACATGCATTTTAGCATGTGTAGGATTATCAGCATCATTCTCGATACAATAAGCTACAAGGGAAACGGGACCTCTAACCCCTGCAGTATTAATGCCTTGCTTTAACTCACCGCTCTACCCCACTCGATGACACGACACGTCCCACTGTCACGCACTGTAATCATTCATCAGTGACATGGAGTTTGTTTTTCTCCCTTCCTGTCAGCCTGTCTTCGCCTCGTGATTCAGATTAGCGGCGTGCATCCTGACCTTTACAGAACAAGCCCTTTAATCCAGCCATTTAGCCGCTGTCATCGCCTGGTTAATTGGTCTTTCCCTGATGTTTCCTCTTGGCACATCACGCAGACGGTGACTCGTGGTTGTGGTATACCTGCGTTGCGGTTGTTGTTTGCTTCACGGTGACAGATGAGCGGAAATAATTATTTCCATATTGAAGCTCCATATTGGCTGTCTGCACCTGGAGAAGTTTTTAATAATTTTTAATTATATATATTTTTTAAAAGCAGATTTTGTTTTGGCTGACTATTAGTGCTTCTGCTCTTGCCAGTGATCATTTTTAGAACCATCAGCTCCTTCTTTCATTTTAATTTTAAAATGTGTGGTATTCCAAATATAGTAGATTGATGTGTATGCTGTTTAACTTTTTGACCACTTGGTGGCAATACAAAATCATTTATAGTCAACAAATACACATGAGTGCACTTTAAACAATTACCACTGTAGCATCCATCCATTCAACAAAACAGCTTTGTATATGAAGCAGAATGATCCATTCAGGGAGCACTTGAGTTCAGGAAGTCCTTTGATGTAAGCGTGTGATGGTTAGTGGAGTCCTCTACCTCCCCGCAGGCTGTAAGGGGTTAGCTTTAGCTTTAGCTTCCTCTAAAGCACTCAGTCTGGCCGGAGCTGGAGATGTTGTTGTGATGCTGAGCTGTCAGATGTGCAGGTGAGGTCCAAGTGGCTGTTTCTGCCGCCAGGGCTGGTGTGTGTGGGGGTCCAGGTGAGTGATGGGTGTCTAATGGGTCTTGGAACACATACACACCTGAGTGACAGATTTGGCCCCGGGGCCGAAACCCAGAGCTGGCTGCCATCGTCATGCTATCAGGAGAGAGCAGGGAGCACGTGCCAGCAGGCTGTGATACTGGTCTCGGGATAGGCCAGTACTTGAATGAGTTGGAACAGAATGAGGGTTTGTGTATAGTGGACAAGGACCACACTTCCCCGGAATATCTTTCAGCAGTGTATTGCAAAGAACCACAGATGGCTGCAGCATAACTTCACAGCTATTACAGAGATGCAAAACATTCACAGGGTCATACATGCTTGTGTAATACCTGTTGATTATTGCATCAAAAAATACATAGAAATTCAGATCCCAAATGTAGAAGGTACATTTACCTGATAAATATTTACTGTAACTTTTTATCACAGCACACTGCAACACACAAAGCTGCTAAAATAAAACAATAAAAAAGTCAATATGGTCCAGAGAACACTCTCCTATACAGAAAAATGAGTGAATTCTACATGAAAACATATATACTTTCATATATTTAAAACTCTTCAGGAGGCTGAGGAAAAGTAGAAATTATTATAAAAAATGCAGGTTCAAAACATTCTCATTGGTATTTTTTCAGAGACCAAAACAGTAACTTCAATATGAGTGGCCTGTGGGACTGTCGGCAAACTAAAATGCCTTCAGGAAGTCGAACCAACATCAGATAAAAGTATCTGAGTTGGCCTCACACCAAGAAACAAAACCACCCACATTCTAGACAGATACACAGGAGTGTCCAAACCAAGTGTTTATCAGTGCTGGAGCTTCTATAGAACTACCCAAGGCTAACAGGCTGCCACAGACTGACAACAGCAAACCTCCTCCTCAGGAGCTGAGGGTTCAGTGGAGCCTTGTGTTGAGCTCCCAACCACATGCTAGCCCTCCACTGTCAGGAGCCAAACCTCAAGAGTTTTATAATGTTTCTGTTTGTTCTGTGGCTCTGTGTCCAGTGTGTATCCATCCAGTGTTGTATGAGATATTAACCACACAGGAGTACCACACATCCTTGCTTTTTCTCACATTCACATTGGCTCTCTTTATTAAACACACAGACTGTTTTATGCCTGTGATATTATTTATTTTTTATTCTTATTTTTCACCTAGCACGGCATTTTGTCTAAAACAATAAATGTAGTGGAGAACAGGAAATGGATTGATGTTGCTACTGAAGATACTAACTGCTGAACTTGCTTTCTCTACACTTTTATATTAAATTGTTAAAGCAAGACTGATTCCCCTTTGGCCACGTAAACAGTGTTAGCATTGATTACTGTGAGGTAATATACAGTAGCTATGTGTGCTACATAATCTGAATACAATTGTTGTATTATATTTATTGATTTTCATATTTTTCTACAGAAATGGACACAACAACAAAACAAAACCGATACATACAACTAGATACACAAAGACACTGTAAACAAAACACCAACCAACAAAATACAATGTATTAAAAGGCTTCAAGAGTCTAGAGGTCTAGACATTTTTGGTTTCACTCAGACACAGCACCCTGAAAATTGCTCGAATTTTACCTTAAAAAGCTGTAGTAAACCTGTTCGGAGCTGGGAATGTAATTTTTTCCCCCAAGTAGTGCACAAGGCATCCCCATTATTATTTTTAAATCTGTAAGCTATTTTATAGCTTGAGAGACTGTTAAGTCACTCTCAGACCTGCCTGCTTGTCCCCAAAATATTCCCATTGTTGAAAGGGGTCAGACGGGTTGTAAAAGATCCAAAGCATCATCTGTTAGCTGACAAATGTAGCAGCTGTACAGACTCCAGACCAGGGGACAATGTGAAGGAAGAAAGGCTAAGGGAAAGGAGACAGTTCCTCAGTGATGAAAGTGTAGAATCATGCTAAAGCTCTTAGCCTAATCTTCTTTAAGCCACTTCACAATATGTGCTAAGTGCAGCTGTGCATTACACAGACAGAGAAAATGGGCACTGGGGCTTTTAGTGGTTTGTGTTAGCATGGACAGGAGCAGGATGTGCCGCGGGCAGGCCTGGCTGTCAGGTAGGGACACCTAAGGGAAGCAGGTCTGGGTTGGAGAGGTAAAAACAAGGCAGAGAAGGGCCTCTTCCATACGGGTGACGGGCATCACTCAGCCAGTTGATGTGTGGACTTGAGCCCTGAACATGGCACACCCCATCTGCAGGGATTAGTTTAAACGCTGGCAATTAGCCCTCCTCAACACTGCAGATCTCAGGGCTGGATTAGAAGTGTTATTCACCTGGACCACACACACACACACGTATATACTGACGCTGCAAGTGCACACATACCTTTTACTGTCCCCGTTTTCTACATGTTCTTCACACGTCTTCACCTCCCTCTGAGGTTGTGAAGTTTTGTAATTCATCACCTCTCTAATTCTAGGATTTTAAAGTAAACATTTTCTACTTTGGACTCTCTTTATTTTATTTGGCAAAAGTGTGCTGCACAAATGATGAAATGTATTTTTATTGTATTATTCGTTCAGCTAACAGCTTCTCTTTATTTGTGTTGTGCAGGCTTGTGGTTGGAGCCAGCTGTATCCTTTGTCTGCCAGACAGCCTGTAAATGGAGCCACTGTATAAAGTCTGCTGGTAATGAGCCGAGAAATAGTAAAGTTATTAACTTAATAAAAAATCATTGGCATCAGACCAGTTTCAAATAAGATTTCAGTTTTCAAGCTGAGAAACATTATGTACTAGACATTTGATAAATGATGATAAATGAAACAATGTGACATATTTCTCAATCCAGTTTTGTTTACATGTGTATGCCTGTGACTTCCCCTTCTATTATAGCTACTGTCTTGTTGTCCAAGAATGTCATATTGTGTTATGGCCACACATCAGGTGCTCCTGTGCATGAAAATCTCGAAATATACTGTAATCCTCAACCTGATGCTGCTCAGATGTGGCTCTGGAGTGTGCAGGCTTCCTCACAGGCATCGGCTTGGAAACCACAGTGATGGTTCGCAGCATCGCCCTCCGGGGGTTCGATCAGGTATTGCTCCCTAAACGAACCGTGCATATTTTGCATAATCCTGATATTGATTTTTGTCATGTTTGAAAGTGGATATTCTGTTGTTTTTTGCAGCAAATGGCAGATTTAGTGACAGACTACATGGAGGCATATGGGACTAAGTTTGCAAGGAAGTGTGTCCCAAAGAGAGTGAACAAACTCTCGTCAGGAGCCCTGCAGGTGACCTGGACTGACACCAACACAGGCAACGAACACAATGACACCTATGACTCGGTGTTATGGGCAGTTGGTGAGTATGTGTGTGTTGCTGAGTGTGGGTCACATGACAGGATGAGTTCATTTAAATCCAAAACAAGTCTGAATTCATGTATAGGTGAAGAATGGAGCAGTGAAGTAATATGCTTGAACACAAACCTCTCAAGTACAACATCTTGAAATGGTGGACACTCATTTGGCTTTTGGACACTTGGGTAAATGAGATGCCAAAGCTTTAGACTTTAGACTTGGGCAAAGAAAATTAAAATGGTTGATTGAGATTTTTTTGAAGTTGGGTTATATGAGGTACTTATCAATAGTCAGTGTATTAACTCCAGTAGATGGCTGTCAGCACATCCACAGTTTGGAGCATCAGGCTGGAATACTGGCACGAAAGCTAAGCAATGTACTGCTGAGGACGTGAACAGCAGCTTAAATGTATTTTAGACACTTAAAGAAATCAATATCAGTTTAGGTATACACTTTATTTTTAACATGTTTACCACTTTACCTTGCCAACTGACATCCATTCCAAACAGGGAAGGGAAACCGTTGTATCCAGCTATGCTCTCTTCAAAGCCACCTGACTCCAAAAAACAGTAATTTTCCCTTGCAGAACACAGGAGTTGCTGATCTACCGCTTTCCGTATTGTTTGTGTTATTATGTGACTTTGGCGTGTTAAAGCTCATATAACACAAACTAACTAAAACTCTAGGCAAGCTGACCACCACCTACTCTAGTTAGTACACTGACTATGGATAATATCCCTACGTCACTAAAATGAGGGCTCAAGACTTGATCTGGGCCTGACTTATGACTGCCTGATAATATCCAGGACCAATGAAAAATACATGAGACAGTGCCAGACATTTCTTGTTTTAAATATTACAGTATTAACACTTAATAACTTGTAACTGAGTTATTTTCTTAAGACTCATTTCTATTGATTTAATAAGTGAATGAGACTTATCTCTACTGAATAACAGCTCTTTTAATCTGATACATTCAATTTAATCATTAAGCCACATTTTTTTTACTTAAATATTATATGGATATTAAAATAAATTATGACAAACTCTACTTACAAGTTTGTTAAATTAATGGAATTGATAAAGTTCACAGGACAGTAATTAACTGCATATGTTATTCCCTGTTTTTACTCTCCACGGTTCTACATGTAATACACCAGCCATACTGTTTCCCACATATATCCCTGAAATAAAACACCGGTATGACTGTTCTCCATGCTACCATCAGTTTCATTGTCAACCTCAATAGAGTGCATAGTCAGCAGATAGCAGAGGAATTAAGGCTGAAAACAAAGTAATAAAGCCTGAGTGATGGGAATGGCCAGGGGAAGTGTTGATCACCCACCGCTGGTTTTCTGGTTGGAGAGGGGCCGGACGGGGCAGGATGCACCCAGGCACAGGGTCACCACGTTCCCCTCTTTGTTCTCCCGCTCTGGGCCTTCCTGCCCATGCCAGCCCTGCGGAAACTAACCCCGCATCTGTCACTGCCATCCCTGCCCGTGCACAGCCCTCTGCCTCCCATTACCACCAGTCCTCCTCCTCTTCTTTTTGCTATCCATTCTCTGTACTATCTTTTCACTTCTCTTGTTCCACCAGCAGTATAAGTAATATTAGAGGGAATATCTGTCGGGACTGCTGCCGTCGGTTTATTTACGTTGAGTGGTTTCAAAAACGGTGACTCTAAAAATCTGACTACCAGGCTTTTCCAGTGCCCCAACTGTCGCTTTTGTAGGGGGTGGGGGGGAGGGTCTCTCTTTTGCTCTATGCGTGTGACAGCGACAAGGATGTGCGTGACCCTGCAGCTGAGATGACGTTCATTCTTCCCTGCCGTGGCTCAATTCCCACATGGTCTCAGCGTGAGACTGCTGGTGAGAATGATATTTGCATTGAGTGCATGTATCAGTGGGTACTCTGACATGCGTGAGATGTTCCAACCCTGATGTTTCCTATATTCATTAGAGCATGAGGTCTCACCCAGACTCAGCAAAGCACGTGCTATTTTAGGCATTGGCAGATTAATTTAGATTCCAATCCACAGTGCACAGTCCCAGTATTTACCTTACATTTTACATTAAATGCAGCACATGATTTGTTATTTATTATTATTCATTGTTCACCTGAAATAAAAAACTACACCAGCAGCAATATAACCTTGCAGCAATATCCATGACGGATTTTGTTCCCATACAGTTCAGTGAGAACCAGTAACAACGTGGCCTCTGCTCTTTGATGTATACATGCAGGAGTTATGAGTACAAGGCCACTTCCCTTTACTGTGACCTTACACTAGGGGCCACACAGGGTCCCAGGCCTCTGTGGAGTTATTAAAGGCCGGAGGGGACCGGGGGACTGTATCACCACTGCCTGCCACATCCTTCTTCACGACACTGCCTCCCTCCACCTTTCCCCTGCTCCTTCCTGGCCTCATGGCCGCTCCCCTGTCCAGGTGTGGCAGCAGTAACACACCAGGAAACAGAACATTTCCACGTTTCCTGTCTGCATGCAGACAGTGGGCACATTAGTCTTCCTCCTCTCTGTTCTACACTACAAAAGGATGTCATCGGAAAACATTCCCTAGTTATTGTACGTTTTTGTCTCAGTTTTATAAGTAACTGATGACATCCCTGAATGTTGCTCTCCTGTCTGTAACCTCCCTGTGGGTTTGAAAACATAACTGTGCAAATTGGGAAACAACATTTAAACAAAAATGCACTTATATATTATTCCTGTTAGAGAGATTCTTGGGAAGGATCAGGGTTACTATGAGTGAATATCAACAAATAGCAGCATTCACAACAGTGTGAAGAGAAGTATGTGAAATTGAACATATAAAATAAATACAACAAGCATTTTTGTTATCAAGGTGTAAAATATGTGTTTGTGCATGAAGAACAAATGCTTTTAAATAGAAAAGCTCTTGTACAGATAAATGCTTGCTGTATGAGTCTGTGTCTTAATGTCTGAAGTAGGGATGGGAATAATGAATCAATGATCGATTAATGGTCGTCAAGAATTTGGTCGAACACGTGGAATTTTTAATCGACTTGTGTATTTTGTTTTTTTATTTTATCTATGACTGCGTAGTCAGCCGATCGTTCACTTCTGCGACCGTAAGTGAATAAGCTGATGAGCTGAAAATTAAGTTGGATAAAGCCACAGTTTGCAAACTGAAAGTTGCAAAAACAATTATAAAACACACAGAAATACGAATAAGAGTATTCATTTGAATAAAACTAGCATACTGTATCAAACCTTGCTAGCATGAATTATT
Source organism: Centropristis striata (assembly GCF_030273125.1). Lineage (NCBI taxonomy): Eukaryota > Metazoa > Chordata > Actinopteri > Perciformes > Serranidae > Centropristis > Centropristis striata. The sequence continues at coordinate 29,223,111 of NC_081523.1, forward strand.
AGGTTTAATTTGATCCAAAACTTATTTTTTTTTTTTTTATACTTATATTTTTATTAGTTTTTATGTCAGGAATAGTCAAACATGACAACATCACAGTACATTCAAATGAAAAATAACATAGCCAGGCAATTGTATCACGTGAGGACGATCAACAAATAAAATTTTGCACTACTCAGTCCAAACAATATATGTCCCTTGGAATGTATCTGGCGGTTATACACCACGTTAAACAGAGCATTAGCAAGACAATAAAATAAAAGTAGAAGGGGGGGGGTCATGAATGACCCTCCTCGTTTGTCAAGAACGCCGTCCATTTTTTCCATCTTGTATAATACAGGCCTTTTTTTAGTCTGAGCAGGAAGGTTAGTTTCTCCATCTGGTGAATTTCTTTAATGACCTCTAACCAGTCAGAGGTTGTGGGTGGGTCTGACTGCAGCCACTTACGGGTGATAGCTTTTTTTGCTGCTGCAGACATTATCCTCAAGAGGTATCTATCATTTTCTGCCATCCCGTCTGGTAAATCACTTAGAAAAAGAGTTGTAAATGGCAGAGGAACCTGTTGTCCCAGTATCCTTCGTATGGTTTCCACAATATCGTCCCAAAAAGGTCGTAGTCCTGGGCAACTCCAAAAGATGTGGTAGTGGTTTGCCTCGTCATTTCCACACTTCCTCCAGCATGTGTGAACCGTTGTTATTGAATATGTTTTCATTTTAGGTGTTCCAAAGAAACGAACAAGGTTCTTCCAACAGAATTCACGCCAATACATAGAACAAGACATGGAAAAAGCATCACCACACATATTATCCCATTGTTTACAGGTTATTTTGTCATTTAATTCTCTCTCCCATCTCTCTTTGATGTATGTTGTGGTATTATCTCTGCTCTTTGCAATGCCTTGGGAAAGCCTTGAAATAACAGATTTACAGGTACCATTATATGCCCGTATTATTAGTTGTATTATTTCGTTTAATTCTGCAGTTTCATTTTCCCGGATTTCTTTCATAAAATATTGACGTACTTGTAAATATCTAAAAAAAACGTGATTTTCTAAGTTATATTTTTCTTTCAGTGCTTGAAAACTTTGTAGCATATTTTTTTCCATTATATTACAATAGGCAGTAATACCCTTATTGGTCCAGTACTTAAACCGAGAGTCCATACCATTCGGTTTAAAATCAGTGTCATGTCCAACCCATCTGATTTTTTTCAATTGATTCCACAAGTTGAATCGTTTCACAACCCCAAACCAGGTGTGTCCAAAACTTATTTAAACACAAAACACATTTAAATATGCAAGATTACTGTGAAAACTAACCTCATGCCTCTTCAGGGCTAAACCACAAAACATTGAACTCCTTGACGTTATCTTTAGAGTTTAATCTCAGTCGAGTTAGTTTTACGATCAACAGGAAGTCCCTTTTCGTCCTTTTTAAAATAAAATTGTTATCAAAACGGGCTTTGCATAGTACTGTATATATATCTTTTATTTTGCCCATGTATTCATGTTTTTATACATACTGGAGTACGTATAAAAACATAACGATTAATTAATCATTAACGTAAAAGATAATCGAGTTGGCAAGTTTCTTTCAAAAATGCCCATCCCTAGTGTGAAGTGATCTTGCCAAGTCTTACTATACTAACTATTAACTTACTAATTATAACATCTCAAATGTCTAGATTAAGCTTCAAGAGCTAGAATCGATTTTCTAAAAAGCCCCTTAAAATGTGTATTTTTGATTTTGGGGTAAACTGTCCCTTAAACTGTCGAAAACTTAGATATTCTGCTTTGGGGACTGTGTGGAAATTATCTGATCAGATTTGATGGACAGTGCTTACAACACAGACAAACACCACCACAAGTAGCATCACATTTTCATTCAAATGTGGCTTAGGTCTAATTGGTGCACAAAGGTACATGTTGTCATCGTCCAATCACTCCCAGTAAAAGGCTGATAGAGAAAACATGTTTTCAGGTCCTTTAAATACAGATGAGAATAATGAAAGTTCTCATTTTGTGATGATTTTGAAGTGGTAAGTTTCAAATGATGACTATAGTTAACATTTGGGTTACACATTTGTTGACAGTGTGGAATCGAAGTCTCACTAAAACACAACAAACTATAGAATTAATTTAACACATTTCCCATTACCTTCACATCTTTTTTTATTATGTACACAAGCTACAAGTTTTGTCTCCAGCTAGCGAGCTCTTTATCAATTTGCATCTTAAAATCCTTTTTGGCCTGAAATAGAATTTGTAATCAATTTTTGGCATCCTGTACGATCTATTCCCCCAAGAAAAACAGTCTCCCCCCCACATGGCGTTCTCTTTTGTCTTTGTTCATTTGATTGATCAGATAAGTGTTCGGCTCTCATTTCAACTTGTGGAGGGTTGTTGTGGCTAATTATCCCAGAAGTGTAGAGGCTTCCTCTTAATGTCACAACAGGCTTTGTTCAGATTGGCATATTTGGACCGTGTGTGTGTGTGTGTGTGTGTGTGTGTGTGTGTGTGTGTGTGTGTGTGTGTGTGTGTGTGTGTGTGTGTGTGTGTGTGTGTGTGTGTGTGTGTGTGTGTGTGTGTGTGTGTGTGTGTGTGTGTGTGTGTGTGTGTGTGTGTGTGTGTGTGTGTGTGTGTGTGTGTGTGTGTGTGTGTGTGTGTGTGTGTGTGTGTGTGTGTGTGTGTGTGTGTGTGTGTGTGTGTGTGTGTGTGTGTGTGTGTGTGTGTGTGTGTGTGTGTGTGTGTGTGTGTGTGTGTGTGTGTGTGTGTGTGTGCGCCAAGTCTCTTATCACTGTTGTTGTGTCCTTGCTGTACAATAGAGCTGTGGTTACTGCTACAGTACAGCAGTGAGTGCAGCAACAGACAGGAAGGCCTGATATGTAAAGAGAGTCTATACCTACCAGTAAGATGGTACTGATAGGAGTTTTTGTATGCCAAAACTGATACTTTTGTAGTAATTGATGGTGAAATTCAGTATTTTCAAAGCAGCAAAAATCAAGTATTAAATGTATCAGCTCCAGATATGTAGTCTTTTCAGGAAGATAAAGCCTTAACAGGTAGTGGACCATTATGGGACGCAAACTCAGACTAATGAAGTACTTCATTTTAACACTGTCTTTTTAGCATTTACAAGTTATATAAAAACTTATATCCTATCAAGCAACTAATGTACAAACTACAAATAGATAATTGATAAAGTAAAACATAGCTGTTAGCATATGCATAACTTACACACACATGCATCTTGCAGAGAAGAATGTATAAATCTTTCACAGACAGGTTTGTATAAAGTTCTGAATGTTTGGAAAATGCTAGTGTTATGTTTTCAAATGGTAGCATCCCCCTGCATTTAACTTATTCAATTAAAGGGGATATTGAAACAACAAAAGTAAAAATAAGAAAATTCAATTTAAAAATCTAAATCAATAAATTCCACAATAATTTCCTAGAAAGCACAGCAATGAGAGAATGACTTGTATATGCAGACTATTCTAGTGTTGTGGACATAGGACAAGAAAATATTTCAAAGTCTTGCTATTGGGAATTGGTCATGATTGGCTAACTTCCCCTCTCTCCTCACTTCTCTGTGCCCTCCATTGCCTTCAACCACCCATGCTGTGGAGCACTAGCCAGGTCCCTGTAGCCCCCCCTGGTCTGAGAAGAGGGGGAGGACGTTGTTCTTCGGCTCCAGCCAGGAAAAAGGGTCTCGGGGTTTGTTATTTTTGCTGTCCGATAGCATCTACACGGGTAGCTCAGGGCTGGGTGTTTATTATGCTACCCAGGCTGGTTGTGAGGAGCTATGTAGAGGGGGGGGGGCGGTCCTTGCCCCATCACCATAGAGACTCTGTGTCGACAGCATCAGTCAGCCGTCCCCCAGGAAGTGTCAGAAATCACACCTTTGGGTGTCCCGGGGGGGCTGATGGGATACCAGTTCCCAGCTGATCAGTTCTCCCCTCTCTCTCGCTCTCTCTCAGCTGGCCAGATATTGTTGTTGTTTTCTGAATAAAGAATTTAAGGTTTGACCTCCAGTTGAAATTTAAGAAAGACTGGTTCTGGTGTTTTAAGATTTGGCTTGGTAATTGTTGATCAGTGCTTGTTTTGTCCAACAATTAGTCCAAAACTCTGCAAAAAGCTGCAAATCCTCCCATATGAGAGGCTAGTTCTGGCCAATATTTGGTATTTTTAGCCACAGCATGGCTGTAGAAATCCTCTTCATTGGTTCAGACTGACATACACTAGCGCTCAAAAGTTTGGAGTCACCCAGAAAATGTCTGTTGCTTCCATGAAAACAAACTGTTTTATTCATGAAATGAGTTACAAAGTGAATCGAAAATCTAGTGAGGACATTGACAAGGATGAGAAATAATAATTTAACAAATCTCCAACTTTACCTCTAGATACTCATCTAGCCTGACGAAGGATAATTTTAATTGCTTTCCAAAGCTGCACAAAACAGTTTTCAGCTGTGCTAACATAATGCACACGTGTTTTAATGATCATTAGCCTTTCAACACCATAAATGTGGATTAACACAATGTGCCACTGGAACACATGAGTGATGGTTATTGACAATATATAATAGATATTTCATCAAATATAACGACATTTCTAAGTGACCCCAAACTTTTGAGCAGTAGTGTATCTTGACTATTGGATGGACTTTCTAAAGGCATTCACGGTCCCCAGAGGATAAATATTAATATGTTTGGTGTTCCAGGGACTTTTTCTCCAGCACCTCTACGGTTTAGACAGTTTGCGCTTTGAGTGAAATAAATTGAGAAATATTGGGTGGATTGCAGTGAAATGCGCTGCAGATATTCTCAGTCTCTAGAGGATACATTTGAATGACTTTTCATCCATCAGGTCAAAATGCTAACAGGATAAACTAAACTAGTGACCATGGTAAACATTATTTCTGCTGAGCATCAGTTGCTGTGGTGATGTTTGCATGTTGATGTGAGCATTTAGCTCAAAGCAACACTTTACCCAACAGCTTCATAGAGCTGCTAGCATGACTGTAGACTTAGTCTTGTTGCTTGATAAAGGAGAACAATTAGTTAATGATGCATCAGATTGTCACTCATAATGTGAATCAGGAAACCTTATTGTTGTGGTAAGTCCTCACTCTTAGTACTAAAATTGCACACTACTTTAGGTGTTAGGAGCACTGTGCAAATAACCCCCTTTAGCAGTATCTAGGCTTTTGATAAGTCCTGTATTTCTTGGATAATGTTTTCTGTTGGCAGTGCTGGTACATATGTTATAAACACTGTACAGAGAGCCCCTCTCCTCTCCCACATTTCTAAATCTCCTGAGTTGTAATGTAATATTCTCTGTGTGTTGTTTCCTTCCATTGACCTCAGGCAGAGCCCCTGAAACCAAAGCCCTGGGCCTGGACAAGCTGGGTGTGCAACTCAAAAAGGAGACGGGGAAAATAGTTGTGGGCGCTGACGAATCCACCTCAGTGCCAAACATCTATGCTTTTGGTGACATCAGTGAGGTAGGTGCTTTCAACAGACACTACACTGACAGCAGAACCAGCCCTGCCCACCAGCCCAATCATATGATAAATGCACCACATAATTATAATATTGGACTTCATTCAGATTGTGAAATACAACACTCTGTCAAAGTTGCTGTCGTCCACACCCTTCACTGTAAATGCTTTAAATTTAAATCTCTATGCTAGTGTGGGTGGTAAACAAACTATGACCTCCACTTATACTCAACAGAAGGTAAATAATCACCAATATGAGTAAAAATGTTTTATTTTCACATTTCCTCATTTCCCTTTCATCTGTTTCCCAACTTGATTAACCATGGTTGTATGCCTTTGCAATCCAGTGCAGTTGCAGTTTACATTCATGTCTGACTCATATGTAGCCATGACCGTAAATAACGCATCAAATATGGATGTTGGTGCGAAGAAGCTGCAGATTCTGAAAAGTGGACACACACACAACTTCAACCCGCCACCACAGTAGAGCTACACAATCACAACAGTTTAAAGGTCGACACCCAAGATTAGTGCCAACAACTCAGTATCTGAGTATATTAAATGTGAAATATGGGCACAATCTGCCCGTCTGTTCCTGAGGTGGCATTGACTAATAACTATAAGTATTGATGATATCACAGTGAAGTTCATCTTTGACCTTTTTGATATAAAATGTAATCACTTTATCAGTTTATTATACCTGTTTTTCATTTGTGCGAAATTCTGTCATAATTAGCAGAGGATTCAGGTTGTGTTTTGTTTACATTGGCTTTAGTCCGTATTGTTTGGGGTCCCTCAAACCCGACTGCTATGTGTGTGAGCTCAACATATTTTTTTTGTCTTGACTTAAGTCAAACCAAATATGTAGAAAGTATCCAAGTAGCAACTCTTTCTTTGGCCACAAATTGAGCTTTGCACATCCGAAAAAGGTGCCAAAGTAACGAGTATTATTACACCAAATAATAAGCATAATTGTAAAGCTATTGTAGGTCACCTTTATATAATGATTGGTGTTGCCACAGTGTGTTCCAGGCTGAGGCAGCCATGTTAATACTAGTTCTACCTGCTGCTTGTAATGTCAGTGTTGTTTTTTCACCACGACCAGCTGTGTGCTTCCTTCCTGCCTCCCAGGCTTCATGACACACACACTCTTTTTGATTGACAGTTGGCTTTGATGAGTTATGCCTTACCCCAATATGCCTTTCAGCTTTTATCAGCAGCAGGGAAGTTCTTTTATTCTTTTTTTTTTTTTTTTTTTTTTAGTCAGTTGATATCTCAATTTGTCTAGTACTTTGTTGTTTTTTACCTCTCAGAGAAGAGTGCCAAGAAATGCATTATAATCACGAATGACAGTTACTGGAATACCAGAGCTCACATCCACATACATGCAGAGGTGCAGGAGATGTTTTGGACAACAGGATGTGCAGCGGTAATTTAACAGGTTGTAGTCATGCCTTTAGAATTGCCCTGCAGCCCTACTGTTTCCTGCACTGTGTGTGTGTGTGCGTGTGTGTGTGTGTGTGTGTGTGGGTGTGTGGGTGTGTGTGTTTGTCTGTTTTGGCAGACATCCAGAACAATAAAGACAAAACACAGACATAGAGATTTCTTTTTTAAGTGTGCAGTTGTTTTAAATGTTTAGCAGTTGCCATTTCTGTCAATCACTGACTCATGGCCCACCTTGCCTGTGTATTTACGTTGTATACTATATACATTGTATACTATATATACACTATCTACTCCCAGTATTGTATGGCCAGAAATGTTTGAAAGAAAACCAGATGAATATGGTTTGAACTTTAAACTGTTACTTGTAAACACATTTTAAAGAAACAGACCTATATCTGATGCATATACTGTGTCTTGTTTAAGGGTCGTCCTGAATTGACCCCAACAGCCATTAAAGCAGGAAAGCTTCTAGCCCGCAGACTGGCTGGTCACAGCACTGAACTCATGAACTACGACAACGTAAGACACACACACGCAAAAAATCTCACATGTCAAATCATATCTCATATCTCATATCCACTTTTGCAGAATGTGTATTTTTGAGCCTCTTATGTTTAAAGGGGACATCTTATTAAATAATATGTTTACATGCCGCTTTATGTTCATTTGGGGTCAGGGGAAATTGCTCACACCTGATATACTAAAATGTGTTTGATGTACTTTTGATTTAAAACAAATATGTTTTAAATCTATAATGATTTATTTCAATAGTATTTAAAGAAAAAACAAGTAATCATTACTCCAATAAAACATGCCATGAAAATTGACTGAATTTAATGATTATAATACCACATTTTCTGTCAAACAACTCAGGTGCCGACTACAGTGTTCACCCCCCTCGAGTACGGCTGTGTGGGTCTGTCTGAGGAGGAGGCTGAGAAGAGACACGGGAAAGACGGCATTGAGGTGAGATAAATGTGGTAGATGCATTGCTCTAATTTAGCTGTAAGCAGTGATTATCCAACTGTAATTATTTCCAGAATGGATTTGTATTATTATGAATAGAAGCCCTTTATATGTCCACATTTCAAGTTATATGCATAACATGTAACTTTTTGCCGAGGATTGTGAGGTTGGTGGGATCATGGGAGTTGTTGTCTTCACCACCATTGCCGTTATTATGGTTAGCTTCTCTTGGTTCGGATTAATTCAGCCATCATTGTTCAGGAGGTTTTTTCAGGAGTTTAATTACCTGCAGAGGTCTCCACCTCCACAACAAAGAGACCGGGTGATTTAAACGGTACAACACTGAATAAATCAGTTTACAATAAAAACCATTTAATGGATGTTTCAGAGGGGTCAGATCCAAGCTGCTGCTAACCTTCACTCAGGTTGTTTCCTTTGTAATTTAAGATCTAGACATCCAACTACTAAAATTCATCAATTAAACAACCAAGATCTGAAAAGTGTTCCATATCAATGTGGCTTGAAAATGGATTAAAAACTAAATTTATTATTTAGGCGACCAAATGAAACGGACTGTTATCTATTTCCTTAAAATGACAGCTTTCTCTAAGTTTGAAAATTATAAAAAATATTTGAAGCATTTGGGATAATGTAAGTACACAACTCAACAACACATATAATATGAAATGTTGTTGTTTTGTGATATTCCAATGCTGAAACACATAACATATTAAACCTATAAAATGAAATAGGAATCAGGTCAGATTTTTTTGTTAGTATTTTCTAAGTGATTTTATAACATTACAACACATAACTGCTGCAGTACTTGGCTACAGTTGTGAGTGTAACTTTGTTCTTTTATTAGTTTAGATTCTTCAGTGAATGGCTTAATGCTACACATGCACAAAGAATGCTACACAAGCAGTGTTAGTAGCTTGTTACAGCCATCAGCCTGCAAAAAAAACCCTCAATGTCCCATAACCACTAAACAAACATTGACACGCACCTCCAACACAACAGCTCTGTATTGAACGCACTTGTGTACGTGAGCCGCGTGCCAGATGCCAGCCAACACCTGCACGAGGCCGTCGATAAACGGTTTAGGCGGCGAGGTGGGGCTGCTCGCTATGACTGACAGGTGAGCAGGAGGCCTGATTGAGGTGTGTATGGGGTGATGACAGGCGCGCTTAGATCTGAGGAGGAGCTGCAGCGCCGGCCCCCGACAGCTGCACGGCTCTCACAACTTGTGTCGGCACGTTCTCCCATAGAATAAAACACACCACACATTTTCAGTGAGGAGAAATCAATCATTATGATGAGCATGCATAGCTGTTTTTATTCCGATTTTATACAGTGTTTGAATTGCTGCATTGTTCATGAGAGATGGGTCATAAATAAAACCATGACCCGTTTTTTTTTGGGCGGCATGACCAGTGACTAGATTTACTGAATTAATTAACATTAATGGGCTTTAAATTGGTTTGTAAAACTAATTCTCTCATTAGTCATGCCTTATCGTCTTTAAAGCATTGTTTGTTTATTGTCCTCATGTTCATTTAGCTGCTGTTTTGAGAAAAAGAGATTGCAAAATGTACATAACAAGATTTGTCCTCTGTTTATGTCTATGTAGGTCTACCATGCATTCTACAAGCCTCTGGAATTCAGTGTCGCAGAGCGAGATGCCAGCCAGTGTTACTTAAAGGTAGAGTTAAACTGCAGACCAAAGCTCACAGTGACTTTTGTATAGGTATTTTTGAGCTGATTTTGTTGGCATATCATATGATTTAGTTCTTTCTGCTATGTTTGTCTATACCGCCGTGCATGCAAATACTGCAGTTGCAGGGCAGGAGAAGCGGTGCCTGCTGCAGCAGGTTGCTTTAGACTGCTGCTTGAAGGACAATTTTTTGACAATAATTGGTTAAAAAATGAAATGGTCTGAATGGTTTCACCCTACTCCTGCCAACCTTTGAAGCTTCAGCTCCTCAGTGTAAAATTTCTACCTTCATAGGTGATATGTGAGCGGACCGGAGACCAGAGGATCCTGGGTCTGCACTTCACTGGTCCAAATGCTGGAGAAGTCACACAGGGCTTTGCTCTGGGCTTCCAGTAAGTTCAATTAATCCTAGATTTTATTATACATAAATATGGTCTTTAAGTTTATGTGTTAAAAATCTGAGAGTCACCAAGACGCATATGGAATATATTTAACTGTCCCTGATTCCTTTTTCTCACTCAACACTCACTTGCTGACAGCAATGCATATTTTAAAATTTCCATTTAAATCAATGATACCGATGAAAAATATTGTTAAATGTTAGTTTAAGTTCAGTTTAAATTCTGTTTTAGATTTAATGGTATTCCTGCATGGAGGTCCCCATAGAAAGGTTTTACTGCAAGTATCTTGAAGTCCAGTTTTGGCCCACATGCCTTTTTGTGTTATTTCTAAACAAGAATTAATAACACCTCATGTACAAGAGGCGTTTTGTTAACGATAAATGTCCCTAATGAAACTATTTACTACATCACAGTCACAATTTATAGCTGCGTCTTTCCTCGTGTCTACAAGAGACACAAACTTTTGCTTCAAAGGTAAAACTGATAGCGAATAATAAAAAGAAATTACTGTACATATTTGAGGATAGTAGATCATTTATACAATTGTTAGTCTTGAGAGAGACTGAGTAAAAGAAACATGTTTGACCTCCCTGTGTATTTGTATGTGTCTCAGGTGTGGAGCGACATATTCCCACCTGTTGCATACAGTAGGCATCCACCCAACCTGTGCCGAGGAGGTGATCAAGGTCAACATCACAAAGCGATCCGGCTTGGACGCCACCGTAACCGGCTGCTGAGGTTAAGCACCTCGGTCTCTGAACGCTGCTGAGCACACAGGGTCCCTCTTTGGCCGTAGAAAAAATTTAGCCTGAGTTTCTCCTGCTCTATCTCCATCCCTCTCCTTCTATATGGCCCCAAACTGCCCCAGTTTCACAATGCTCTCTCTGGGAACAAGGGCTCCTCAGGCCAGTCATGCAGATCATCACTGGCTGCCCAGGTTAGTGTCACTGACACATCATGTGATAACCAAAACTATGATTACTCCATACACATGCATGTTGTGAGTATGTCCTTTAAGAGCACAGGGTTATAGATCAGATTAGTGAAAGCCGTGGCTGCGGAGCGAGCATCTTTTAAATAAACAGACTCATCAATCAGGATTAGGGCCTGTGCTCAGGGTTTTGTTGAATCTTACGAGAAGCATGGACCAAACCCGAACGTTTTTCTGAATATATATTCTGCAAATATTGTTGTTTCTCCGGCTGTACTTCCTGTCCATTAGTCTTGTAGGTGACACATACCATACACCCCCACAAACCCCCCCACATGACACTGATGGATGGCCCCAGGGCCGTCGCCACAGCGACACCGCCCCATTTCCCATGGACACACACAAACAGTCAGCGGGCTGCCTGTCAGTCAGCTAGCTAAGACCTGGCCGGGGAGCCCCAGCTTGTTTCAGGTCCAATAGACGCCAGACCCCTTACTTTTCCTCCCATGCCCTTCTCCATCCCGGTGCATGAAAGAATATAGTGGGACTACAAACGTGCTGTATAGATGCCACAGCTCAGCCACAGGGCAACTCTACCTGTTGATAACAGGACTGTGAGAGCTCAACTACAACTGTACTACTCAGCCTCGCCCAAAGGTGGCACTATTGCCTTCCATTTCTCCCTTTTTTTTCTGAGCCAAGAGTGGAAGACAGGATAAAGAAGTCGTTGGATAGAACATAAACCTGAATATATTCAGGTTGCACATTTAATCCCTTTAATCCCTATAAAGATATGTGCTTTTGGATGATGTTTGAAAGCAGACTGGCTTCATTGGTGCCAAACTGATAAGGGTTATCTGTTGTGTATTTACATGGACGGCAGGTTAGGCCTAAGAGTCATCACCCTTGGAGATAAGGGAAGTTGTTTATATCAATAAAGCAGTAATAGGCCCCCACAGTTTGCCAAAGTGCTTAAATGTTCATCTTGCTGCCTGTACTGGACATCTTGGGTTTATTAAGTAGAGGAGGAGGAGGAGGAGGGCTGTCAATAAAGTGGGTTGCTACAGAAATCAGGGGACCTAAGAGGAGGCTGCTGGGCGTAGTTTATTTTTATTTGAAGTCTAATCTGCCCAGTCTGATTAATGATTTCGATGAGGGGAGTGACAGTGTGCCAGGAGATGGAGAGAGGAAAAAGAGAGAGAGAGAGAGGTACCAGGTTTGTTTGGACCTGGGCCAGAGGAGAGAGAGCTGAGTTTCAGCCCTGGTTAGGGAGGGAAGGGGATTCCTGTGTACTCTGTTCAGGGCCGAGGTGCTGACTGAAGGACCCTGACCTCCGCTCAGCAGGAACAGCTTGACTCTATCACTCGGAGCACAGAGGGCTCACATGCTGCGGCGCTGCACGGCAGGGGCCTGGGGGGCTCGGGGTGGAGCGGGGGGGTAAGATGGCCAGGGGACGGACAGACCCAACCAACCAGCCAACCAACACAACGCCGAGCGGTAGCAGTGTGTTTGCCCAGGGTAATTGATTCTATGTTCCTGTGCTTAACGAGCCACTTCAGAGACCTCAGGGTGGGCCCAAGGCAACGTGAGGGAAGTTATTGAGGCCATCAGTGTAACTGTAATGTCTGTTTGCTTTTTAGCCTGCACTTCCCTTCTGCATTTTCTCCTCTGCTCTGTCTTATACACAGTATGGCTGCCCTGTCACGCGCACAAAATGACAATTGTTATATAAAATCTGTCTAATTTAAATTTAATTGTTGATCGGTCACTCCAGGCCCAAGACTTCACCAGCTAGCCTCAGCTGTGCCCCACGGGAGGGGTCAGGGTTCAACTTTCAGGTCGGCCAGCTAATGATGACCTGCACTAAAACCCAAAACTGGGGAGTGCAGGCCTGATGTCACTTGGCTGCAAACTTTAGTTGTTGTAAATAGAGAAGTGTAATTTTCCATTAAAGCTTTGTTATACATTATTTATATGTAAAGTAATGCAGAGTGTCACTATTAAAGTAATGATGTCTACTGATTGAGTGTTCTGTGTTCTTTATAAATGACTGCATGGGCAATTGCATTTGTATTGTGTATTCATGTGCATTATTTGTACACATTGGCATAAGCGTACAGCGTGTAATGTGTGTAAAGAGTTCCTCTTCACTGGGCTGTGTTTATTTTGTAAAAACAAAGTGTATATAGTTGCTGAGAGAAGATGAAACTGATAGCTGTGGTACAAAAACAGAGAAGTAGAATGCAGGAAAAACAACAAGTATAAGGGCTGTGAATCGATTTAACAAGAATTAATCTGGCTTTTTGCTGTGATTAACATGAGGGTGCCTTGTAATAATAGATATTTGTCTGTAAAGGGGAGACTCATGGGTACCAACAGAAGCACAGAACCTATTTTCATTATGATATCTTGAGGTGAACAGGACCTCTTTGAAAATGGTCTTGCTAGTGTTTCCTCAACAAAATGTAGTTTTTAAGTAGACCCCTTCCACACAAGATCTCATGGCATGGTTGGTACCAGTGGGTTCCTCAGCTCTTATAGTTTCATACTGGTCTCGATCTTTAGCCTGCTTCAGCCCAGAATGTCATTTGTTTTCAAATATTTCAAAATGAATCGCATACATTTTGACAATACTAGCATAAATATATAAAGTAGTAATATAGATGAGGAAGGAATAGGTAAAGTATTTTTTATATGCTTATACCATTTCTTGCCAAGAAATAATTGAGATCAATACCACTGTCAGGTCTGTAATGTAAATATGAAACAATACAACCAGCAGCATGTTAGCTTAGCCTAGCAAACAGAGAAATGCGATGCTTCTGTTAGCGTGATATTACCATACGGAGAGAGACTTTTCTAACACTCAGCAGAAAAACAAATGACTTTCTCAAATTCTCTTAAAATCTTCACAATTCCTATGCAGAAAATTAAACATTTTTGTTTAAATTGTTGGGGGAAAACCACTGATGGTGTCAGTCTTAATATGTATCTGTACAGGTTTATCTTAAAATATGCCACATGGCTCAGTCTTATATTAAACAGTGTCACAAGGGGTGGTCACACTATGACCCGGAGTCGTCTCTGCTGACAGGCAGCTCTGCTATGCAGCCCTGTCACTCAACCCTCAGCACCAACAATGGCACAAATTCCACTGTGTTTGTTTGGTTAAGGACAGAGCTCTCTGAAACCCCTGAACCTCCTCAGTATCCACAGCAGCCTCACTCACCCTGAGAATGAAGTCAGTGTCAGCCCTAACCCAGACAGTGGGAGTAAAGTTCACCCGCAAACTCAAGAATAGTCAGTCCCATTAAGCAATTGTCTCTCTTCTGTCCCTCCACAATGGAGCAAACAGGCTAAATCCACCTTGAAATGCACTTAGTAGAACATGTCAACATGTCAGGGTGCGCTCGGTCCTACGCTCCGTCTTAATCCAGCCCATTGAACACTGACAGTTGTCTGTGAGTCAGACATTCACAAAGTCTTTGTCACTTCAGGTCTTGAGCTGTAGCAGCTACGCTGGAAGAGCAGAACCCTCAGACACGCTAAAACACACATGCCGGGTTTACAGCCCCGCAGCCGGAGCAAAAGCCTCAGCAGGAGGAGAAACCGATACATACCTTGTGTAAACATTAGCAAAAAATGACGCTAGGAACAGAAAAGGCTCAACCTAGGAGAGGATTATCCCTGAGAAATGAATAGGGGCCAATTATGACTGCTCTGTTGTATTGCCAGTATCTGGCTCAAGAGCTGTCAGACTGAGATGCCTGAGGGCCTGGACGGGATGTAGTAGTTGGGGTGGGGGTCCTCAGGAGGCTTGATTTAGAAAGAGGGGCCCTCTGACTGGTAAACCAAGGTGAGTCTCCCAACTAGATGTTGGTGCTCATCTGGCCTCCCAAGTTCAAGACAATTAGCTCAAAGAACTCAAAGAAGCCTAATGGTAGGCTCACAAAAACAACCATGTCCAACCAAGGGTGTTGAGATCAGATTGAATGCTATTCCTGTCATTTGCTGAAAAAAAATTCTACAGCTCACAGATACATTTTAATCTTCACGCTGCAGTGTGCATCCTCCCCATCAGGAATGTCAAGGTTGTCCTATTTGTTTCAAAGGCTATGCATCTGATTTCGCTACAACTGTAGGTCCTAGAAAGATTCAATCATCAAGTTCCCTCCCTTCTTGACTTCCTATTCAACCACAAACATTGAGAAAAGGTAGACGAGGTCAGCTCTTGTCAGAGTGGGATCCTGTTGGTAGCCCAGTAGAGGTGAGGGCCTGTGAAATGAGCTTATCTGGCCCCTGATAAGAGCAGGATACCCTCAGGAATGGTCTAAATTCAATACACATGGCTGCTACAGCGGCTATTTTCTGAGAAGTGGGTGTTTGAAAAGGAGCTAGATTTAGCACTGCGGTTAGTTTTGGCTGATCTCGACCGGTCCAGCCGACCACAGCCTCACGTAGGATAGCAGTGCCTGTGGCCAACAGTAAAAAGGATGTGCTACAATGTCATAGTTTGTGGTTCGGATCCCCAGACGTCACTAAGAGAGCAATTACGATCAGCAACCTCAACTCCTAAATCATTTAGTCAGGTTTATTGCCACACAGGAAGCTGTCTTATTACCTCTGGAAGCTACACAGAGATTTACTGAGCTGCTGTTTGATGGCGGCATACAACAAAGGGACGATGTTTGTGTGTATATGCATGCCAAACCATGCTGATTGGGACAATATCAGTCATTAGTAGTCCAGCGCTGTCTGCATGCAAAAGCAGCACAACAAACCCTGAGGTTTAGATACAAACAAGATGTGTTTGGCACTCAACATTTGGACTCACATTAATTATGATTTTTTTTTGCACCTTTAATAACCTCTTTGATCAAACAGATGACACATAGATTAATTGCTCATTTTATTTTATAGTTCAGCAGTTCATTGCTTTGTAGTTGTGTACAGTTTGTAGGGATAGTTAGGATTTTTTACAAGGTACGGTAGCAAGCACGAGTACTGGCACAGAGGTTAAGCAATGTACTGCTGTGGATGGGTGCAGCAGCAAAACATGTTCTAGCCACCAAAAAAAAACCTTATCAATTTAAGTGTGTGCTGTATTTATATATTTGCCACTTTACTTTCCCACGAAACTGCCGTGTTTAATTTCATGTGAGAGGAACTGAAGATGTTCTATGCTCTTGTTAAAGTGGTGTTACCAAAGTCTTTTTTTGCTCAATTAAATATATTTTGCTACTACTCCTGGCCGTTTCTCCAAACTGAGGGTGTGTCAACCGCCATCTACTGTACATAATACGCTATTGTTTTGTATTGGTAAGTTCCTCACAGAATCCCACTCCACATGAAAAAAGCCTATCCCTTTAAATGTCTTCAGAGTGGTTGTCTGTCATTCTGGTGTTATTAGTGATGCTTGCTGCTTGACTGCAGGTATGGTAATGTTGATTGGTTAGCTCCTCTGGCCTTCCCTTTAGCGCAACCAAGAAGAAAAGTCCATAGACTGTATAGCAGAAGTGAATGTAGTACTATCCTTTTGAATTCTCAAATTTGGCATTTTTGCTGTCACAATCCTGTTTTGATGCACAAGCACGGAGTGGATAGCTGGGAAGACACTATGTTATCAGCCTTTTGTCTATTTTAATATAAATTGAAAAAGATATACCGAATAAACATCATGCTGTATTAAAGAAGACTTGAAACTAGCAATTGTGACCATCAACTTATCAGGAAAATGTTTACTGAGGTAGTGAATTAAGTGTAGCGTGAACTTCCCCCAAGGTCATTTTTTTCCCCATTGATTTCTATAAAGCTTGCCTTATTTTTACAACCAGTGGAGGCGCCCCCTGCTGGCCACTAGAAAGAATGCAAGTTGAAGGCACTTCTCACAGAGGCACTAGGCTGTAGACATTTAAACATGTTCATTTAAGTATTTCTGGATGTCTGACAAAAACAACCTGTCAGATTTATTGTAGAAATTTCCATTTGGTAAGAATTATTTAAAAGACATAAGACTGATTTATTTGGTAATCTTCTTTAAAATATGACGCAGTGTGTTTGATGAAATTATCATTTATGATTGATAGCTTTTACAGTTAAAATCTCACATAGATCAAACCCTGATACCGAGAGAGATAATCAACATAACAAGCCTCTGCACAAAAAAACCCACAGTTACTTCATTACACTTCCTAAACTTGCCAAACACTAGCTGAGGAGAGTATCAGTATCAACACCAAGCTGACAGTGTCTGCTCTGGGGCTCTGGTGTTATCAGTCTGAGTCATGTCACATAAATCAAAGTTCCTTCCACTGCCATGATGGCTTCCCACTCTGCAGCCAAAACATCTGGCTGTAGATGCCTGGGCCTGAGCTGACAATATAACTGGCACAGATTGCAATTCCTGCCGATGGCCCTTTTCATAAAAATGCATATAGTAAGAACACACACACAATCTGAGCTGCAGAGATGGTCTTGTTATGTGATGCAGATGGACTGCAGGCACAGCTCGCCCTCCGGCTGCTGTCCATGCCTCTCTGATTGATTCTGTCTTTCCTGTTTAGCCATTAAAAGATCGGTGTGGTTGGACAAGCAGCTTGTGAATGAATCACAAACACACACACACACACACACACACACACACACACACACACACATTCTGCATGCAATGTGTATCTGCTGGCTTTGCTTCTGGAGCTCACAGTTATGCCTGTCTGTGTTTATTTGTTGGTCACTGATCTGATGATAGAGGGCTTGCATGGTATGTTTTGTGTGTGTGTGTGTGTGTGTGTGTCTGTGAGGTGGTGAGTGTGTGGGGGCAGGTGGGAATGTGGATGCGTGGGTGTGTTGGCAACATGAGCCCTCTTGTGTACGGTCTGTATTTGGAGGTCCACTCATGCTACATGTTTGAGTGGCATGGTGTCGTGGCCATGCTGTGAGCCTGTGTTCAGTACACATGGTCTTGCCCTAAAAATAAAGTCGTGGAGACCTATACCTCTGCTCAGTCTTTCCAAAATAAATTTTCAGATGGTTGTGTAACAGGAGTGTTACTGTCACAGCCAACTTTGGTACACACACACGCACAGAGACCAGTGTATATATAACCTTCTCAGTAATTAGCCTTCACAAAGTAACCTTTGGCCTTAATGTCATCCTGTATGACAAATGAAGTAGCAGCAGCAACATGAAGAGTGGTCATTACTGTATGTTTAGGCATCTACTGGAAGAGGAGACGTGGCATGCGTCCCATGCGTGTGTCTCGACTCACTGATCTGGGTTCTGGCCACCCAATGGCAATTTTAGTCCATCTTTATCTTTAAACTTATGCGTGCCAATGGTTAGCCCAGTCGCCAGGAAAATGTTGGCATTGTATGTTTACAGATTCATTGATACATGATTTGAAATTTATTTGGCACCCTTAAGCGCAACCAAGTGGTACAAAGATGCCCTGAGCCTTTAGATAATAATGCACAAACTGCTGGGTATCAAGCTATGGCATACATGTAACCTTTTTGATACTTGTTGATATTTGTTGCTATGTACCAAACCCTTTCCTTGCATTGGTCAATTTTGAAATTTTGGTCAATTTTGTTTCCACAACATGTCTTCATTCAGACTAGCTAAAACATCCGTTTAAGTGGATTTTACATTTCAATGTTTTTTTTTACTGTTTACAACTTGATTTACAATCTTGATGTGAGTAATCACCTGGGGAAGTTTCATATATCTATTAGTTATCCTGTTCCCCTTAAATAAAATGGCTGTACATCAAAACATGGCTCTGGAACTATTTAAACAGGTTCTCTGCAGGTTTCAACAAGTCAAATTTTAGACTTTTTTAAACCATAATGAATACAATTTAAGACCCATTTCACATCCATACTGGCAAAAAAAAGTACAAAAGACATGAAGGAAAATCAAATTAAATTGTTCATTCTGGAGACAAATCGTTGAACTTGCATCTTACACAAGTAATTTGGCTTTGCTGTGGGCTTTCCTTAAGTTTTCTCCGCTGCTATGCTAGCCAGTAACCATGGTTGGGCTCAATAAATTGTGACCGGGCTACACAGGTACTTCGTTGCGTTTTGTAGTTATGTTATGGCGTCCTCAAAAAACAAAACATTGAAAAGCGAGACTGAAGTTTATGCATTTGTTTAAATGAAAAAAAACATTTATACATTTTTAAGACCTTTAAAAATTGTTTTTAAGACATTTCATGAGATTTTAAGATCATTTTAGACATTTTATGGCCTTCAAATGATTTGATTTAAGACGTTTTAAGGATTTTTAAGACCCCGCAGATACCCTGTTAAAATTTCCTTGCATTTTTTAAAAGAATAGATATATCTATAAAGTCAGTTATAACCATTCTCATGTCTGTGCTTTCAGTCTGAAGCTAGAATCAGGAGGTGATTACCTGAAGTTTGGTGAGATAGTTAGCTTTCCTCCCTCCTGGTACAAGTAAAAATTCTGTTGGTCTTCAGATTAAGTAAAGAAATGTTTTTAATCAAATCATTTATTAGTATGCTTGTGTTTTGTATATATATTTTCTTACCTTTGAATCAGGCAAAGCTGTTTTCACCTTCTCCCAGTCTTTATGCTAGACTAAGCGAATGGCCTCCTGGTTCTTGCTCCATAGTTTGATGCTACTGAACATTGTTATTATTATTACAACTATTGATGCTATATTGCATATTTGAAGCGCATGTTGTCGGGAGATAGGAGACAATTTAGCCAAATCGTTGTATTGAACTTTATTTAATTTATTCTTTTCACTAAGTGGGAGATATCTACAGGAGGCAAACAATAGCCTGTGACATGATGTGAAGCTCGGACATGAGTGTTATTGATCCTAATATCTAATTTTCAGCAAAAAAGTGAATATATGTATTTTCTCAAACTGTTCCTGATTCGTAACTTTTTGCTGCAGGTGGAAGACAGTGACATCTTTTGTTTTAGAATAAAATTTAAAAAATTGTAAGGATTGTGTGTTATTTACAGATATTTTCTTTGCAAGGAAACATGACAACAAGTATATGTTTCTTTTAAATGTAATGTTGAGTCAAACTCTACAATCACCAGTGATTTATTTAAGAGTATATTACAAGGTATTGGAAGCAAATCGAATAGCTTGCATGTACATTAATATATATATTTTTTTGTTTACTGTATGTGTATGTGCAAAAAGTAGTATACAACAGTGTAATTGGTGAGTATTATAAACTTTTAAGAAGGCTTGTGTAATATTATGGGTAAGATAACCTATCCTTGCCTGTAGCTCCCAGTGGACATGACCATGAGAAACAGCTTCATCATTAAAGAGGAGTTTCAAAAAGAACTGATAAGATATTAACTTTGGACACTGGGTGCCTCCCCTTCTTCACTGTTCCAAGGGAGGATGGTTTAGTGGTGCTGATAGTGCTTGTGTGTCCTTCCTGCTACATACTGGTTCATTTAAGTCCTGTTTTGTTCTACACCTCAAAGTGACAGGCAGGCCAGTCACTCCTCACCCTCCCTGAGATCTCTCCATTCACACCTGCAAAGATGCCCAAGGAAAACATGAGCTGGAGAGGCCTCACCATCACTTTTTATTATACCTGCACACTCAACACATACTCCCATACACTGTATCTTCTCTGTCTGTGCTGATAGCTTAATGCTTACTCACCCTGTCCACTGACACACACACACACACACACACACACACACACACACACACACAAAATTCAGGAAGAGACAAAGTTGCTGAGTGCAAGTGAGTCCAATTGAGTGCCATACTTTATGGGATCTTGAATGGTAAATCCATACTGTTTGGTGGTCTTTTTTCTTATTTCACTAAAACATACACTCACCGCCACTTTGTTAGCTAGCACAGTGTACCTAATATAGTGGACAGTGTGGTCTTCTGCTGCTGTAGCCCATCAGTTTCAAAGTTGGACATTTTCTGCGTTTGGTGATGGTCTTCTTCATACATTGGTTGTAGCGAGTGGTTATTGGAGTTACTGTTGCCTTTCTATCATCTCTAACCAGTCTGACCATTCTCCTCTGACCTATGGCATCAACAAGGCATCAAGGCTCACTGGATATTTTCTCTTTTTCTGACCATTCTCTGTAAACCCTAGAGATGGTTGTTTGTGAAAATCCCAGTAGATCAGCAGTTTGGGAAATACTCAGAGCAGCCTGTCTGGCACCAACAACCACGACACGTTCAAAGTCACTTTAATCACCTTTCTTCTCCATTCTGATGCTCGCTTTGAACTTCAGCAGCTCCTATTCACCATGTCTACACACCTAAATATATTGAGTTGCTGCCATGTTACTGGCTGATTAGATATTTGCGTTGACAAGGTGTATATATTTCAGTAATAATGAACTCACACAAACTGCATCGACCACGAATACAGTCAATATGTATCCAAAACATAACTGAATCTTGAAATTGATGTATTCAGTGTTCATTGTGGAATTAGTTAGACATTTTAGGAATTGTGCATATTTGCTTTCTAGAGTTACACTACGTTACATTTACCTTGGAAATCAGAAGTTGGAGCTAGGAATGACATCACACCAGAGCTGACTGTGTTCCAGTACAAGATAGAAAACCAGATCAAGCTGTGGGGGAAGTGGGGTTTGCCATAGCTTAGCTTACCACAAAGACTGGAAACAGGAGGAAAGAGCTTACCTGGCTCTGTCCAGGAGTAACCAAATCTGCCTACCAGTGCCTCCAAAGTTCACTTATTATATTATCTCTAGCCTTTTTCATCCATAAAAAAAGTGTGAAAAAATTTGTAAATTTTGACAGAGCAAGCTATTTCCTGTTGTTTCCAGTCTTTATGCTTACTTAGTGTACAGATATGAGAGTGGTATAGAAGAGTCAGCACATTATGTAATAGGCCTCGTGTAACATTTGAAAAACTGTTCTGTATTACTGTATTTTGGATGTATATGTATCTTGATGGTCTATATGTCAAGAAAGAAAATTCCTGATGCTCCTCGGTGTCCTGGTACAGTAACTCTCTGTGTCCACACTATGCATTCATTACTTTATGGTCTGTCTCAGAGGACTGTCTAGTGTTCCTCCCTGGAGTTTTGCCCTCCACGGTGTACAGTGCAGTCCTCTACCTCTCCATGATGAGAGAGCGGCCTGGTGAATGAGCACCAGCAGACTTGCATCGTAGCACTCCCATCTATTTCTATCTGTCTGTGGCCTGGCTGCTGCTCCGACTGACCCGCAGCCTTTTCTAATTTGGTGATGAGCTGTAAAGTGACCTGCCTGCCCCGACGTCCGGGTGGCTGGAGCGAGAGTGGGATTCCAGGGATTTCCTTACCATGCAGTCTCTTGAGCTGGACGGGTGATACTGTATACACACCCCAACCCTGTCACCCCACCATCTCCTCCTCCTCGGACCCACGGGGAGACCAAGGCTCCAGCTCTCAAGTGCACCATGGCATTGTCCTGTCCACCCTCCCTGCCCCTGGGTAAGCTGAGATGCCAGGAATAATTGATGATGATGTAGGCCATGGTATCTGTCCAGGCAGGGCAGCAGACACTTTCTCCCACCTCCTGCTGAGGGGTTACCGTCCTGCCACCTCCATTTGCGCTAATTGGTTTAAAGTCACTGCTGCTCTACAACTGAGACTCACCCTTTTCATGTATGTCATTAAGTTCTTATGTATTTCATCTAGCTCATTAGTGAATTTGATACAGTGGTAATCCTCCTCCACTCTAAATCCCAAATATTGTATGTCTCATCTAGTATAATATGAGTATGGTATGTCTGAGAGGTGAGAATGTTATTTAATCAGCTTCATATGTTAAAATTGCTGTGCTGGACCCCAGTTATACACCAAATGTGACAAGGTGTGTCACTGATGAGGGATAGTTAGGCCAAAATGTTAACATTTATTTTTCTCAATAAGTGTAAGTGTTCATAAGGTATTTCCCTTCTAGCTTCATCAAAAATTAAAATGATTACTTAACTTAATTTTGGAGTGTATTATGTCCCCTTGAGATTATTTAGGTTTCTAACTCAATGTGCTCCATATGTTATGCACTTTCTCCCACTAAGCCACCTGTACTCCTTATTGTTTCATTTCAGAGTGCAGGGGGACTGGCTGACTCTAATCCACAGAAGAGGTTTAAAACACTCTGGTTTCATCTAATCTTCCAGCTCAGACCTAGCCGAGCTTGAAACCCGCTTTCTCCATGATAGGAATGGACAAATAAAGGTCTCTCCCAGCAGTTCTATGAAAGGGGTCTGTGTGCTCTGTGGATTAGGGCCCTGTGTTTTCTCTGTCTCTCTTTCTCCATTAGACTGAAAAGGATGGGGGGAAAAAATAAAGACTCTCCTGTTCTTGCAGTATTGTGAGGCTTTGCAAGTTCTTCGCTCTGTTCTGAAGTTTTTTCTTTAGGTAGTTGTGTACTGTTATATAGAAATAATAACATCATCATAATCTCTTGTGGTCTTTTTATTTTTATATATTTTTTTCAGTTTTTGTTATCTACTCAATATTTTCAGAACCCATTTATCTGTGAGCGACACTTCATAATAAACCTATGAGAAAGTAATTAACACATATACGCAGGCAGTCATACCAGTGGAAAGACTGAGGGGGACTACGCGATAAAGAGAGAGAGAGAGAGAGAGAGAGAGAGAGAGAGAGAGAGAGAGAGAGAGAGAGAGAGAGAGAGTTTTCTATACAGGCACTTTCTTGGGCAGCTCATGTGGTCTAAATAGAGGTCCTTCCACTCCGGCGCATGTCTTGTATCTCCTCCTCGCAGAGCTTCTGACAGCTTCCTAAGCACCGGTGTGTCACTGAAATGGTATTTTGTGAAGTTTTGTTAAAGCTTCTTTTTTAATCCCGTGACCCTACTTTACCGGGCGATAACGCCTGTCATGTAGAAACGAGGTATATGTGTCGTTCTTAGCTGCTGCTGTAGGTATTCGCTAGCTTGTTGCTAACATGAGACTGATAGTTTGAACTAGTCCAGCATTCAGCCCAGCATTTTACTTCATGCTCTTTATTCAGAATGAAAACTGATGTGAGTATAAAGCAACTGTACTGTATAACTACTGTACAATTAACAGACAATTAATAGTAACATAAAAAGCAAAACAACAGCTGTGAAACAATACAACCACTTGTATGTAGAGTGCTTAAATTGTAACTTTTGTAACTCACTCTTATATGACTGCACCGCATTGTAATAATACACAAGTTGATGCTCATTTAGAAAAAAGCGATGACTTTTAGCATTACTAATCAGTGAGCTACATGTAACTTATGAGCCAATTACCAAAATTACAGAAACTGCCTAATTAATAATAATTTTGAATGAAGTTTGGTGTGAATGTTAATAGGTAAGCTAATGAAATGTCTGGGAACCAGCTGTAACTCGAGATATTTTCTCTTTACATTTTGCACTCACTGTAACTAAGAAGGCTGCCACACACATCCTATTATTGTATGTCTGATAAGTGTATTTTTAATTAGATCAAGTTCAGAGGCAATATTTTTATTACGATTTATATTATTTGTATTATGTTAGGCTGGGCAATATGGCCAAAGTTCTCTATTCTGATATCGGTAATTTAACATTTCAATAACAACATATATTATGATATAGAATGTTTCTGGTGATTAAATAAATTAATAATGCATATGAAACAAGAACATGATAAAGTTCACTTTGTATACCTGATGAATGAAATACTTAATGATATAAAGTATTGAATATTTTCTCAGGGATCATGGATAAGGTGTTGAAATATAGTAAATGTTTCCATAATGACACATAAGAGTTTGGCTGCTGTCTTTTTAACATTGTGACGCAGTTGAAGAAATGATACAGAAAAATGAATATGAAAGACATTACCTTACCTAATATCTATCATATTCAAATAGTTGATTAAAGGATTACATTAAAGGATTACATGCCTCATGGACCTGTGCATGCAGTGCTTTTTAAGTCAAAAGTTGATCATAGAGCTCCTATATTTAGCGTACAGTGTCCCCATTGACGACTTAAGGGCTTCTCAGACCAAATGGCCACCGGTATCACTGTGCTCCAAAACCTATTATTACCAAAATAAATTTTCTTCGTGTTGGGCAAAGCCCTCAAAGTTCAACCTGGTCAAACTTTGGGCACAATGCACTTGAGGTGTGCACCACACCCAGCGGCGAATGCAGCTCAAACTGTTTTGTGTCTAAATTAGCCCATGAGAGCTGTATTAGCTTTGGGTTTTTTTCAGCTTTGTCCGGTTGTAGGAGCTTGGTTGAAGAGTCTTGGCTAAACTCCGGAGGCTGGTGACCATGTGGGCTACAGATACTTAACACGCTGTCAAACTTCTCATCGTCTATTACTTAGTCTGCTGTCACTCATCACACCCCTGGAGATGACTGACAGTTTTCACACTGGGGGGTGTGCTGTTTGACAAAGTGTAACATGTTGTTGTTTTTCATGGTCTTTGTCCCCTGTTGCATGGTGAGATTATGGCACAATAAACATTTATTTGTTTTCATATCTTTGCTGTATGGACAGCAGAATCCCTATGGATTGGAAGCCTACACCCGTTTTGGAGATGTATGATGACACTTTAGCTATCGACCCTCTTGTGTCCCTTTATCCTCACATGGAGGAAATGGGTGATAATGCAAACAGATAAGGCTCCTGGTAGCTGTTGACCACAGTCAGGACCTCCTAAATCAGTACCCTCTGACACAGTGCTCCATCAGTGGCTGCCTCAATGACACCCGCAAGGCATTGAGCTCTTATCTGCTATGGCCCCTGCTTAGCATTCACGCCATTCACGCGAACAATACCACCTCTTCCCACTCATTGGATCTGTGACTGACAGTGGGTGTTGGTGCACTTGTGTCTGACTTCAGGCTCTATCTGACGCTGGGCTGTTTATCCAGTCCAGATAACCCCACCAAGACACAATAAAGGGCGTGTGTCTTCCTCGCCACTTCCCGTGTTGTTTGTCTAACTGGACTTTTATAATGGACCTCGCTCTCTATTTGGCACATTGGTTTCCTCCTCAGAAGGATCTGTATTAGTTGGGGGAGGGCTAGAGCAGAAAGGCTGACTAATGATCATAGAGCCAGCTCACCACCCACTGACCAGCCAGTGAGGTGGAAGTGCCCCCTTGGCGAGACGGTGAAAAGCAGGGAAACCGCAGATAAGACCATTGCCTGCAGAATGACTAATAGCTGAGCTATGATGTAGCAGCATTTGTCGGATTTGAGGTCTTTTAGGCTTATTGGCAAAGACGTGACAGAAAAGGAATACTATTGGTTTGAAAAATGATAATGTTGGCTTTTCATAGGAAGGTCTATCTAGAATGCAGCTTTTGAGTTATGTGTAATCTACTTCAGTTTTCATCATGCAGCTCAGATCTCATATTTGATGAGTCTGATATCAGCAGGGGATCTTGGGATCCCATGCCTCCATAATGGCTCCTGTGAAGCTGGGGCATTATAAAGCTTCTATAATAAACCCCTGTGATCAGTATATCCCTCCCTCCCTGCTCTTATTTATGAATGGCAGAATTTGACAAGGGGGCAGCTCAGGTGGGTAGCTGCCGATCACATGATACCAGCACTAAAGAGCCAAGCGTGGAATGTGGACAGGACCTCGAGTCAAAAAAAACAACTTTGATGCCCCATATCATAACGAATACCCTCTCTGTCCCCTCCCTCCTCAAGCCCTCATATGTGCAGCAATGTTGAGGAGGAGAACGGGTGCTTCAGTTGGGGCGGGGGGGCATAGATAGTGGCTGCGTTTGATCTGAAGGTCGCCAGCCCCTTGCTGGTGTTGAGAGATCCTTGGCGGACGAGACTGGCTCTTATTTAATAACATGAAGGGGAAGCGGACCTTTCTCTCATAATTAGGCCTAATTACCCAGTAGGTGTGGACAGACAGCCCAAGAAGAGACAAACTGCCTTTATCCATGGACTTAGAGTCAGATTACTCCAGAGCTGTCTTATCTGTTACAGGGCCAGCAGGAGCCTCAATCCTCCTCTCCTGCCTCTTCCCACTGGTTCCCATATTCAGCTCAGGTATATTAATCAGTCCGTCTGATTTATTATGCCCTGTCCAAGACAAGTGTAATTAAGCCTAGCTAGTTACTGAGATTTTTCCTGTGGACATATTAAATAAGACAGTTCACTGACCTATTGGGTACTTCTTATCTATTGCTCAATCACTTTATGAAAGCTTCTTGGATTCATTAAAACTGCTGGGTGCAGAGAATTTAGATAGAACAAGTTACTTGTCCTTGAGAATCTGTGACCCTGGGGATCACATCTACCCCAGCTACTTATGCGCTTTCCATTTACCTCAGAAGTCAGATCTGGGATTGATGTCACAATAGAGTTGACTGCGTTCCTGTAAAACAAGTCGAAAAAACTATTATGTCATTGCTATAGCCAGCTTAGCCATTGTTAGCAATACCAGTTTATAACCATGCATTAAGCGGTATTTTGCACATACATACACTGTAGCAAAATGTCCACAGATGGAACTTGGACAACACTGTGTTTACTGCTGATGTAACGAGGCACAAATGCAGATAAACAGCATATCAATATAGCTTTCTTTATTGTTGATGTACAGAGCAGTCCTCTTCGGTTTTGAGGTTTGGTTCAAACGGTTGAAGTTACACCTGCCAGGACCATGACGTGATGCCATGGGGCCCAAAAAGAATTTTCCTATAGAATTGAAATAGAGACATCTGTAAATCAGAGGATACATTTTTTTTTAAATGTCACAATTGCCGCAAAATGACTTGTTTCAATATTAAAATTTAAAATCATACAGTACAGTAATAATTGAAAAGTCTAGAAGAGCTGCAAAATTAAATTATTTTATCCCCATTTAAGCTAATGGAGTGCCATAAAGGAAGTAGCTGGCTCGGCTGGTGGAAGTCTATAATGTGCTTGCTGTATGGGCTCGATAGATCCAGAGCAGTGGTAGAAGATCCAGGTATATTTATGCAAGGAAGATAAACTTTTTACCTTATGTGCCACTGAGCAACTTTCACAGGAATGAGTTGGCCTCCCCCTTCAACAAAGTATCCGGTTCTCTTTATACATATTTGCTTGAGAGGGCATTCCAGTTGAGATTTCCAATTTGGAACTTGGAAATTTTGACTTCCCATTCCAAATGAAACACACCATTAATGCTGCTGCTTGAGCAAGTACTGTATCTTTGCAGTCACTAGAGACGTCAAATATACAAGCTTGACAAGTGACTGACTTGATTGTTTGCTCCACTGTCACTCTCTGTTAGCAAGGAACAATTTAAGGGTCCTTGCAAATAGATTAGAGTAACATCCTGCCACCGTCTTGTTTGTTTACAGTACCTGTCTTTCCCTTCCTGAGCTGCCTGCATGTTTGTATTTGGGTTTGTGGGTGACTCGCCTGTAAGCCACCACAACAGACCCATTGTTGTGGGCAATTCAGAAAACTCTGGAAATGCTGACGCCTGGAAAACAGAAGGAACAGTCAATTGAGGAAGTAGTGGCAGGGGAAAGTAGCCATTATAACCATCTATTGGATATTTGGTTATATTGTCCCCAGATGACATCTCCATCACTGTCCCCAACTATTGTGTGTGATTGACAGTGAGTTGTTATAGTTCAGATAATGAAAACAGACAGTTTCAGGCTGCTGAGTCTGTGACTCAGTGTCATAAAGGCCTGTAGCAAGAGGACAATAAGGGACGCTTAATCCACCTGTTATCAGGGTGAGCCTCACCTTGTCACAGGACAGGACTCTGGCTCAGGAATGCAGCCTTACCCATCCATTCAGAGCTTTACTGATAGACCCTCACAAAAACACTGTTGACATTTTTTGCCATTTTTTTCATACCATACAAAAACAAGTCTGTACAGTTGTACAATCGGCCAAAGTGTTTCCTGCTGGTTTAGTTCAGAGATGAGTGATGGTCAATATATGCTGATATGCTCTGAACCACTCCAGATATAAGCCAACTGTTTATTTTGGTCATTTTACATATTTGGATGGATATTAGCACTATCTTTTCTATAGTGAGCATAGAAAAAAAAGCTCAATTTTGCAAACATGCAGTCTGCCTATAGTGGTAAATTGATAGTTAAGCCCATGGGATGTCTGTGGCCCTCTGAGTCCATCAGTTGTGTGCTTAATTAGGCAGGCTGGACAGGGGTCTCTGCTTCTCCGCTTCACAGATTCACATGGACAATTTAACCACTAACCTCCTGAAATGAGTTGCTCCTGAATGCCTCAGGCTCCAGTTTCAGCGTCTACTGATTGCAGGGAGCAAAGGTTGTGATAAGTAAAAGTGGAGGAGGGGGTGACAGTGTGGGTGCGCTGAGGTTGTATTCATTAACTCAGATGATCTTAATCATAGTTATACAGATATTGCAAATTTACACTTCTTACACGTTGGTTTTTATACAGATTTAACAAGACATATCATGTCTTAGGTAATGTAATTTAAAGGTATTGTTAGTTGAGCATGTTAAATGTTTCAGTCATGCTAAGCTAAGCTAATTGTCTCCTTGCTCCAGCTTTCTTTGGAAGAGTGGCATCAATCTTCTCATATGCAAATAAACATTTTCCCTAAAAGTCAAAGAATTCCTATAAGATGAAGCTCGTTTCACTGTATTATTGTGCGCTGCTTTACTTCTAAAAGGTGTAGTTGTGCGGTGAGGCTAATTTTGGAAAAGTCATATTTAGGTTTGGTCCCTTGTTGAGTTGACGAACATGTAATTGCAGATGAACAAATAGAAAAATAATTTCAGTGTGGTGAGGGAGGAATTCACCTAGCAGCCTAAGGGCTGGCAGCCAGTTAGACCTGCAAGACATTTAGCTTAATTAGTAGGTAATTGTTCAGTTTGTATTTGAGTGGGTGGTTGTTTTCAAACTCATTGTCCGTCCCTTGTTTCCAATAACACTGAGAAAAGATGCATAATCCTGAATTTAACTACTCTGTTATGGTATAAAACTTTTGAATGTAAATTCACTGGATATTGGTTTAAACAGGTTCAAGTCACCTGTGATTCTTATGCTAAGCAGTTTTGAAAATGGATGGATAGGTGGATATTGCCTATCCGCAGCCAATGACTAGAGTCACTCCCGTGTGATTTGTACTGTAATTTAATGTTGACGCATAATTTCCTTGCAGCATACCTGCGGTCGGTTGGGTTTCCTCAGCAGCCCAGCCTACAAACGACATAAAAGCTTGAGCTGTTACTTCTGCCTCTGGGACAACGGCTGTTGATCACAAGAGGAGTGAGAAGCCAGAATCTCCGTCTGTTTACTGTAATTAAGCTGTCAGGGGTTGTGATTTATGACGTATTGAGTAAGAGAGGTGTTATCAGGTAGACTGGAAAGAGGAAGACGGAGAGAGGGCCACAGGGTTTGTAGCTACTAACAATAGAGAAAATACAGACAGTGCATTAAACACAACTGTCTGCTGTGTGGAGGAGAAAGGCTTCAAGGCAAAATGGAGCAACTTTCTGACAGTCTTTGCTTAATGTTTGTGCAAAAACAAAATGAGATGACAAGGTTTCCCATCATTTTAGATTTTAGGCCTTCATTTAACTTTCATCTTATTGTATCCCTCTGAAAGAGTGAAATTACCTGTTATAATAGACATTTATCATTTCTGCTGAAAAGGCACTGTAAAAACAAATCAAACTGCATGTTCCACTTCTAATCAGTCAGAAGTAACTCATCTCTTTTCTTGTTGTCTGTTTCAGTGGATGTAATAACATGGGTTTGCAGCCTCATTGTATCCATACTGCATGACCCAGGGATGTCTCGTCCTTCTCCGTCCCCCATTTACACCCTAAGGGGGGCTGGTGGGGCCCTCAACACCCTCCACTTTAGCTGCCATGGAGAGGACACTCCCCTCCTGTTTTCTGGGTGAGTCTTTTATCTCCTCTACATTTTCTAAAGATATTTTTTTATGTCATCCTCTTTTTCTGAGGAGATCTGACTATTTTTGTATACATTACGTCTTTCATAAGAGACACATAGACAGGTTTGTTTGTTTGCAGGTGTTCAGCCAGGCAAGCAGAAACGGGTAAAGGGTTTGAATGTGAAAGAGGTGTTATTAAAGCACCACACTTTACACTTTGTTTCTATAGGTGTAAGTGAGAGCAGGATGATATTGTATATACTGTCATGAGTTGTGTAAGCTGCCTTCATAAAGCACCCTGTTGGGTTTTGCAGGACAGCGAAGGGTGCCGTTCATATGTGGAACCTGAACACCAGGAGGGCTCAGAAGGTCGTAGAAGGCCATTCTGGTAGCTCGGTCGTCTGGGTCAGCACACTGCAGGAGAAAGACACACTGATCAGGTGTGGACAGTTCTTTTAACCCTAACTGTTTCTGTCAGAGCATGTGGGAATGTAAAATATTACTCCTTTTGGTGTTTCTAACTTAGGAATTCACTGTTGTCTTTTAAATTATCTTGAGACATTTTAAATACTTTTTTGTTTCTGGCCTTTCCCAAATGCAATTCAGTCAGGGACGGGACATGCAGGTGTGTCTCTGGGATCTGAGTGAAGGTCGTAGTGAGGTGACAGACTCTGTGTGGACCGGCAGTGTTGGATTCTGTCAGTGCTCAATGCTGGAGATGAGTCCAGGGACGTCTCTGCTGGCCTTTGCTGGACAGCAGGCAGAAGAGGTAAGACATCAGGAATGGAAACTCTAAATATTCCATCACTGTGGATGTGAGTGTGAATATGTGAATGTGTTTAAGTCCATTCATAAATAAGGGGCCAATCCATTTTCAGTGTCAGAACCTAACTGCTTGATTATTTCACCTCTGGGGTCATGATACAGTGAAGGTGATATTTCTGGGGTTCTGGTGTTGCCAGCAGATATCAAGGCCAGAATCTTTCTCAAGAAAATTGGCTGCAAGGCTGAGTGGCAGCACTGTATTATTATCATATTTTATAGAGATTTATCAATTTTGTACCCTGCTTCTCACCCAGTGCATGTTGTGTTGTGCTTAAGTTCCCTGCAATCTTGAAAAGGGATAAGTGCATATAGAAAATGTATGCTGGCAATGTCACTTTTCAAGCTAAACATTCACCAAAACTGCAAGATTTCCTGTGGAATTTTACTCTTCAGTGTGAAAATGAATGGCTTATGGTAATATATAAATAATGTATTATGACTAGGGCCGGGACTCGATGTATCTAATTAATTAGAGGCTTTGTAATTAATTAATCGAAATGAATCCCATTTTAATCGCATATAAATATTTGACCTGAGAACAGTGAGAAGTACACACATGGATTTTTAGTATACCATTGAATAATGACTGAATACTTAAGCTTATGCAACAAAAATAGTGTTTATTTTTTGTTCAAGTCCAACAGACCAGTGGAATTTTTGCCATTAAGTGTAGCAATAGCATATTTAGAAATATAGTACATTTCGGAAATTCAGGTAGCCTATAGGTAGGTAGACCTTCTGTAAACTATAATACTTTGTTTTTTTAAGTAAAACACAATACTTTCAAGTACATTCAGAACACTGGAAACCCTGACTATTAGAAAACATCTCTGTTGCTTCAGAGGCCATAACAGACTTTGTTGATTTACCAACAGCTGGTTTAAAAAAATCAGATTAATTTCAGTCCAACTCTCTCAATAACCTTGGCCAAAACAATAAAGAGTTCAACATAAAGTTCCAGTTGCACTAACAAAATGTCCCATCATCCACGGGGCCAACCAAAGCGGTCTCATCAGCTTCTTCGTTCATGTTCACTGTGGTTTGTTGTAATCTGAACTCATGAACGCTAGTTGGTGCTCCAGTATAATCGGTCCGCCTGAAACTCATCCAGTGAGAAACGTTCCACGGTGCAAAAATAAGTGCAATTAAAATGCGTGAGTTTTTTTAACGCGTTCATTTTGTGTAATTAATTAATCTTAATTAACGTGGTAAAGTCCCAGCCCTAATTATGACATTACAAATAAATCCCTATGTTCCATTCTATTCCATGTGTAATGCTGCAGTCAGGCTAAGGACTTTCTCAGTATAACATTGATAAATTCTATAGTAATATGTAGAAATGGCCAAATTTATATTTCTTGATTTCTGGTCAGTTTTCCCTAACTCAATTTAAAAACCCTCCTTCAATATGTGCCCACTGGCACATGTTGAACATTCAGCAGAAGGTAACATCCTTTAGTTTATTGGCAGGTGGGAGGTGGGATGGTTAATTGGTCTGACTTGAATATAAAAAATGCCAACCTGTATGAACCCGACCATACTTGCAGTTGCCAGTTTGCTGGGTTGCCTTTAAACGTTTATACATATTTGTGGCTTTTCGTACTGTTTATTAAGCAAGTGGAAACATTAAGTTCCCATTGTAAGAGTTGTTCTCTTACATCAAACTTCATCATCTTTTTTCCATTACCACGCTGTGATCGTCTGCAAGTGTTCTGATTTATAAATATAAAACGGCTTGTATGCAATCAGGGGAAAATGTCATGTTTTTAGCCGATCATCAATAAATGTGGTGAGAGTCAGCCATGACGTTTAAGCATGCGGTTTGAAGCCAGGCAAACGGCAATCTAAACAGCATCATTAACAAACAAGCCTACATGTCATGAGTCAGCAGGCTGACTGTCTGTTAATTTTGCCTGTGGTAATGAATCCGTATTTCTGGAACACCTTGTAGCTCTGTGAGGGCCGAAGATAACAAGTTAACTGTTCTTTTCAGGAGCTAACTGCTAATTTTGGCTGATGAAATAGTTAAACTGTCTGTTTTTAATCTTTGACTGGTGGATTAAAAAGAGAATTCCCAGGCCTGAAAGTTTGGAATGAAATCACAATTCTGCCTGCACAGTGTGTCTTGTAGTTACTGCTCTAGCCCATAGGCCTGAAGGTCTTTGTGTGGAGTGAGGTAGGATGGGGAGAGGGCAGCCAGTGATTCAGCCATCTTTTATTGCCTCCAGATTCATGTTACTTGCTCCGCTTTGGAGGAGCTACACTTGAAAGGGACAGAGCAGTCACCTGATCCAGCCAAACGTGCCTCTGCTAACCCCTGGTCCAGCAAGCCAGGCATCAGGGCGCCTGTGACTCCCAGCACCTCAATAATGCCATTGTCCCAACAGACACAGACAGACAGACAGAAACACACACACCCAGAGAAGTTAGACTAAAACAGGCCCCAGCCGATTTTGTTATTCGGTCTCCCCACCCCATTCCACAGACATAACTGGCCACGACAGATGCTTATCATGTATCCGCAAATAAAACACCCACATAAATGAATTCCCTCAAGAAACAATACATGTGCACTTGCCACGAAATGTGCACAATGGTGTGATTTAATGCCATACGCAATATGTAGATGGGTCAATATTTAGCTATGTAACCAAGAAAACAGAATAAGAGTTTCCTGTTTCAGGTGGTTTTACTGTTTACGTCTCAAAGCAGGATTCCTGCCAGCAGATTGTTGCAGAAACATTAATTAATAGTGTGGGTTTTTATTTATGGGCAGTGTGATGCCACACAAGAACAGTGATCACCTGAGGCAAAGGGAAGTCCTTAAAGGCCCTCGTTGTCAGGCACGCAGAGGTAAACATGCAGGACAG
This sequence comes from Centropristis striata, assembly GCF_030273125.1. Classification (NCBI taxonomy): domain Eukaryota; kingdom Metazoa; phylum Chordata; class Actinopteri; order Perciformes; family Serranidae; genus Centropristis; species Centropristis striata. The sequence goes on from NC_081523.1 coordinate 29,257,671, forward strand.
ATGTGGCCTAGCGCTAAAATACAGATTGCTCCCTTAAAGGGCTGTTTAATTTGAGGCCTAATGAGGATGAATATGCGGATCATCAGCACGGAGGAAGTCGAAAGGAATGAGTTTTGGTAGTGATGTGGGTACACGCATACAAAGGCACACACTTTATCATTGGCTTCATTAGGCTGTGTGTATTTTATCAGAATCAGTGCCAGTGTGTGCAGGAAAACACCATTGATGTCACTGGGTCGGGCTTTAGCAGGATTTATTATAGACAGCGGGGCGGCTGCTCTGCACTGATGGATGGCACTGTACTGCTGGTTGGAGGCACTCTGATCTGCCCAAGTCCTGAACAACAGTGACAGATTCAGGTTGCTGCTATGTTATTTTAATTCAGAAGACAAACAAATTCTGGCAGACAGCTTGTAGTTATATATACATGGAACCGTAATTTGTGTGTTACCGCGACTAATATAAACAATATTAAAACACAAATAATGAAACATAGGATGTATTGGATAAACTCCTAAAAAAGAGGACAATTTTCATATGAAAGTCTGCCTGACAGTTAATGTCTTAAAGGAGCAGTGTGTAGGATTTAGGAGAATCAAAGCTAATCAACCCCTTAAATGACAGAAACCGTCTGTGGAAAAAAAAATTGCCAAGTACTTGGATTTATTTTCGTTTAGCCTATGTCCAATCTGCTAAGATGGAAGGGGGCGGGCCTTTTGATCTATACTGCACATTGACTGTATAAAATTTGGACGTAGCCTCCGTGACGTCACCCATAGGGTTCACCCACCTAGCTCGAAGCAATCAAGCTAGCGGACGCTTCCGAAGCTCACCAGCTAGGCTACATGCTGCACTGGGACGGATAGCAGCCGGCCGGCTCGTGGACTAACACTGCCGTGATGTTCCTGTTGGTGTCCCAGATTACACTGCTTTACGCACAGTAAGTTACTCTAAAACTTTACAACACCAGCTTCAACTTGTTTTAGATACATAATTACGGTAATTTGAAATACTGATTTTGTCGAGACTTGCAGTAATGTCGCCAGTGTTACCTTGAATCAGCAGAACGTTTACGGATACTTACATGAGGCAAACAAGTTAACCTGAATTTTAATTTAATTTTACTATAGCAAGAAGTTGTTTATTTGGATGACCCTTAATTAAACTGTATTATGAGCTGAATGATATGTAATTAGGTTAGTATTCTTACCGTAGAGGTTGGATTGATACTGGCTTATAATTATTATTTTTTTTTTCCCTATTAATAACTTCTACTCATAGGTATGATTATCCCAAACTTATTACATTTGAAAATCTGCGGGTTGCTTCTCAGAGCAGATGTGTCAGTGCGTGTGTTAACATGTAAAAGGATAATACCCCACAGCGCTATTTAACAGTATGCATATACCGTTATGATGTGACACTGACAGGCTGTCTGGGATTATTATCTGGGATATCAATTAAGAAAGAAAGGGCATTTTATATTTATATTTATTTCTTTCAGTACATTTGTCAATAAATTTTACTTCCAGTCTTGGTAACTTGACTTTAGACAGCTGACATTTATGATCACATTATCTGCAAAGTCTTCAAAGGACAACAAAATAAATTCATTTGAATAATGTTTTATATTTTTGAGGTGTGGATTCCTTCTTCCATTTTATCCTACAAATGTCACATTAGTATTTTCAACCTTATTTAGGCACGCTTCATAGTTTTTTGTTATTCTTTTCTTCACCTGAAGCATTTAATACTCATTTACTTTCCTCCCATAGTCAGTGTGAATCATTGGTGACAGCTCTGTGTCCAGCTGGGTGTCCAGTGAGCTGCCGGACATCAGTGTCTGCTGGTGTGGCTGGATGGACTGTGGTGGAAAGACCTTCTCTCCTTCTTTGAGGAAGAGCTGCCCAGATGTCTTCATCTTCCACTCTGACGGCAGCAGCAGCAGCAGCATGGGGGAAGTCAGCAGGTCAAGATGCTCACCATCATGGAGAACTTGTCTTTACATTTTCTAGTCTTAAATATTGCCCACCATTTTGTGTTTTATGCAATTCAATAAATTATATTTACATTTCAGCTAACGTTGTCTTCATTACTGAGTGAAAATGTTCGATTTATAATATATGATATAATAATACAACGCAAAACATTTAGCATTTATATTAACATTTCAGCTAACGTTGTCTTCATTACTGAGTGAAAATGTTCGATTTATGATATATGATATAATAATACAACGCAAAACATTTAGCATTTATGCTCATTTAAGAGCATTTATGCTCTTTTTCCAGGGGATATATGTCTAATTTCATGAATGTGAGAATACAATCAGGAAGCTAATGAATGGGTGCTTTTAATAATATGATTTAATGCAAATTAGACATTAATAAAAACATCAATATGTAACCTCTGATAATGATAAGTTAATGTTTTTTTGAGTCCAGTTGTGTCTTCTCATGTGGAGCATCAGAGGTCCACCCTGTCTGCATCACCTGCAGAGGGAACCTTTACACAGACAAATATAAATGTAAGTAAAATATGTGTTACAACGGAGTGGCTTAATTCTGTTTTCATATACTGATTAATGTTTAGGATAACCGAACACATCCAACAGTATTAACTACTCTCAATATAGCCTTTTAGTAAACGTTATACAGCTTTGGCACAGTTCCTCCTGAAATGCAGGCTTAAAATTATGTGTCAACTGAAGTCGATCACAATCAGTCGATTTCTGGAGTGATTTAATATTCAAATGCCTGCTTTGATAGTGATATTGAATAAAAAAGATAAAGTCTGGGGTCGTGTGCCGTCAAATTTTACGTTACCGAATATTTCACAGTCTGAGTCTTAATAACAAACTCCAGTATATCTGAACCATGCTAAAAGGTGATGTTTTTTTAACCCATAAGAACCCATGGTGACACCCGTGTAACAAACTTTAAATCTTCTATAATCTCTCATATTCAGTTTTATGCTTCACCTTAACTCATTAAATCCCTAAGCGACCCATACTCAACATCCTGGTGTGGTGGTCATGTGACTGTGACAAGAAGTGACTTCTCCAAAATATGGGTGTTACTGGAAACAGAAATGTGAAAAATTTTCAAAAAGCTTATTTTTTGTTACAAGGCTAAGTTTAAACCCATTTAACAATTCTAATCCATTAACAGGGTGTCCTGTATTGCATTTAACTTGTTCTGACCATATTTCCTGAACAAATTAAAGTCAAAATTTTGATATCAGTTATGGAGATGCAAAAGAAAAAGGCAAATTTGTGTCTCTGTAAGCAGAAAATGTGTGTAGTTTTTTCCATTTTTAAAATAAGAAATATCATAAACATAAATACCATAAAAGCACAATGTAACATATATGTAACATCACAGATATTTGACATTTAGGGGTAGTATTTGCTTTAAAAAACATCAGAAATGTGTTCTATGTGGTTCACTTATAGAACACATCTTTGAAGGATAACTGGGTCTGGGTTCTTATGGGTTAATTACACAGACATTATTGTAGTAAGTTATTACTGTGTGTTATTACTAAAAACACACAGTTCAACACTTTAAATTGAGCCGAGTGTAGCGTTAACTTGGTGTAATGGTAAGTTTAATCATCATACCATTGCATAATGTTACCATACTAACACGGTGAAGCTTTATTTTCCAAACACACAAATGTCTTTTGATTGCAAGTATTACAAAAATAAATTATAACACTTCTGTATTGCTATGACTTCAATAACCATACCGGTTTAATAATATCTTCTTTCATTCACTCCCGTTAGCATCGCAGGCAGCATTAGCTGCCTAACAAACTACTGTGAACACTAATAATTGATTAAAATTAAACGAGAATTACACTCACCAAACAAAGTGGAGCATGGGCTTCTTGTGCAGCAGTGGTACAGCTCACCACACAGCAACTGGTGTTATTGTTATTAGCCCGATGTTTGGGGGTCATCCCTATGTTCCCCTGTAGCAATACATACCGGGGAGCATAGAACCCTTTTTCTGAAAAAGGGTCCTATGTTCCCCGCAATCTATCAATATTTATGGTAGACTCTCAGCATGGTCGGCAGGCCTACCGTCGCATGGCCCACCTTAGCTCAAGCAGCCCAAAACGTAAATTTGCACAGCAACTACTTTCTGGTTACTTTGCAGTTCATTTTTTAACAATATGTTTATGATTTTCACAGCACACAGTGAAAAACGAACAAACACAAAGAACAAACAAAACAAAACACAACAAACAAACAAACAAAAAAACAAACACACTGGACTACACAACACTACAACTCGGCTAACGGACACAAAGAAAAATACATACCGACAGATATATATATATATATATATATATATATATATATATTCTATTATAACATTAGGCCATTGTGTTCTAGAGGGAGCTTTATCTGTTATCCAGTTTAAGAGAATACATTTTCTTGCACAGAAAGTTTTGAAAGATTTTGTACAGTTTTCTTCTCATATTTATCAACAATAAAGCCATTTGATATCCCAAGCAACATGCATAATGGGTCACATAGCAGATTCTCAGATAATAGATAATCTCAGATAATCTCCTTCCCCACCATGTGCCAGAATGTTTGTATATTCCTGCAGGACCATAAGCAATGAGTTAGACTGCCTATCTCTATTTTACATTTAGGACCATTTTTTGGCTTTTTAAATAGGGTTAGGGTTAGGCCTATTTGCCATGGAATTTGGCAGTAATGGTGGAAAAAGTAACAGACCGGGGAACATAGGACCCTTTTTGGGAAAAGCGGAGAAAAAGGTTCCTATGTTCCCCAGTCTCACACAAAGAGGGGATAGACACGCTCCCGATGTTTGCATGTAAAACTCGCTGACTCTCTGAACCTTTACCTATCTCTTACCGACAGGTAAAGGTTCCAATGAATTAGCCACAGCGTGTCATGATCGGGGAAATCAGCTTTTAAGAGTAGAGGCATCGTTTAAACCAGGCTGTAAACAAATTTATTTCTACTGTGATATCGGACATTTTAACATGAGAGTCAATCTAACTTGCTCCCTTCTGCAGCCAGCCTCAATCGGCGAGTCGAGGAATTGCATTTTTTTGTATTTCCGCATAGGCTTCACAGCTCAGGACCGGAGGTTGCCGCTTGATACTGCAGTCAGTCAACAGGGGCCGATTGAGATGTTTTGGCTTAACTCTCATGTCGGCCATCTTTATATCCAGTATGATGCTAATGCTATAATGTTAAACATTAAACATGTTCATCATCAGCATGTTAGTGTTGTCATTATGAGCATGTTAGCATGCTGATGTTAGCATTCAGCACAAAGCAACACTGTGTCTAAGTCATGTCATGTGTTTTCTGCAGATCCAGATTATTGAGCTACCCAGTAAGACTCCAGTCTGCACCCTGGTACCAGATGCTAAACTGGGGATGGTCATGTGTATCAAGCTGTGGCAGGTAAGCACCAAGCAATCCTCTCAGGTGAAATTGCAACAGAAATAGTTTCAGTATAACCAAGTTCACCTTAAAAGGTACCAGTTTGTGCTCCCAAGTTCAATGAGTTTACCTTGGCAGCCATTACCAAAAGCAGGGGATTCTCTACCATATAAAACAAGTATGGAAAGAGAAGGTACTTTTTCTATACATACCTGACTTATTCTTATTGGATAGCAGCCCATTAGGAGACGCAATAATAGAAAAGTCAACAAAAATGCACGAGAGACGTGGCACATGATTTACAGCCCAACAACTCGTCCTAGGCCATTTTTCCAAACGTTTCTTCTCAGCTGGCAGCGAGTCCCAACACTGTAATTAGAGCGTTTGGAAGGGCCGTGGGTTCACAGCCATATATCAGCCTGCAGCTGTACAGCCAATCTGATCTGAGCACACAAAAAAAAGTTGCTTTCTGTTTTGTAAATGCTGTCGAAAAGTTTTATTTTCCTGCCATTAAGGAGACCCTGTAATTATTTTCATGGTTAATTATTAACTCTTTGGGTTTGTGGCTTTGGGGGACAGAGTGGGGTTTTATGCAAGACTGCGGATGGTTTCAATACATTTTATGGGATGTCAGTTTACAGGCAACAGAAATCAAAACACAGCTTATCATTTTAAAACCAGAGTGAGGCGAGTGGTTGGCCCGTGCACATTCAGTCCTGTATTCCTGTCATACAAATTAGAGTCATTTTAATAAGTTAACTATCAAAGCCATAAAGGTGACATTGTGTTTGTGAAATTATTATAGAGTCTGACAGTGCACGCTGACATTTCTTTTCCCCTTTGATTTCCCTGTTACACCCACCTTTCATCATCTGATTTATGAAGCAATGCTGGTTCAGCGCTGAGTGCCAGGAAACATAATGATCAATTATATCATTATAAATTATATAATATCATTGTAATACAGCACAGGCAGCTGTCTGACTTCAAAGCCGAAGGGCCCAGGTGATTTTAAATCATCTCAGGCTGATTCCTTTCAAAGCTGAGGCATGTTCATCTGTTACGCTGACTGAGCGGCTCGAGAGGTCCAAGTAGTCGAACTCTGAAAACCCAGTGTGTGTGTGTGTGTGTGTGTGTGTGCGCGTGTGTGTGTGTGTGTGTGTGTGTGTGTCACACGCACACAGGCAACACATTCTGTCTGCCAGTCATAATAAAATAAAATGCTCATCTTGTCTTTCACATCAAATGCTCATATGCTACCCGCTGTTTCTATAACCTCACACGGCAGGAGGCAACAGCTAACACCATCAACCTCTCTCTCCACCCTGTCTCTCTCCATCACACACACACACACAAGAAGAAGCCACTGACAATTATCTCCTCTCTCTGTCTCCCCTCTCACCATCCCTCCCTCTTTTCTTCCCACCGTTGAGACGAGAAGTGATTATCCTCCATTATTTCCAAGACAGACTCACCAACAGATTTATTGTCGGCCTTTAAGCCCTCTCTGCTGGAGTTTATGGAAAAGATTAAACGCAGTGTTAAACTGCACTTTCTCCTCAGTTCAGCAGAATCCCACCCAGCCGATGTCTAAAAGGTGACAGAGCTGACTGTCTGATTCCTCTGAATCTGATTGGCTGAACAATAGGACGGACGCTGAGAAAAAAAGTACCTCCACATGTGGGTCTGCCGTGTGCGGGTCTCGGCCAGGAGGACAGTATTGATGTATGATGTGCAAGGCTTTTAATGTGAACAGAGGCTGGCGGGGAAAAGGAAATGTTCCTATACAGATATCCATCACTCTCAGCTCATCACCTCGCTGCCTCGTGGCCATGACATCATGGTGGACCGGGACAAAAACCGGAGGAAACGATTGGTTCCTTATGTTGCAGCAGCGCCTGCCTGAGGCCTGTGGCGGCCACATCAGCAAACAAGCTGTTGGTCTCTGGGTTGTTCATGACTTACCACATAAGGAAATGACAGACAAGTGTTTGCAGAATATACAATATATTCCAGATATCACCCACATACTTCTCTCTAATTACATTTAGATTTTATTTATTTATGTTTTTTGTTGTATTAGTTTTTTTGGCAGGGTCATTGATTAAAAAAAAACGGAATCAGCCAGAATTGAGCCTGAAAGCCTAATATTTAGATATGTTAAAAATGAAACCTAGAAACGCAATACAATAACACATTCTTTCAAAACATGCATCCATAATTATTGTATACAGCATTATAAATATACACAAAATAGCACAGCACACATCTACTAGTAAATGATACCTCAGTACAACTCACAGCCACCCCCTCTTCTGGCTCTCTTTCTTGATAGATGCCGTAAAGAAAAGCTCTAAAAATGAAGCAAAAGTTCTCTTTTGCAGCAATAATTAAACATGTGCTTCAACACATTTAGATAAAGTTTTGCCCTGAGTTTGTTTTATTCTAAATTTTAAACTAAGATTTAGATTTTTCTCCAAATACAGTTGTAAATATCGTTTATCAGCCGCCTTTATTTTTAATATTTGGGACGGGCCTGAAAAACATACTATATATCAATACCTAATTTTCAAAACAGTGCTCCAGTTAAATCCAGGTATTATATACAGTATTGGAGTATTTATATTAAAGGTTGACGACTTAATTCAAATTAAAAAGTACTAATTTTGGCATGCATAATACAATAATTTACAGGAGGATTTTCTCAATACATTTCCAGCTGCATTTGTTTTCTATTTACTCGAGATGTCTGGCCGTACAAAATTTAGAAAACATGTTGCAGTAAAAATCAGTTCAGCTCAATTTGAGTGCTTTCAATGAAAGAGGAGCATAGAAGCATTTTTATAGGCCTATAACTGTATGGATTGACTGACTCAGAATGAAAGTGAGGAAGACAAAAAGGAAGATTTTATAAGTTAAGAAATAGAACTGAAACGATTACTCAATTTACCTTCTTTATAGACAAAAAATAAATTTGTAACTATAGGGTTAGAATGCTAAACATCACCTAGTTCCATCTTTCCAGCTTTTAAAGATCAGATTTTTTTTTGTATGCGTCAGTAAAATGTACATTTCCAAACTATACATCAGTTTAATTGATAATTAAAATAATCCTTAGTTTTCTTTGTATGAAGTCGATTTCTGTGTCCAGCGAATTTGTCTTGAGCTGAAAACTAAAACCGATTTAGATCCAATTGTTCAGCAATTATAGTTATGCTGTCCCCATTTGTGAGAGCTTGTTTTAGTGCCTCCATAGGTTACATATCTGTATTTTCATTGCCTCAGCAGCAAAGCAACTTCTCCACAAGTGTGATTGATTCAAAAGAAAATCAGAAGGAAGGAAATGAACATAAACTTAAAGGTGAGGTATGCATTTTTTTTGTTTTTGGTGTCGTGGGGGCAGAAATCCCATCATACACTTATATTTTAATTAAAGTGGAGAAATCTTAAGAGACTTAAGAAAGAAAGAAACAGAGAAAGGAAGGAAGGAAGAAAGGAAGAACAAATTTGTGTCAGTATTGGCGAAGCATTTCACAAATGGAGAGAAAATGTTGTTAGTAGTAGTTAGTAAATAGTTAGGAATCTTCTGCTAACCATAGCTCAGGGCTCACGGCTGCAGCTAATTATAACCAGTCCATTTTAATGTAGCTGGTAAAATACCACATGTCTTCTCAAAGGGCTTTACAGACCCACAAGCAGAAAAGAACACAGGACTAAAATTCTCATAAAATTGCTGCTAAAATGACACTGAGATCACAATCAGACTTGGGGTAATTGAAATGAAGAATTAGTGCTTATACAGGTCACTATAGAGCTGGAGATAACATGGCTTTGCAGAGCCTGTGACATGGTATAGCATCACATGACTAAGAGCTCGCTGCGCGGAATTGTTCACATACAGTATAAACTACACATATGAAGCATAGAACTACCACATTTGCATGATGTAAACAAAAAAAAGATGAAATTGTGAGAGGTTAATATATTAATTCTGAGATCATGGCAGAAAAAAATATGATATACCCCCCATCGTATATGGTATGTAAAGCCCTTAAATCAGTCATGACAATTAGTATTGCCCCTACACTTTGTGTGTATTGCATGTTGCAGACATGTAGCATTAATGTCTGAGGACATGCAAAATCAACACTCAGAACTGATGCAGTATACACACTTACTATATGTTTACATGCGCATGTAAGCATATAGTTAAAAGCAAGAATATCTCCAGCCTATAAAATGTGTGCATATACCCTCGCTCATCTGTTGTGTCGGTGTAAGGACAGAGTCAAGAGGGAAAGATATACAGGAAGGGCTGTATTTTCAAATTCTGGAGTTTTTTGCCCCCAATTTTCCAAAAAACTGCCAACCCTATTTCTAATGTTGAAAAGCCCCTGAAGTCCTGGTGTGTAGAGGCCATATTGATGACCTAACCATGGTGGCCTGAACCAACTGCTTTAGTGACCAACAGTCTGGACAAAGATCTAAATATAGGGCTGTCATCTTAAAATGATTGCATTGTTAATAATGGCTCTGATGATTACAGGATATATTGACAGAATGGCATTGCCTGTAATTGTCCAAAATACATTTTAGCACGTTATGATCATTGTTAAATGCATTCCACAAATACAGTTATGAAAAAAGGCATAGGATCACATGACTATTAACAAGTGAAGGCCCACCTAGTTTTGATCTGAGAGTCAACCAAGCATCATCGCTCTCGTGCCTCTTCCACCAGCTTCCATCCATCTGTCTTTCCAGCTGTTCTGTGGTGATGAATCTCCTCCCAGAGCCCCAGCCCCACTCCAGCAGAGAGCCCTCTTGTAGAAAGGCCTGTGGAGGATATAATGAATTAGGTGTCTACCCAGGGTTCCCCGACCTCCGACCCATGACATCATCAATCAAGGAGGTCCTACACTTAAGTGAAGCAGTGGGCCCCAAGCCTGGAACGCTTAGTCCGGGCCCTGCCGGCAAGCAGGGGCCACTGATTTTCACTTGTTTTTATTTGTTTTCATAATCCCTTAGTGTTCGTCCTCACTGATGTGTTTGGAAGGAATACACGACTCTGTCTATAATTTGTTTAAAGCTGGAAGAAGAGAAATATAGAGCGTTAAGTGAGAAGAGGACTTGAAGATAGATGAAAAAATGGCAGACATGGCCCCCTCACACATATGGAAAACATTTCTTTCCCTCCTCGCTTCTGCAGGGCACAGTGCTGGGGGCCTGGTGGTATTTTAAAGCAAAGGCCCAAGGAGTTAGTACAAAGTCTGTATGTGTATTTAGAGGTCTTCTTAAATGTATTGTGTCATTCTGCAGACTAGTTTGAAGTCTTTTAAGACTTGGAAAAGTTTAAAGTCATTGTTTGGATAACACTCCAGGCATATGTGGATGTGTAGAGGTATGTCGTAGTACTTCCACTGCGCAGAAAGATTGCGGGATTTCTGAAAAGCAGGATGGAGGTTAGATCTTACCAGTTGGCCCGCCCTCGTTCTCTTCATCCATTCCTCCTTCTTCCCCTCTCTCTCATTCAGTCCTTCCTCTCTTCCCTGCAGCGTTTCAAAGATATATGAAGCCCTCAGTTTTTATCAGTTCACCTTTATGTTCTCGTTCACAGAAGTGATTTACTATCCATGTCTCCCAACAGTGGGAAGGCACTGCTTTATGATTCTTTTTAAATTTTTATAGTGCTTACGTTTCTCTTTGTATTTGCATATAACTGCATTTGTACTTAGTACATGTTGCTCTGTACACATTTAACAGAGGCAGGCATCAGATGCAAAACCCACAACCCACTCTCTGTGCACCTGGTTTCATTTCATTTCATCTGAAAGATTTACTCTGATGGTGTCACCAGTTGTAAACATTGCGGCTGGATCTGTAATGAAAGCTAATGACTGAAGCTAATGTGGGTTTTTTGTGTTTTTTTAGTGAGTGTGCAGGTTTGCAAACCTGAAACAATAAGTCGCTTAATTGATTAGTTAATAGACATAATGCATATTAATAAGTCGGATAAGTCATTTGTCAAGATAAATAGCCGCACATTATCTGGTTGTAGCTTCTCCAGTGTGAGGATTTTCCCTTTTTTCTGTTTTCTATGATTGGAAATTAATTTTGTTTGTCAGACAGAAAAATACATTTCTGTTATAGGCATTTTTCTGACATGTTGTAGATTAAATGATTAAATAATTTTCTATATTGTTCAATAATACAATAATAAATAATGAATACAACCTTGATTCAAAAGTTAGGACGCTGCGAAAAAACATAATAAAAACAGAATGAAGTGATTTACAAATCTTTGTGACCTGCATTTATCGGAATGCACGACAAAGACGTTCAAACTAGGAAACTTTTGTTTGTTCTAAATACATACTCATTCTTTTCATGTTTCAAACAGTACCCCAACTTCTTTCTCACTAAGAATCATATGTAATTCAGTAGTTTATTTCTAATTTAAATAAACATTAAAAATAATCCTTAAGATTTTTAAATTGCAGCAGAAATCGTTTGGATAAAATATAGTTTAAAACATAAACTGCAGATTTAAGCATTATAGTGTAAAAGGTCCTATATCATTATAAAGTTATATATAACTGAAAAAGTTGGGCAACCTGGACAAAAATAAAGATGACAGAGTACAGTACAGATGAATATGCCAACACTGCACATATAAAATAGAAAAATCAGCTAAAACTACACTTAATAGTGTCTTATACATTCAGGTTTTTAATGATTTAAATAAGTTTTAAAATGAAAGGTAGGTTTTTCAGTTTGTTACTGCACTGTGTGTCCGTGCCGGCTGCGAGGCCTGTGGCTCAGTAATATAGATGAGGAGCAAAGTGAGGAGTGGTGTAATGGACTGTTGGAAACAGAGAGGAGCAGGCTGACGAATGAAGCCCACAGCGTCTTTCCGAGTGTCAGCGGGAGCTTCCAGGATGATAACCTCTGCTCCGCTCAGCTTCCAGCAGCACGCATCGGTTTCTGTGTTTTTTTTTACTACAAAGCTCTCATCTCATATCTTACCTCACGCTGCTCTTTGTGCTCTCTCTCCCCACCTCGCTGTCCCTCCTCCTCTCTCTTATTGTCCTCCCTCACTTCCAGCCAGACTCGGGTCCCGGACCTCTCCTGTTGGCTGGGTACGAGGACGGTTCCCTGTTGCTTTGGGACGTAACCAAGAGGTCCAAGCTGAGCCAAACTAAAGCCCACCCTGAGCCAGTCATGTGCCTGACCTTTGACACTGAGCGTCTGAGGGGCATATCAGGCTCCTCTGAGAAGATACTCTGCTCCTGGATACTGGACAGACAGAACAACCTGCAGGTCAGCAGAGGATAGGACTGTTGTCTAGTCGAGTCTCATCTAGTTTGGAGAGTCCCCAAACATTTGTCAGATGAATCAATGCCCCTTCATCAACACCACCCATCAAGATTACTTACATTATTAGTTATGACAACTGTCAATACACAAAAAATGTTAAATGAGCATTCCTATGGGAGATTAAACTCAGTGGGTATCGTTACAAAAAAATTGCAAACAATTTAAATATCAAAGTTTACATCATCGTGGTCAAGTTTGAATTTGTAGAGTGGAAATTTAAACCTATTATCTGTTATATTCCGCAAACTAGAATTTATCCATTAGGCTAGCTTTTTCAACCATTTACCCAATACTTTTATTGAACTTTAAATTATTTATTTATTTATTTTTTTAACCTTTTATCCATTTTTTTAGATTATTTTTAAAAAACTTTTTATCCATTAATTTTGTCTAACTTTAAAAAAAATCATCATTTATATATTACTTTAAGCTAACAATTGTTCATTTCATCATTTATGCATTATTTAGCTAAAAGTAAGTTAAAAAATTAACTTTTTTTTTCTTTTACCATTTATCCATTACTTTTTAACTAACTACTATTTTTTTTAAATCATTTGTCCATTATCTTTTAGCTATTTTTTAAACCTTTTAACCATTACTGTTAACCAACTTTTTTTTTTTTTTACCATTTATACATTACTTTAAGCTAACAATTTCAACCATTAATGCCTTACTTTTAGCATACTTCAGCAACTTTTTCACTGCTTATCCATTACTTTTGACTTATATCTAACTTAATTTTAGTTTAGACTTTTCTGCTCCGTTGCTAACTATTTTTCATGCATTGTCAGTCATAACATGTAGTGTTCAGGTGTTTCAGCTGACTGTGTTAATAGAATTTAAATTTTCAAATGAGTTGTGACTATTGTAGCTATTCCACAATCTCTCTCAGTGGGTCTTGACAGCTGCAGAAGTACCTTCATACAAGTTCCCCTCTTTTGGAAACCAATCTAATTTTCATGTTGCCTACTGAAGTATCCCTGGTTGAGGTCCTCCTACCTGGTAACTAATTGTTGCAGAAGATAGCCGTCTGAATGCCATGAAATATTATAAAACTGTTATGGTGAAGATGGGAGTAAAGGAGATTTGCCTTTCTCCAGGCTCACTTGGAAAACATCAGGGGCCAAAGAGGAAGAGGCTCAGTGTGGCTCCGGGGGCCATAAATCAGCTGCTGGTTACACAGCGTTGGCAGGGCCAGGGGCCAGGGGCCGGGCTGGAGCTGTCACTCAGACTCGAACCACCCACACACATACACAGTGACACATAGTCACACATTTGGCCTGGATAATATATAAAGATATGGATAAAAACACATCAGAAAAAAATAGGAAAATTCATGTATAGTTATGTCATTTAGTAGTGACTTCACTGGGATACTATTGAGATGCATACTTACCTTGAAAACACAGTTCACACTGGTTCTCACACATACATAAATAAACTATACACTAAAACTCTTGCCATAGCATCTTTTGCCACACCAAAAGAGACACATCAGCTATGTACCATAATTCATTTTACATAACAGCCAGCGCTTCAGAGACTTAACGCCTCATTTGAAGCTATATTTGTTCTTGATTTCATGAGCAAAAGGGAATGCTCCCATTTTGCAGCCAACCTCCATGAATCAGAGCAGAAAGGAACCTGAGACTGATATAGTACACTGCTGCACAGTGAAGGGGTATTATTCTTTCCAAGGCTTTTTACAAATTAATGCTTGAATTAGAAGTATTTGCAAAACCCCATTTTGTTCGCCCCCAAATTGCGTCTAGAAAAACACTACAACGGATTTGATTCAATATACCAAAAACAGGAGGAGAGTGGTTATTTGGTTTATTTTGCTCAAGCAACAAAATATTGATTCAACATGTAATCCAGGATGAGGATGACAGGAAAAAAGCACAAGGAGAGGGAAAAGATCCAACAGGGGCTTTTAAATTATCCTGAAGTGCAGCTCAGTGTGACGTCCAGACAGCTATCCTCAGTTCTTCCCACAAAAGTATTTTTGTGTGGCAGCAGTAAGGGGGCGGGAGGACCTGCCGGGTGGCGGACCTGGGCCCTGGGTCCTGACGGACGACCCGTGAGAGGTAATAAAAATATCAAAACCTCGGAGGCCCCTTAACCAAACAAAAAACACATCTGCAGTAAAGGGAACAGTAGTTCACAGTGGGAGGCTGCAATAAAGGCTGAGGAGGCTATAAGTGCCACAGCATCCCACTTCCCACAAATTACCCCTGCGATACCATTGAATATAGCGGTAATGGCTGGCAAGGAAGATAGATGCTTTTTGTGAAATGGAGGGGAAACTGAATGTGACACAACACAGTGCAGTTATGATTTAGTGAAGCTGAAGGGCTGTGAAGTGAGCTTATCAAGCCCAGATAAAGACAGATAGCCTCAGGAATGGAGGTTAATGTATTACACATGGCTCCCAGAGGCCTTTATCTGCTGTTTGACCTGGCTAGCCTGATATCTTTTCATAGTAATGAGGCATCATCTTTTCAGCATTTTTTTTTTCTCCTTTTCCTGCCAGTGCACATTTTTGGGAATGTGTCACGGTGAGATTATGAGGGCGTGGGTGTTTGGCTTTACAAGCTGTTAAGCCAGATGGACATATATTTAGGCGGCCACTCAAATGTATTGACAAGTTCAGTGACGTGTTCCTCCAGGAGAGAAGGAGACAGAGGTCACGGACTGGAGAAAGAGAAAGCAGGTATAGACAGAGGAAGATTAGCAGTGTAAATCAAGCGTGGCTGACAGTGAGCTATTTCTGAGATTGATGACAGTTCTTTACAGGTGGAACCTCTGCCCCTCATCCTCACCACTGTCTCCCCTTCATATCCTCCAGTAGTCACTTACATGTTGTCTTCTGTGAATTCTTGAAGCCGTCAGCCAAAGATTCAACCTCAGTCTGTCATAGGACTGCTGTATGTATGACCTACTGTCATAAAAAATATGTCTCTCTTTATTGAGCAATCCCCTCCTCATCTTTTCTCTCTTTTCTGAATGGGACTGCTCACCTGTTTGACACATCCATCTCCTGTCAGCCGGAGCCAAGCTCTGACAGGCAAGGTGACAAAAGGCTGTAATCTCCCCGCCGTAGAGTGTGATTCAGGGACAGGGTGTGTCAGACATACCTGCGAAAAAGCCTCCCAGCCGCTAGGCTCGAGTGAGTGAGCGATGATGGGACGTTTCAGTAGATGAGCGTGAACGCCAAGATCCGTGCCAAGACTGAGGGGGAAACACGGGGAGGAAAAGTGGAGCAAGGCTTGAGTGAGACCTGCCAAGTGGACGCTCCTTTTGAACGTCTCCTCTGTCGGTGAGATGCTACAAAAGAGGATCCCGAAGTGTGAGTTTGTGTTGGATCTGTCGTAGGCCACAAAAAGTCTAGCGGGTCCAGCATCTGAGCAGAGCTGGTAGCCTCCTGACAGCTGAGAAAGCTGGCGTTTAGACAGCGAGCCTGCTGTGTGTGTGTCTGCATGCTGTAACACAGGCCAGGAAGGAGTGTTCAAACAAAAAAAATGATGAACCCCAAAGATGGATTCAGCCTGTGATGAGATAGAAATAGAGCAAGGGGAAGAAAAATGGAGTGTCAAATAAAATGAGCCAGCACTCCCCGGTTAGAGCCAATGGATTTCATTACAGATTCAGAAATAGTTAATGGCAGCGCTTAAGTCAGCAGCGTTTTCTTGGTGTTCATTCAGCAGTGGTGTGGCCCAATGGCAAGAACAACAATGCTGCTGCTACATGAAATTTAAATAACAGCACATTTTAGACTGTTTCCCTTTAAAGAAGAAAGAGCTGTTCTTCTAACATGGAAGAATAATCTTTTAATGGGCTACAACCAATCATCACTGTCATTTTGTATTATTAATGAATATGCTGATTGTCTTCTCAATCACTTAGTAATTTCTAATCTAACAAATGTATAGCTCTTAGAATCAGCTAATGTTTAATATGTTTCTTATACCTTTTTAATATATTTTTCTCCTCAATTGTTCTTGTTTTGTTTATCCTTAGAAATAAGACTGGAAATTTAAAAAAAAATGGCTACATCCAATTATTCCAAGGGACATACATGAATATTCTTTATCTTGTAAGGGATCCTTGGCTGACAAAACACTTATAACCTCTAATTTCGTCTGTTAGAGATCATATTTTCCCAGAGCCCAAGGTTACAACACAGATTGAAAAAAAGAAATTAGAAAAAAGAAAAAAGGTAGAAAAAAGACTTTGCTTTCTTGCATTCTTGTTTGTTGTTTTTTACTACCAGTCTTATGTCTAAATGGTAAATATGTAGCAGCCTGTTAGCTCAGCACAAAAACTGCAAACAGAAACAGGTAGCCTTATGAAACCTAATGCTTAATCAGTCATTAAAATAGTTGTTTTCTGTCAATCAACTAATCAATCGTCTTCATAGTTCCAACTGTCATACAATATCTAAAAGGAAATTGTACTTCTTGAGCTGCAACATTAATCAAAACATGAGAAGATGCTTTATAAGACTAAATCTAATTTAACTGTTTTGGCAGGACCAACAATTAATTTTGATTTTGATTGATTAAACCCATTTAGGTGATGCTTACAGTCTATTTAAAACTGAATAAAGCAGCAGACCAGCACATAAGTCATTTTTATTGCATAATGACTTAAAATTATTAATTAAAATGTATAATTGTTGGTAATTACTTTTATGTTGAGAAACAAATTAATTAATTAATTAATTAACTAATTGTTTCAGCACTATTACTATCAAGCATCACTGCCACATGTCAGAGAAAACACTGATGACTGGCAGCTTAAAAACCATCATAGCTGCAAATGAGCTCCATTCATTTTAGGTCATAGCTCAGGACAAGCTTTTTTTTCTCGCCACTTTTCTTTCTACTTTCTCAGACTGTAGAAAGTAAAAACAATTCACCCGCCACTGCAGGATGACCATTACTACATCATTAGCCATTTACTACTTACAATTGACCCTTTAATGAAACAAATGCCTTTTCCTGACACAAACTATGGGAAGCAAAACAAACAAAAACAGACACTTAAACCCATCATTATCAGGCCTCTAATGCAAACCAGATGGAGAGAAGTAGGGGCATACCAACTTCTTGAGGTAATAACAAACCTCCAAACAAATCTTTCACCCCCCAGGTTTCTTTGTATCAGTGCATCTGGCTTGTTTGGTCTAACCAGCCACACACTCTTTCACACTAGTGGTACCAGCGCTGATGGGTTGCTTAAAAAAATGAAATCACATGACTGCCTGAACTTTCTCACTCCGTTTTGATCAATGACATTCCTCCCTGCTCTCTCTCTCCCTTGCATTCCACTTTATCCACTTGGGCTATGAGTACCTGGCTTATATCTTCCACATGCAGCTTGTGGATGGTTCCTGCCCGGAACAGGAGCATGCAGATAAATTCTCTACCGTCTCCTCCCATCCAAGGCCATTAGTCTCCCTAGACACAGCTTATGAAGTCAATTATACGCTGTCCAGTTTGATTTTAGCTCCCATATCCAGATGTTTGTGCCCCATCTACAGGTCCAGCAGAGATCCCTGGCCTGCAGGAAGAGCACGTTCGCTCCCCAGGAATGCCCACCACAGCAGGCCCTTTAGATAGTGATCTTAGCCACCATTCATTACAATATGTCAGAATGTTGCCCCTTTAGAGAGATTGATACAGTCCTTGGACACTGTAGATCATAGGGAGAGGGGGCTGTGGCTAATCTTTAGCAGGCAGACGTTACAACAGTGTATTTATCGGGTCTCTTCTCCTGCTGACCAGACCTTTCAGTGTGAATGTAATTCATCAGAGGCGCTAAAGCAACAAGGCCTCTGCAAACAAGCATTTCAGCGCGATGGTCTCTCTCTCTCTCTTTCTTGCAAACTGTGACAAAGGTAATTCAAGCCCCGCTTCTAGAATAGGCCTCCCTAACTCCAAACCAAATAGTGGGTCGCAGAGAGATCTGCTCGCGGCCCTCGTGCCGTAATGTTTTATGGCCGATGATGGAGTCCCAGGAGTCTCCAGCCAGGTTCAACAGACATCCAGCCTCACACTTGGACCTCAGTCGTCAGATCAGCTGATAGTCTCTCCCTGTCCGTGTTTTTGTTGGCCTCGGTTTCCCAGACGGCAGTGATTAATCGAATTACTGACCCAATTAATTTGTCTGATTATTTTTGTCTCCTTATTTGCATGAACAGAATTGGTTTTGGTTTTAGGTTCCTCTGACAATTACCACAAGTAAACTCCTGCTCAGCGTTGCTGGTCTTGGCAAAGTGTTTGTAATACATGTAAAGGTGTCCCAGCATGTCTGTCTGCTACGTGGTTCCAACCTACTAACATCCTTCTCCTCTTGTGGTTTTACAGCTCCAGGATGGTGTGACGCTGGTCAACCCTGGGGTTTCCCAGCTGTGTATCAGGGGGGACAGTAAGCTTCTGGCGTCAGCGGGCTGGGACCATCGGGTGCGGGTTTTCGGGTGGAAGAAGCTGCGACCACTGGCAGTGCTGCAGTACCACACTGACATGGTGCTAAGCGTAGCCTTCTCTGACCACCAGGACCCCAGACAAAGACTACTGGCTGCTGGATCCAAGGACCAGCGGATTAGCCTGTGGTCAATATACAATGAGGGAGCGGACACTGGCTGAGCCTCTGAGCTCTGGGAGGATATACGGACTTTTAATACTAAATACTTAAATAAAAATACTTATAAATAGTATAAATACTTAAATACTTTCTACTGATGTTGATTGTGTCATTGTTACTAATAATTCCCCAATAGTCCAGTGCAATGTTTTTTTTACCGGACAAATTGACTATATATAATTATGTTTACTTGGCTGTTCATTTTAAATAATGCTTGCTAACCAAGCTAGCTAGCTAGCACTAGTGTAAGCTGATGACATAGTGTAATTTAAGCTCCTGATACATTCTGTGCATGTGCAGGTTGCAAAAAACAATATGGCGATGACCAAAGTGACAAACTTGAAGCTTCAGAACTGGAGTCAACAAACTAATTGGTGATGTCACTGTGACTACGTCCATTATTTTTATACAGTCTATGGTTGGTAACAAATGGCTAATTTGTTATTTATGAGCATAAAGCATATCATTACATGTTTCCACTTTATATCCACAATATAACAGTTGTTCAAAAAAACAAAAAAATGTTTTTTTCTATTAATGCAGTTGGGTTTTTTTTTTTTACACAGCAGTTTTCTTTGTGTGGATAGAAAGTTTACCAAATTTATATACTTTTGATACCTTTGTGTATCCATGGAAGCTTAGACACAGTCAAGCTTAAAATGTGTGGCCAGTTAAAATATCTGATATTCCAACTAGTTAATTAGGCACTTGCCTGAGTTTTTCAGCCCATTGTTTGCTGAAGCCTTTTGTGCTTCTCTGTGCAGCTATGTGATTGTGTTGACTTATCCGATAGGAGATTTGCTCCAGTGGACGTGAATTTGAGGTATACAACACACCTGAGCAGCTATGTAATCTTGTGTTGTTATTCTAGCACGTCCTGGCTTAACACACAGGCCCTCCAGCCTGACCTGAGTTGTATTTGTCAAACAAGGTTAATCACATAAAGAACAGAGGGCTGTTGGTTTAGTGGGTACTGATCTGCAGATGCTCCTCTTGGTCCCTGTTATTATCCCTGTTATTATCTGTTTATGACCTCTTTCTTAATCAAAAAGATCAGAAAAAACGGAAGAAATTTGCATCAAGTGCAAGAATATCAAATTAACGAATCTGCAGCATTTGCATTTTCTTGAGTTGTAATGCCAAATACAGATGTCTTTATAGGATATGGACGTATGTCATGAACAAGGCCAAGGATCTTGTTGCGAAAGTCCCAGAGAAAATAGAGAGGTGTTGTTTTTCCGTCCACTGTCTTTAATAATATCTCTGTGAGTCAATGAGCAGCATGGGAGCTCATGTGCAACAACACTGTGCCGAAAGGCCAGGGGCTTCAAACGATTCACGTTCTGCTTCATAAAGGCTTTTTCTCCTGGGATGACCCCAGGTTGAGAAGCTCATCGTGCTGTACAGGAAAGGCCTGAGAAATCAAAGAGCCAGACCAGCGTAATGGCCACGAATCATTAGTGAACAGAGGAAAGACAAGGTCATTTGCTAGACAAGCTGGCTTGCCATGACGCTTCTGTTATTGAAAAACGTTTGAAACTGCAGTTTGGTTGGTTTTCCTGCTTGCAGTCAAACTTTTGGATGTTTGTACTGGAAACTTGTTTAAAGCCCTTTGACATCATTTAAAAAATAGTTTGAATAAGATTTTTCCCCAAGTGCCTGGTTTTAATGACATGTTTTGCTTGTTCCCTGCAGAGCTACGTCCATACCTTTTGTGTCTGACCCCGCTCGTGACAACTTGCATCCATAACAGCTTCCTAACTCTCCTGTTGGCTTTGAACAAACACTAGAGGTGGCATGGGCCAGCTTCCGTCCATTCTCTGATAAATCAAATGCTGCGTCCATTGGTGCAGATGTCTGCTGAATGGAGCAGACGGCAACTCACCCCGGCCTTAGAAGTGCCTGTTGGGGTGGCGGTGGACCTCGTAAATCACTTCATAATGGATCATTTAGGAAGTCAATAAATGGACAGGGAGACTGTGTGCACAATAGGCCCTGTGCTTCACTTATCACCTAACGTGTGTCTTCCTTGGCCTTGAAGGTCAGAGGTCAGCCCGGCTTTGGGATAGGACATAATCTGTTAGTGTGAGTCTGAGCCTTTGGGTGTATTCGTAGGACGTCACAGTGAGCCTGATTATTTAAATTCAATGAGTTGAAGAAAATCCCCTCTATGTAATTCAAAGCAGCGTTCCGCCTCATGGCTAAGTTGCTTTTATTTATTTTTTCAAGCGTGTCTTAATACAAATGTATCTAGGCTCTTGCCCAGTGGTGGTGATGTGTTTTGATGTTCTGCATAAAATGTCCGTCAGCAACCTCATGCACACCATAAACCATGGTACCTTTTGTATTAGTTGAGAGGCGATAGGGGGGAAAATGTGAAGCACGTGTTCTGTTTTTTAGGTGGACGACTCCGATTGGTTTACCTGGCTTGTTTTTAATAACTGTCCCCTGATACAGCAGGCAGGCGGGGCTCGGCGGCAGAAATGTACACAGAGGTGAAGCGAACGAATCAAGACCCTGATAGGCCTGTCACAACAGATGTTCCAGATGCAGTTGAGTGTCAAATGATGCCTCAGGTCACATTATCATCCATCCTCTGCCTCTTCATACTTCACTGGCAAGTCCTTGGCACTGTTTCTCCTGAAGCCTGAGACATCTGGGCACATGAACGTGAACTGGGCCTAAACAGGTTGCTCTTTTTCGTCTGTGTGAAATGAATGATGCATTGAAATAATGTGCTTGAAAATGGCCTAGGCCTGTTGAAAGCATACAGCAGCCTATTAATGTGCATATGTAGAAATGTAATATGGAAAATATTTGACAACACAGGCAACATACTGACAATTAGTTGGTATGGAGGTGCAGTTCATTATAATTCCTCCAGTAGGCGCAATTTCTCTGATTGCCACTGTGAAAACTTTACTTATTAAGTTTGGAAGGATTGAATGTATCTGTAATCTCATCCTAATAAACTATACCTTTAAAAAAATCTGAATTAATTTAATGGAAGCTTCATTAAGATGATTTCATTAAGACTAAAAATCCCCTGTGTTCCCTGTTTGTACAGACTCTTACAGACTGACGCGTACTGCACCAGGGGCATTTAATAAGTGCAACATATGCAGAACAGTTTTCATTGCAAAATTAAACAACTGCAAATCATAAGAGAAGGCTGTTTTTTTATTGCATTGGTTATATGTATCAAGTATAGGCTATTTACTCAAGTACTGTTCATATTTACTGCGATATGTACTCAATTATTGTAATATAGTTTATTTACAGATATATATTTTCATGTAGATAACGAGCTAAACAAGATATTAGGCATTTTTGTGGATTTAACTCCTATAGAGCTTAAAGTAGTTAAATAAGGTCCACCATTGCAAGTTACAGCAGTGAAATGCTGCGTATGGCCATGGCTGATAAAACTCCAATATGATAGAATCGCACACTGAATTTTTAGCACTTACTTTTGATACATTAATAACATTTTACCAATCGTCTTCATAGGAGAGCTATTACTTGTGATGGAGCATTTTATATTGCAATATTGCTATTATTACTGGAGTAAAGGATCTGAATGCTTCCTCCACAAGTGTTTGTTACCTTTTTTTTTTTTTTTTTTACTTAATTAGGTTTTTCTTAGTGGAAAAAATGGGGCCCAGGAATTTGCCACTACTCCTTTTCAATTAACTTTATTATTTATTTATTTTTATTTTCAGAAAATACAAGTAATTGTAGTTTTGGACTTACTATTGCCACTGACACGAGGTCACAGTTACCGTTTCGTACACGGACTACGTTCCACTAAATAGCCTAGGACGTGCAGTAGCAGTCTCATAGATGTTTTTGTCCCTGTTGTGAAACCTATAATTAGTCCGCTTATGGCCTTTTGACCCTTCTTCCCCACTCTTACCCCCGCGTGCTACCCTTCCGCGAGCCCCGGCGATGTGGGGAGAGACCCAGCATCTTGTCGTGGAGCTTCAGACCGGCTGCTCCTCAGCACCTGCAGCCGGCGTCGGTCCACACCAGGCGGCTTCCTGACCAGACTGCACAGGAACACATTACATTGAACAGGCTGTGTTGGCAAGTACAATAGTCTACAAAAAAACGTGTATGTTTGGGTTATTCGTTATTTTCCTTTTAAATAGCCTGACTCGACTGTAGAAAAAATATATTTAAATACCCGATAGTCTGCAGAGTTCTATAAAATAGTAAAATACATAATGTCAACTTTTCCAATTAGCCGACTAAAAGAAACATAAATACACCATATAATTCCTTCTGAACTTAAAATGAATTGACGCAAAACGTATAATTAATTTGCCGTGAGGTTGGTGAAGTCTTCTTGTCAAATATCAGCTATTGTACGTTATATTTTATATTTTTTTCATAAGGCTAACTAGCATAGACGTTTCAGGCTAGTTTAAAATTAATTACGACGTCATTGTCCATATTAGCTTCATAGTACAGTTCCATTGTAAAGTTAATGCTTTAGTTATTGGCCAAACAAACTAAACAATTCTACGACCGATTAGTGTGCGTTTAAATGAGTGGAAACATTATTTAACCTTTGACACCTTTACAAGCCATTAAACAGTCAGAGGTCATGCGCCCTCGGGCATCCTTTCCCCAAGCGTTCTGCTCAATGGCAGCAGGGTTCAAGGAGAAAAATACATTATTGAAATGAATCATTAGGGTGCGTTTCCCTCTGTATCGTGACAGGCAACAATCCCAAAGCAGACTTTCCCCCCCAACGAGATTAACCTTGACAACAAAGCATTCCTCACAGGACTTCAAATGGGACATGGAAATGGCTGCACAGATAGGAGACGGTGACATTCTTAAAATATCACTCAACTGTCCCATTAAATTTGAGCAATGATATCCTTTTGGGGAGAGGGGAAAAGTAAAGGCTGCCTTTCTGTATTATGACATGCTGCAAGTTTGTATTATGACATGACATTGTTTCTTTTGTTCTTGGCAGAAAACTCCTTTTACAGAATTTTTTTCTCCAAATTATTTGTGCAATAGTATAATAATAATAATAATAATAATAATTAATAAATAAATAATAAGTCTAATAAGTTGTATACTTTTCCAAATACCTAAAAGCATCTATATCCCAATAGTCTAAAGCACAACTTTTTAAAATATTAAAACATATATAGATTTTAAAGTCTTTCATTACAGTAATACAGTTTTTAATGACATCTTGCTCTAGATTTTATTTGTTAATCAGTGAAAGAGTTAAGCAGAAAATTGCAGTCTGTATTTTGGACACAGCTGCCTCATTCGGTTTATTATATCCAAGGGATGTGTGTAGAGGAAGTATGGTCGCTGAATGCATTTATATGTCGATATGTATATGCTCTTTTCATACAACCAGGTGCAGATTTCAACATTTAAACTACAGTGCAGTAATGTTTAGACAACCTCCAAGTCCTGACTTCTAATGACTGCAAGAACAGCGGACACCTCAACCCAATTCAACTGGGAAAATCCGGTTGGAGAAACCAGAACAATGCTATCAGTGAGGTAAGTTTTTTTTTTTTTTTAACCTACCCTCCCCCTCCGGCAGTGCAACAGCAAACAGGGCTTTGAATGGAAGATCTGCTCAAAGACAGTTTTTTTTTTATGAATTACAAGAATTTAATGTTTATTTTACAGATACAGAACAGTCATTCTGCTTCATTTATTTACTTTGAATTGCTGCAAGTCAGTGCCATGGTACAAGCTTCTCAGAGCGGCTCAAGATGTTCAGAACGTTTCAAAATCAAATCTTGTATTTTTTTTTCCTCAAACAAAAACATTTGGATGTGTTTCGACACCCTCTCTGATGAGCCCAACATGCAAACATCTCGTCTACCTAGAAGGTTGATGGACTATATAACATATGGCTTTTTTGAAAGCAATAAAAACAAGGCAAATCAAAAAGTGCATCCAACACAAAAAAAAGAGAATTCAATTCCAGTCTGTGACCAAAGGCATTGTCTGTGTTAAGGAGAGGTCCCTCCTGTCTCCTCTGTTTGCTGGCTCAATGTCTGCACCGCTCAGGTTAGAGGTGCCCTGGTGTTGTGCTATTGCCATTTGGGTTCAAAGGTCAAAGCAGACCTCTTCAAGGACTCGGAGCAGGTGCCCGTGCTTAACGCAAAGATGCATTTCCTTTAAATAAATACGGCAGGGTTTATCCAGCAGAGTTTCAGCCCGTGAACGCACCACACAGGTTGCATAAGCCGTCAATAGACAGGACTGTGTTGCCTTTCCTGCCTGTTTCCATTCCAACAGTGCTGAGCGCCGTTAGCTGTGGTGGATGGCAGTCATTATCTGGGCCCGTAGTCATAGTTAGAGGGGCCGCTGGTGGCTGAGTACATGTTAGCTGTGGCTGGGTTCATGTGGTGGTGGTACGTGTGTCCTCTGATACTGGGTAAAGGATAGGGTGACGGCCTGGTCTTGGCTCCCAGGTAGTGTTCATAGGTGGTGGGATACTTGTAAGGGTGGTGGTGCAGGGTGTCCGGGGGTAAAGTGTGGGGGTCCGGGCGGAGGTCGTGGGGAGGACTGGGTCGGCCACTGGTGAGTGAGACGCCGTGGAGGCCTCCTGGGACGGGCAGGGCGGGGCTGAGGACCCGGGACATCAGTTGGTGAGCCGGGTCGGCGTGTATGGGCGTGCCGCTGGGGTCTCGCTCGTACTCCCGCCTACCGTCTTCTGTGCAGGAAGAGACATAAGAAGAGTCAGTGAGCCAGTGTGTTGTGCATACCAGCAAGTTATGTATTATTTTCATAAACTGTGTGTGTGTGTTCAATTCTGCACTCCAAACTACAGGAGGTTATATTGTACAGGTTTTTGAATCCTCATACGCATATTTTTAAAGTTAAAAACAAGAGCAATTTGCTCTGTGCGCTGATGTATAAAAAATATAATTTAAAAACTGTAATTGCCTAAAAATGAGCAATATTTATTGTGGAATTTGCATGGTGAAAACAGTGTTTTCCTCAATAGATAATAAAAGTCTGCATCGAAAACCAGAAAAAAATTAAATAAATTAAATATTAATGTATGTAATCATTAAAAATATTCATGCATATAAAAGGATGTGTTCCTCTTAAAATAGTTGCAGAATAAATTCCAAATAGGAGCTTTCCAAAAGATAACTGTCATTAAATTCCTGCAGATAGATTATATGTTTTTAAAGTCAGAATGAAAATCTGAAATGATTATTATTGAGCTAATAAATAAAATAATCTTTATGGCAAGAAAATATTATCTTCATGCAGGTTTTTACTGTATTAGGAAACTGTGGTCAGTTATATAACAGCAAATAAAACCTCTATTATGTCGGCAGTGGATGACATTGACTGGCTGGTGCATGATATTTAATTAAAAGCCAGAACTGGCTTAATATTGCAACTGCACCACTGTGCTTAAGTTAAAGATAGAAAATTAAGATAAATTGATGTGAAATAAGCAACAATTGAAAGACAAACATTTCCTCTCAAGGCA
Organism: Centropristis striata; assembly: GCF_030273125.1. NCBI lineage: Eukaryota > Metazoa > Chordata > Actinopteri > Perciformes > Serranidae > Centropristis > Centropristis striata. The sequence continues at coordinate 29,284,631 of NC_081523.1, forward strand.
GAATAACTGAATGTGACTTTGTTTCATGTTTGATAGCAGGCCTGAGTTTTGAAATGAAACACAGAGCGAGCTGCAGACCTTTCTCTGTGCCGTTCTGCTGAGGGGGAGATGACATTGGGTTTCTTGTTCTGGCAAAGGCACTCATTATTGGCAGAGAGCCTGGCCTGTGATTCCTGGGCCTGGAACAAGGAGACAGGATTCAGTTACATACTCATTTAATGAATGTCAAGGGCATTTCTTTATTATATATTAAAATGATAAATACATTTTACACTGTTGCATGAAATTAGCATTTGTACATTGACAGGACCTTAATTTACAGTAAATTAAATGTGAAGCTACCTATTACATCACTCAGATTGGCCTGTTCTATCAAATAATCCAAAGTGTTATCTGTTCACTTGATGTTCTAAAAAATTTAATTTGCATTGCTGGATGAGCAGCATTTGGAATAAGTATGTGCACGGAGGCTGACTATACCAGATGGGTGGAGTTAACTCTATTGTTACAATTAAAAGAGTGCCTGGTAATTGACAGAAAAGCACAGTCAATTCACTTCCAAACAATATCCAGTAATTTATAAATGTCATGGCACTCATTGTGTGTTTTTATGAGGTAAACTCTATCCATCTGGCACCTGTGTGTGATAAAACAAACAGCAAAGGTATTTTGCGAATGTTCTCTGGCCCAGCCGGCTCTGTTGCACATTTTTTACACCATGTGGAAGCATGCCAATAAGACTATATTGTTTGAGGGTAAATGCTCACCAGTCCTCTGGATCACAGTCCCTGAAGCCTTTTGCAAAAGGATTGCTGGCTATCTTCAGCTGTGTGATCTGGAATCCAGAGCACAACATCAAATAAACCTCAGTGCTGCATGTTGTAGTCATAAACAATGTCATTTCCATATCCATAAGGCATTTGATTTCTATTAGAAAGGACGACCATGATGAACGGACAATTTTAATGGAAAACCCCTTCTGTCTCATAAAAAAAATCACATTTGAAAACACTGCTGGCTTTAATAAAATATGAGTAAATAGCTAAAGAGCTATTGTTCAGGGCTACAGCATCATATGTTATTTAAAACACAAGTGAATTAACATAACTGCCAGCTTATATTGTTGCACAATTTATTTCTGAATATTTTTGTTAAGAAATAAAAACAGCTGAACATTTATGTTAAGAAATAGAAACAGCTGTCTTATTTGTAGAATTCCATAGAGGCACAGCAGTCCTATTTATAAATTATTCATAATCACAACTTGTGTAGTTTCTCATCATCATTATCCGTAGACAACATTCTAAATCAAGTTATGCTAATTTGTGTCATTTTGTCTCCATATCATGAATCACATTGTAAAGGCCATAAATAACCCACTGTGACTGAAGCTGTAGCCACCGGGGCTTCAAGTGTAAAAATTATTCATCCTTTAGTAAATCACATTTGACATAAAGTAGAACAGATGATTTCCCTCCCTCAGACTGATCACTGTGTAGTCACGGAAATATTACAATCACAATAATGCACTGTTCCTTGTAATGGCATGGTATTTTATTCTATCACTCGTTACGAATCGCCCTGAATAAACGCTGAATGCACTGATGTGTAAATCTAAACAGACGCAGAATCTGATGGAAAACAGAGCGACGCAGAAAAAGGGCGCACAGTTGCGCGCACAGAGAAAAGGCAAGATTTACGCGTAAAAAGCGCCCAATGGAAGAATTAGCTGATTGTATTACTGAGAACAACTTATTCATTTTTTAGGCTTTTACACAATAAACTGTAGCGGTGATTAACAAAAACAGACTACTTATCTTAATTTATTGATTAATATATATAACTTGATAAATTTGACAATATTTTTTCTTGGTATAACTGTGCCCGTAATACTTAAATTAAAATGCCTTTAGAATCAGGTCACATCCCACACACATAGCTGGTCTCTATTGAGTTCCATACAGATAGATATATAACAGGGTGATAAAGGCTTCTTACCCGGTGGTTCTGGTACGCTGTGACCGCTGTGAAGCGGGTTTCCTCAAAAACAAAGGTTTTGTAATTCTCCTCGGCATATTTCTCGCTGTCCTTGCGGGGGTCCACATAAACCACATGAAACCTGGGCTGGTAGCGGTGCATAGAGTTCAGAATGATCTGTAAAGAACCAAATGATTCATTAGGAATAATGTGGATTTATAATCCAACACTGCACTGGCAAAATGGAGATTTAACTCCACAAGTCAGACTATTTTCGATCTTAAACTTTTATTATTGAGCCATAATAAACAAGATTGAGCAATTAATGAATAAATAATGGTCGGATAAAATAATTTATAATAATATTTATATAGAGACCAAACGAGGTAGTTCATCGAGTTATACCTATAAAATGTTTTATAGAAATTAACAAACAACATGAAATCCTTGTCAGTCATCTCTAAAATGACGTATTTGTGGATATAAATATGCAGCTTTGGTAAATGCCATTAAATGCGTAATTAACCGGACGCAGTTATCATCTTAAATGTGCAGTCGTGTGACTAGAAACATCTAAATCTATTGCTTTTTTCTAAAAATATAAATGTCGCCTGACAATATTTTATCAGGACTATTCTCATTTAACAGCCTGCCCATGGAGCAGAAGGCCTAATGACCGTCGTCTCGATTTATAGCCCATATCACAATTTCCATCCAGCATTCCTGACCTTGCCTCACAATTTTTCATATGTGTTAAAATATACCCCCAGAGCTGGAAAATGTGCCCTTTTTCTTACTGATTTCACAACTAATGCAGCGACACGCGGAAACACTCAGAAAGAGTGGAAGATCAAGCTGAGAGGGCTGAAATAATTTCCAGTGGTGAAATATTCCACTTCCTTGCCGTCATTTTTGGACTAAAGCCTCGTGTGCAGCGGCATTTTTGTGGATTGAAAATAGGTGTTTGGCAGCATCTGACTATTAGTCAAAATATCAAACTTTATTACTGTTATATCTCTTGTATCAATCAATCTGAGGGCGAATAAAATGTCTAAATAGCGAGTTTACACTTAATGCAGTCACCACGTTGTAGTATTTTTCACCCATCAAGAGGTCTGTAGCATCTCTCACTGTGGTGCTAAGTAGGCCTAATGTATATCATAACAGTCAGTTACATGCCTGTGTGTTTTTACTTAAATATTTGCGTTGGTATGATTAACGTTCTTTGTTATAATTGCCTTCATGCAATATGTTTTGTGGTCTCATTAGTTTCTGCTGCATGCAGTTATTTTGACTCGTGTACTTACATGGCCGTTGTCATCCAGCAGGTTGTTAGTGAGTTTGAGTTTATCAAAAGAGACGATCTGCTTCATCCACTGCGCGCCTTTGGCCGGAGAGTCCGGGTGGTAGTGGACTCTGCCCGGTGTGGCGGGGTCCGCCTTACCGGCAACCAGCCACGATGAGCTGTGGAAAGCATACCTGTAAGATCGGAAAACATTTCATGAGATACAAGGCCCATTATATACAAAGTGTACATGCATGTCTTGACATGTGTGGCTATTTAAATGACAAAAGGCATTAAATGAGTCGCATTTTCTAGCATATAATTACCAACATATTTCCAAAATAAATCGGTTACTCGTGGAAATATAATAATAATAATATATATATATATATATATATAATTATTATTATTATATTTCCATATATATATATATATATATATATATATATATATATATATATATATATATATATATATACTGGATTTTTTTAAATAACTTCTGCTTGTTTGATTTAATTCTGTGCGGGTTGTGCAGCTCAGTAAGATCCTCCGGACTAGTACAATATTTTGCAGTCCTGTAGTGACAGATGTGTGTTGCATCCAAAAAAAGTTACCTGTAACGTTTGTCGTCTACGGGCAGGAAGTCCATCAGGAGCATGTAGTCTGCCATGGGATCCATCCCAAATATTTTCACTTGGAACGTTGGAAACATTCTCCTGGTTAAAAAAAAAAACACGAGGCCTCGTTTAAATGCTGCTTACATTATTCTTTTTTTTAAATAAAGTTTCTACTTTTTAAAAAACTGGATCGTGTGTGCGCGCGAAATTTTTGAATTATTTGATATTCGTCAGAGGAGCCAACAAATGATTTTTGCCAAAGTATTTTACACAATGCCGGCATGTTTTCAGAGCAGACAGAAGCTTCAAAGTATAGTGGACGTGACGTGATTGAGTCCGTGCGTAACCAGATAAAACTCTCATTCATCTGAATGGAGCTTTGAGTTTGTTGCCTTTTAGCTTCGCTTTTATAACTTCTGGCAAGACTCTTTAACTTCTCTTCTGCTGTTCTGATGAGTTCCAGACATAAGAAGGCCTACCTACACACACACACACACACACACACACACACACACACACACACACACACACACACACACACACACGTAGTGGAAACTCACGCGTTATTTGGGTAGGCGAGGTGTGGCACTAACCGAGTTTTAAATTTAAACCTTTATATTATCATCAGAATCGAGGCGGAAAAATATACAGAATATTGTCCTGAAAAAATACAACTGGGGAAATGAATATGCAGTGCTCTGTGCACGCTGATATATTCATTTATTAATAATAACGTTTCTGCTTTGTCGCCAGAAATGTTTAATCGCTTTGAGTTTTGATGTTATAGATGCAGCGGTTCAGTCAGCGCCCATCACCACAAGAATTTGTTTCCCCCCCTCCACATCATCTATGTAAGGCAGATCCATAACCCCCAGAACCTGGTCTGGAAGTTAAGTAATCCGCCGAGTCAGTGAAAGGGATCCTAAAATCAACGCTCAATTAACGTCAGTGTTGTGGCTAGGTGAGGCTGAAGGAGCCTCTAAAGTGCTCTGCCGCAGGTCTCCTTTCTCCTGTCAGACAGTGCAGAGCGGCGAAACTCAGCCCTCACTTTCAGGATTAAATCAATGACCTCATGCCTCTTTATATTACTAGAATACAGAAAAACGCATATGCGCAACATATTTAGTGGTAGAATAATAGTACTGAATATTAGCGTATTATTGTATTGGATCTCCACAGGGGTCAGAGGTCAACGCTGGTTACAGGGTAAAGTATAGGCCTATATTATATTAAAAAAATTGCCCCTTTTCAACAATAGGGTTTCCTTTAATTGCCATTATCTGTATATATCTAAATTAATAACTACATAAAAAAACAGATGTATGTGTGTTCATGCAATTCATGTAACTAAACGGTGTTTTTGTGAGACTGAATTGGAAAGGGAGGGACGCAGACAGACACTCCCGTAATGAGGAAATAAGAAAAGGGTAAACACGTGTCGAGGCCTGAATAAAAACAATGTAATCAGTTTATAGCAGCTGAACTTCGTTTAACGATAATAAACCACAACGTTCCGTACAAAAAGCGGCGCGTAAAATGAAGACAGGCGGTGAAGGAAAACAGCTACTACAGTTCTCCTTATTGGATCTATAAAACACAGCAGGATCACATCAACATGGTGTTTACAGCTGACACACAAACACAACACACACACATGCACATAGAAAAGACTCCATTCGTTTGGCCTCATCTTTAAAATATCTCCAGCAACTGCCGTCAACTGCTATACATTAAATATAATTGATAAAGTCAGACGACATAAAGATTATGTCAGTGCCCATTAATTTAATTCATTCAGATTATAAACACACATTTTAGGGCTTTATGTGCAAGAAGAAGAATGATAATTCATGTTAACTGTTTTAATGCAATGCAGTTTTTTCAGTCTGGACCTAAAATATTTCATCTGAATTAATAAAAACAACTTCCAATTAAACTGCAAATATTAACAAACACGTTTTCTCATTATAAACTCCAGAAAAAAAGTACCAAATATATTTTTTATTAAACTATAAAAAATATATCTGAAACCTTATCCTCATTTGGTGCATACTATTTGCAGTGATATATTTTTCCAAATAAAATCATATAGAAGAAATATAGGCCTAAAGGCAATCCTGCGTATCTGATTTGCGTCATCAGCATAAATGCTAAAAAACCCCAAAAACATTTCCATTATATTTATAGCCTGTAAAATCGTCTTTTGATGCCATGGTTTTAGTAGTAATATTATTTATTGCAATCAAACATATTGTGCTCTGTAGCTAATCCGTCTACCCAAAGGTGCACAAAAAGCATTTTTTTCTATATTATTTGTGCTCACCTGCCAGCTTTGGTAACGATCATCTCCGTGCCCAGCTGATTAAATTCGTCCCATAAAGCTTTCATCTCCAGCTGGACGTTAATGTTGGCCACTTTGGGGTTCTTCTTCACGATCGTTTTGCCGTTCGGTGTGGAGTTGGCGGAGGACGAGGAGCAGTTGGCAGTCCCGCTGTCACTCGGCGGGGCCTGGCCCGGGTTAGACCCCGGGTAGTTGTAGTTGTGCTGGGCGGCCGGGCAGGGCTCGAAATGGGACTCATGTTGGCTGTAAGGGTCCCCGGGGGACGGAGAGAGGTGGTAGCCCCCCGGCGTGTTGAGGCTGCTCAGGCTGCTCGTCGTGAAGGCTGCAACATCGCAAAAATGGGACAGCTGCGTCAGCCACGGACTGGATATGGCTGAAATCATCCCAAAAAACTGGATTTTACTAAATATGCCGTGCACTGTAGGTCGCTTATAACACAGATAGAGAAAACAGAAGCAGGATTCAGTGAGCTCCAGATGAAGATGTCACGCGCAAATGCCCCCCTTTCGGTTTAAAAGTTTCCGTCTCGGCTGCTCGATAATCCCTGAGGTTGCTTCCACTGCCAGCATGCTACAGACTGCCTGATCTAAAATAGCGAATAGTGACGAAATGTTTTCCAAAAAACTGCCGTGCTCGCGTAAAATCTGTGAGTTATTCGCAAAACCGATCTTCGAGTGCGCGTAAATGAGCTTTTGCTGCGGATCGATTGCGCTCCGAGCGGCCTCTGTTGTGCGCTGCTGCAGTGTGTTACACTGCAACCCAGTCTCCTCTCTTATCTGACGCAGAGGGCCTCCCCTTCGCGATAAAACCGGTTCTTATTTCTATTTAGATAAGGAACTGCAGGTAATGTGCCTTTTCCTCGCCTTGGGACGAGACTGATTGACAGAGAAGTGCGCCCCTTTTTAATGGGCTTTCCGGCACCCATTTAACTTTTGGATAAGGGTATCGCCCACATCACCCCCCGTTAGCAAACAATAGAGGATCTGACCGGCAGAGCGGAGTGTAAACGGTTTACAAGGTAAACACACTGATTTGCATGAACAAACAAACAGACAGCAAGTGACTGTTACTTTCTCATTATTGGACAAATAGATCTATGGATATACACCCCCCCTCCGAGCTGGATATGCTTATTATGGTGTGTTTTTACCATTACGCACAGGGTGCTCATGTAAACCCCCCTCTTCTTGGCTTTAATGTATGTGATCCTGTCAACGAATTGAAGTTGACTTTTTGAACAACACGTTGGGCTTTTGGAATGGGAAACTTTTTTCCACTCTGGCTGCTTTGTATGCAGCTTTCTCTCCCCTATTGGTGCTTACAGCTTACTGAATTTGCATTATTTATTTATTTTTTCACGGTGGGCCAACTGTGTCAGATTTAATTCGTACAATAACTTCATTCATGCATTCAAAATATAAGCACCCACATGTGGGTTTGCGCGTTGATAATGAAAATGCTGATTTGTTGTGTAATTTAGGAGACATTCTACAGCAGCTCTATGGGCATCAACAAATTGATTTACCTTCCATTTCCCGGGTGACAGTGCTGTAGTGCATTTTTAAGGAACTGTGGTTGTGCAGGTCTGGCTTGTCCAGGCCGGTGCTCTGTTTATCAAACGCTGCGTTTCCTGCTTGCTCCGCAGCCGAAATCAGAGAGGCAATACTGAAAGCATTTGCCTTTGGAGAGAGGGGACCGCCGTCGTCCATAGGCAAGGGATCGAGTCGCGAAAAGCCGTCCCTCCTCCTCCTCCTCCGCTTTCCAACCGAGCAGAAAGCAGGAGAAGGCTGCGCACAATGGAGAGGAACATGCGCCAAAATGGGGCTTTCACATTCCGCCACCGGCGCTCTGTGGGTGCGAGAGTCAGGGGTGGACTGTTCTTAAAGTATCCCCACAGCTACGCAAAATCTCCCCCGTTGCTCAGATTCTGTCCATGAACCCCCTAAACACGTCCCGTTGTCAAAACATAGTTCATCCACAGATAATAGAGCGAGAGCTCCCCTCGTTTCTGCTCCGGTCGTTGGCGGGGTGGTGTCATCTGAGTACTGCCTTGAGGAGAAGCAACTACTGCTGCGAGAATGTCAAAAGTGAGCGAGATCCACGCCTCCCCTGCACCACCAGGAAAAAAGTGTCTGCGCTCTGCACTGGATGTTTTATTTCAATAAGAGTGCCAGTCATTTGAATTCAACTCCAACGTCATTGCAATGTCCGGCTTCAAAGTGCACCACTTTCCACTAAATTATGGGCTTATGTATACGTTTGCATATTTTAACTGCCGAACCCAGATAGAGCTGCTCCTGCCCCGAGATCACCAGGGGCTGCACGCACACTCTCTCACTCTGAAAATAAAACATAAAGCAATACAAGTTAATTCACATTGTTTACTTAAGATTCAAATGTTTTGGGTGGTTTCAGAGTCAAACAGAAAAAAAATATATATATTTTAATTGTACCAAAAAAGAAAATATGAAACTAAGAAATGCAATCAAGAGAAGTGGCAGATATTTAACATTATTTAAATAATGACTAACTAGGTGACACTTTTCGCATTAGGAGTTGTTTTTCTCATCATCTATGTATGTATTTATATTTTTTTTTTCCACGCACTTTTACGAGATTTACGCAGCTCTTTACCTCTTATAACTCTTATAACTAGCTAAAAGTCACGCAGAAGGACAGAAATGTTACCGTGCACAACGCCCTCAGTGCAGCCAGCAAACAGAATAAACACACGTGGCACTTGAGGCCGGAGTTGGACTTGACCTCGACGCCTCGCGCCTTTACTATCGCCTTGTTGCTTCTCAGCTTATCGAGGTTCAGCAACCAAAGATGCGTTTTGTTGGAGCCGCTGCGATAGAGAGAGCGGATATTCTAATTTACACGGGAGTCATTGAATTAAGCGTGAAGGCAGCCACGGGGGTCTAATGAGATGAAGCAGTTAGAGGATTAAACCTGTTTGTTTTGGATGTTTCTCCACGGGAGCCAGGGAGCATATATAAACCACTGCTATATGTTGTTTATAGCAAACATTTAGATAGATAGAGAGATAGAGAGATAGAGAGATAGAGAGAGAGATAGATAGAGAGAGAGATAGATAGATAGATAGTTTATTGACAAAGTGGTAAAATAAAAATAAATCATGCATGGTTCAGTCAAAACATGTATGCTTACTATCGCCCTGGTCATGTAATCCTCTCAGAGTTTTTTTTAATCAGATATGATGCCATCGATACCGACTCACTTCATCATTGCCAAGTCGGAAGCCTCCTTTGTAAATACTCAGGTGATAACAGACAAAATACAGGAGCAGATCAAAATGGGAAGAGACTGTGTTGGAATTCGCTCGCAGGCCTCAGCAGCGGCCAAAGCACAGCGGAGGCATTCAACACTGCACTTACGAACAGAACTTTGAGGCGAAATATTAAAAGGAACAAATGTGAAGTTGTTTAACTTTTTTTGTGGGGGGAAATGAAGCTAAATATCATAACAAATTAAAGAAAAGTGCCGTGGAAGTGCCAGAGCAGAGTTCAAATGGAAAGCTCAAAATAAATGAAAATATGAAGTAAAATGCACACTTTGAGTCTTTATAGGAATAAGAATGTAGCTGCCTTCAGTACAGAAGTGAGTAAGAGATGACTCACTAAATATCTGCTCTGCAGCAGACAAAGTTTCCATAAATGGTAAACAGTAGCTGCAAACTGAAGTACATTTTAATGCGGAATATATGAATAGCTTCAATAATATTATAGTGATTTTCATCATTCAAGCAAATCTCTAACAGAAGAAGCACTTTTAATCCGGCAAAATAAACAGACTTTTATTAAAAATGTTTTTTTTAAACTTTATCAAAATATCTGTATTCAGTACTCCACGTGCTGCGGACTGTATGAAGAGTTTAGCACGTATACGACCCGAAGCTGACAACACAGCAGCCTCACTGATTAGAGGATACAGGCCCGCTCCTCGGTTCACTGACTGATGGACACACGTTGCACAGTCACAGCTCTCTTTAGCTGCTGCTTCTTTGTCAATATAAAATCACATCACTGTTTGCTCTTATAAAATTATTTTCCGCATTGCACACACTCTTAATTTATTTACAAAAGTAGGCTATTTACATTTTTTAATTAGTTGGAATCCATGTGGTTCATATAGAGAGAAACAGCATTGGTTGCTGCTAAACCGACGTTTATATTAAGTTGATTAAATTAACCATTTTGATATCAATTTTCATAAAAACAGTTTTAATAAAAAATAGCTACACTTATCGTTCACGTGTAATGTATGTGCCTATAAGCTTGCTGATGTGGAGTAATGCGAGTTGTATTTAATTAGTACATCAGCAAAATAAACGTAATTGAGTCCAGGATTCAAACCGAGCCCACACATAAACTTTGGTAATTTGTTAGAGGCATATTTTCATCTTAATATTTAGACTAAATTGAAACGCTAGGACTGAACTACAGGTTGTTTCATACTTAGGAGTTAAATGTTGTCAATTGTTATGCTTTTATTATGGAAAACAACATCCACCCCTGTCAAGCGTTATTCTCTGCTTATCACCTTAGGAACAGTGCTGCTGTCACCGGACGGCTCAGTGAGACACTAGGACTGACAAACCTCCCAGTGGCATCTGGCGCGCGCTTTTACGCACTGAAACGAGCGCATAAACGCACACATATATAAAATATAAAATAAAACATCGGTATGATTGCAGTAAGTAACATTGGTTTGACAGTTTGTGATATTCACTGAGCACATATCCTCCTATGCTGTTGTTTTACATGAGAACCAGAGGCTTGTCATGTTCTGGGGACAGGCCTGTGTGGTCCTGTGTGTCCTGTTGTGGTAACATGACAAATCACCAATCCAAAAAAAAAACCTCCCGCCCATGCCTCATTAAATGGCACAGATCTCGTAAACGTCAAGGCTCGGCGGCTGCTATTTCTGTTATTATTAAACAGAGATGTGATTAGGTCATCGGTTTATCTGCAAGAACCTGTGTGCGCTCTCTCTCTCGCTCTCTCCTTCCCTCAGACGCACAATAAAACAGCATCAAATCTCCTTTGAAGTTTTTATTCTTGTGTTGTGGAGATCTTTATTTCTCCACTCTTTAATTTAATGAGGCCGTCTGTGCCACAATCATGCTGATAAAATAATGAATTACACGCTCACATCATTTAACAGATAATAAATCACGGCTTGTTCCACTCATCATAAAAACAATGATTTTTACATTCACGTTGCGTGACTGAAGCGGTAGGGAGCGAGGCGGCGCACTCCACGTATAAAACCCTATCCTGTCTAAATATTAGTGTAAATCCCTGAATAAGAGGGAGAGGAAGTGAGCAGTTGACCGCTGACAGCAGAGGGCCCGGGGTGTCCCCTCTCTCCGCGGGGCTGCAGGAAATGCACTGAGAGACGCAGGTATGCAGGGGGAAGTGTTTATAAAGGTGCTTCAACTACTATCTATAGGCCGGAGTCACAGTGAGGCACAAGTACATAGAAATGATAAAATGATTTTTTTTTTGCATTTACAATATATATTAATCGAGGCAATCAGAATAAGAAAGCCTTTATTGGAATCTTTGGATCATTATTATTATTATTTTTTCAGAGTCATAAATACTTTATTGAACCTCGGAGGAAATTAACAAAAAACATCATCTCTATTTTTATAATTTACCGATAGAGAACTGTGGTGGTAAATAGTGACTTTTTAAGGCCTTTTAAATAACTAAGAATATCGAGTATCGTTATGGTTAACCTAGAGAATTGCAGTTCTGCCGGTATTAGTATATCAGTATTATTAATATAGCCTCTGTCTCTAACGACAATATAACTGAAGTAGCATACATCTTTTCGTGCAGGTGCAATAAATAATATAAATAAATAAATAATATAATAATAAGCATTAAAGCAGTGGCAGTGGTCACATTTAATCGGATGGCTATATTTGTGAATGCCTTCATTCACTCCTCCGGTTAAAAAATGTCCACGTTTTTCCCCGTAATGAAATATCTACATCAGCGCAAATACTAATTAGAGTTTTTCAGTAAAAACGTCCAAACACTTTACCACAGTGATGAATATTTGTCCGATGTCCATCAGTATTTGTTTTTCCTTATTTGTAGTTCCATTTCTATCATCTGTCGTTCAGTGGTTAGTTGGATATTTGGAAGAGTTTTTCCATGACGCTGGTTGGTTGCCATCATGAAAACATTCAAAAATTATCGCTTTAATGATGTACAAAGTAGTTATTACGTGCAAATATGCTCGGGGATATAAGAGATCATTGCAGTGCAAACAGAGTTTTTGTGCACGCGCGTGGGCGTCTGCTGCGGGGTTAATACTGCAGATCCACATCGTCCTTTAATAGCTGCTAGTCATGCGTAAAGGCGACCATAGTACAGTAATCCTGTAGTCAATTTCAATAGATAAAGCAATAACAGTAACGATATTAACTCATAAAGGAATGTTATAATATTAGGATAATAAAACACAATAAAATCACTAACATATAATCTAGTGTTTGTATATATTTTTTATAAATAGGTCAGATCAGTTAAGCCATTCATTTGACTCCTGTGTTAGTCTATTGCCACATTAACTTGTTGTAGAAATTACAGGTAATTTCTCTATTTCTGAGAAAGAAAAAAAAATACAACAAAAAATGAACCCGAACACATTTCCTTGTTGGCATATAAATGTGGTTTTCCTGTTCAGCCCTGCTCTCTTTGTATTTTGGGGGTCATCATAAAAAGGACATGTATAAAAACACAATGGAAATGAACACAATGGCTGACTAAAGGTGAAATTCATGATTCATGATTCCCTTGTGTCTGTCCCGGGCAAATTCCAACTTATATTCTCACACACATTGGAAATGAAAACAGGCTGCAGACTTTATTTCTTAACAGTATCCATTTATATTTCCAATGAAGAAAGTCCATCACTACACCATAGTGGAATATCATGTTTTAAAATTGCATTATAACAAAAAAATCTTCCTCCTCATATGGCTTTTTGTTTCTTTCATTTGGTTTATACATTACATCCAGTGGTGTGAAATGTATATTTTGTGCTTGCAAGCCATCTTTATTGATTCTGGGGTTTGCCGACTCCATTACCTGGTGTATTTGTCCAAGCCGCCATGCAGAAATAAAAAGAAACAAAGAAAGAAGAGCCCAATTTTCACTTTCTCCCTCCCTCTTTGCAGTTGTCTGGGAAGATGTGTGCCACCACTATTTGTTTATTTTGGGAGGAAAGGTCCTCTCTCCACATGTCTCCTCTGAGTTAACGAATATAGGCCTGACAGCTGCCAACTGTGCCCTTCAACAGCCTCTGTGCAGCCCGGCCGATGCAGGCCGGCCTCGACACTCTGCTCCCCTCTGCCCCTCCACACCTGAAGCAACACTGTTCTTATCATTAAGTTATTAGCCAACTACCAGGAGATTACAGTGAGATACAGTCTTACCTTTGTTAGCCTAGGGAAATGACTAAAACTGTATTTCTTAATTCATGAAGGCAGGAAAACAGCAGTGTATGCATGTGTTTGTGTGTATTTCCTGTATGCATAGAACTATTATATCACGGAATATTCTGAATATTCCTGTTCTTATCAGTATTTATCAAGTTACTTATTTCTCATGGAGAAACCGAGAGAGAGCATAACAGTTTGGAATGTGTGTGTAGGACATTGGAAGGGTGGAGGGGGGGTTGCTTGGAGTCAGATCCCTTTTCAAAATCACTTCTTCTCTTTCCCTCCTGTCTTTGTTTTAAAACTGGGAAGCTTTTAGCTTTTGAAAAGTATCCTTTCCCTATCTGTTCCGCAGCGGCCCCAGTCATCATCACCTCGCCTCTCCCAGCAGCCCTATTGGAGCGCCGGTAAATAGCTGGCATTCCTGCCACAAAGAACCGATGATGTGGGCTCGGGGCCTCCGTGATCTCCCCAAATTAATTAAGGCCTTTCTTCTCCCCGAGCAGGATCTGCGGCCTTTGTCTCCCTAATACATCTTAAGCCCAGTATTAAATACAAGGGCAGAGTCTACGCTCATTATAAATCTGTCACTGCCTGCTTTGCTCTTCTCGGCCTGGCCCGTGATCCCAAAGAGGCTTCAGTGTAGCAGAGAAACCATCCTCCAGTCTGGCTCTCACCCCTTGCCTCCTCCTTATCTGCTGCCCCTCCATGCTCCCCACTGGCTTGGTATTTATTTGAATATGAGAAGGCCTGCTTGTTGTTTCTGGCAGAGGGGGCTCGATGCTGAGACCCCCTCCCCACCACCTCATGCCCCCTTAACCCCCCCCAAAACTTCTTCCACCCTGCCGTCCCTGAACGCTCGCTCCATCTGTCCCCCCTCAGCCACCCTGGCTTGTTCACCAGCCTCTGCTTCTGTGAACTTGAACCACAGACCTCTAGTCAAAGGCTATTACAGACAGGCCCACTGTGCATGTGTATGAGTGCATGTGTGTTTAAGTGCATGTGTGCATATCCCATTAACTACTTTCCCTCTCGAGCTGAAATTAATAACTGTGTTAGTGGAGGTAATGTGCGAGCCAGCGGGGTGGCCAGAGTCTGCTTCTTTTCTTCCAAAAACTCAGCTGAGTGAATATTTCCTTTCTAGTCACTCCGGTCAGTAAATGCACCTTTCAGGCGCTGATCCTATTTCTTTCATTCCTTCTCCTCCTCATTTTTGCTTTCCCACTCGTCGGCCAATCTGTTAAAAAAAGGCTCCCACCTCAGGGGTCTGTAAGATGATGAGTCCTCCAGTACGTCTCCAATTTGAAACGCTGAAGGTGTTTAGTGGGGCTTTGACGCGGCAGTTCATTCTGTGACAGCAGGATCAGGATCGCCTCTTACCAGCAGCAGGAAGTGGATAACATGTCCATTAAAGAAGCCCCCACACCAACCCTAAACAGTGAAATTAGGGGATCAGAGGCATGCAGAGATTTGACCTTGAGGAATGCCAATACCACACCCCCGGCTGGAAATGTGCAGTGGAGGAGACAGGAAAATGAGCTACAATGTGGCTTTTTGTTTGGACGTACATGGAGATTTGGGTTGAGGGGGACTATCGGGCCTTCCTGTGCTCCTCTTCCAAGATGAAGAAGCAGGAAGTCACACAGGAGGTAAACAATGTGCAGAATGGAGCTGATACCATGGACTGGAATTTACACCCCCATCATTCCTGTTGGCATGGCTCTGGGCCAGTTGATAATGGACATGGCGCCCACCAAACACCCGGCTTCCATGTTGGAAATATTTCCCCACCTTCAAAAATGTTTACATTTAGTGTAGCTCTGTGTGTAATGGCCTGCAGACTTTGTTTGGTTTTGGCTTTGCTGGGATCCGACATATCTCAGGTTGTAGGCTCTAATTCAGGTCACAGATCTGGCTCTATGCGTCTTGTCACTCAGTCACTCTGAGAATCTGTCAAAAGCAGCCTCCACCAATCAGATGGAGCACTGGGCTGTCCGATACTGATTACAGCGATTCATCATGTCAGGCTCGCCCTGCCACCACATGTTTGTTTTGATCTCTTCCTCTCCAGCACGGTGACAGTGAAAGATGAGGGACCATGTGGCTGGGCCGGCACTGTGCCATGGAAGCCTGCAGCACAAGCAGCACCTCTGGGTCCCAGCACAGGGCTGCGCACACTGGCCACAGCCCCAGCTCGGAGCTCCATGTCGGGGTTCGGAAAAAGAGAGCTCAGTGGACATGGGGATATTTAGCCGCCTGGCTAATTGCAGACCCAAAAGTGTAACTTTAGGTGATGGGGGGATTAAGGCATGTTGACTTGTGTTCACTGGGGGAGCTAAACTGACACTCAGTTCCCCCAGAGCGGACAGTTCCTGAAACCCCCTGGAGTTGGCCGGGGGGTCTGGGTCACATTAAGGGGTACTGTTTGGCCTGCTAGGGCAGACCACATGACCAGTTCCTCTAAAACAAGCACTGCTGTGTCCATAATGTCAAACACTTCCTCCATCTGCATCCATTAGCTCTGGAGGTGGCGAGGAACATTTGAGAGCTGAAGGAAAACAAAGGGTCCAGAGATTACATGGCCCTTGTATAATGAAAAAGTTCCCTCTTCTATTGTGTCAAAGCAGTCAAAGAATTTACTTAAGGAAATATTGATAAGCTTTTCTGCTTGCGTGAAGTAGTATTTTTTTCATTTTTGGAAATTAGAATATTATTGGATTAAATTGGTTATTAGCATCATTTATAAAATTAGACACACCAAACACTCTTTCTAACATTTGTGGCTATTAGAATACATTGTCTACATCCCTAAATAAAACTCATATTTAAAAAACGTTATATACTATAGTACACACAATGTATTTTTTAGCATTAACTTTAGCTTTTAAGTGTGGACTTTATTATTAAAATTGAAAAGTTCATCACATTCTTTTAATTCCAAATATACTTTTACACAAAATGACCAAAAATATATAATACTTTAAAGTTAATTTATTATGTATCCTTAGAAAAATATATATTTCAAAGTCTATTGTAGGTCACAATAAACAAAAGTCATATCCGAACATGATGAAGAATTAATTTGCTGTTCCCAAGCACATTGAATTATCACACATGTTCCAGAATATTACAAAAAAAATGTATTTAGCAATTCATTGGGAACACATAAAACTCTAGTAATAAATTATTTTTGAATCGGTCTACATATGTTTTACACATACAAAACTGTATATACAATACAGTCAATTTCATTCTGACTTAATTACTTAATTATATATATATATATATTCAAAAATTAAAGAAGTATATATTTTTGCAGCTGGTACTAAGTAAAAATTGGAATAAGAAGTTTGTTTGTTTTTAAAGATTAAAAAAAAAAAAAATTTTACAGTTAAAAGGGACCACAGAACCATAGCAATGTGTAAAAGCTAAGCTGATAACCATAGGAAACAAAGACGTTTTATAATCCAAAATCCTAATTCCAGTCATTCCAAACCAAGTAAACTTTTCTGAAACATCCCGGATCCTCTCTATCAACTGAGTTGTGTGTCACAGTTTTAAATACCTTTATTTACAGTGATATCACACTTCCTCGTTCATACTCATATAGGTATTCCACAAGCCCCTATCGTCCTCTCCTGCTCTGTAAAATATGGGTGGACCGTTTGACAGATGAACCGAGCAGCACAGAATAGCAGAAATCTTTCTCGTCATGCGTGTTAGAGCAACCTCCCATGTGGCGCACACTGAGAGGACCTAAACACTGGAGTGAACTATATGTGGAAAAAATAAGCCTTGTGTTTGGGTCTGATTTCTCAGCTCATTAATCTTGACTGTAGTCACACAGTGCGTCTCACAGGCTGGCATATTTTCGGCTCGCTTGAATGTAATGATATTTATTAGAACATGTCCTTGCTTGCTGCATGTCTCTTACCGTATCTGACATCATTGTCCTAGATACCGAGTTGTGTTTACATATGACTAAGAGGAAGAGGGTTGGACATCAATACTGTTCACTTTGTGTTGTTTTTTCCCCCCTTTGTAAAGATTTTTGTTTAATTTAACCTTTTTGTCTTGTTGATCCTTTTTACTGGACTTTAAATAAAAGCAACACCATTTGAAATTTGTAATAAATAGATTTGTGCATGAGCAAAACTACAACTAAAATTACATAAACAAAATCAAAATAAGCCTAGTAAGCCTTTTACACTAAATATGTGATAGATAATAAAATATATAGTCCTTATTTAGTCCTGTTGAAATATAATATCTCTGTTGCTGACTTTCTTGTGAAAACAACAAATCAGACTTCTAAATATATCAAGTAAGTAAAAAAATATAACCAGAATTACATTATTGGTTATGGAAAAATCTAGGAATCCCAGGAATTACATGGTGAATAAGCCCTATTTTTACCTATTGAATAGGGTATATCAAAAATAGGCAAAATAGTTTTCAGTCATTTTTATATTTCAATAGCAGACAGAGTTATTTATCAGTGATCAGTTGATATTTTGACAACCATATTTTGGTTGAAAATAATTATCAAAATCAGGGGACAAGATTTAAAAAAAAGACAAGAGATCCACGTTTGCATATTATTTATTTAAGGTTATTCTTCTGTCTGTAAAGAGAAATCACTGCCTTTGTCGCTTTAAGCTCAACCGCTGATCCGTGCTGAACCCTGTGCAGCAGGTTGACTGAAGAGAATTTTTGGCTGGAGAGACTGCAAGAGTAAGTGTGTGTATCTGTGTGTGTCTCTCTGTTACAGGCCTTGGAAAAAGCAGTAGCTCCCCTGTGTGGTTTGCTGGTGTAAGAGCACCTGGCACGGCAGGGGGAGAGGTGGGCATTTGGGTACCAAGACGTAACCTGCACAACTCCTCCACTACAGCAAAAGGTAGGACTTTAACTCCCGTGAAGAGGCGCTGACATTAAAAGTGATTTTGTTGTAACGTATGCAGCGAGTTAACATGCGAATATCAGATGCATTTCCCCCTCCATGTAAAACCCTCAGTATGCACTTTTGTTGTTGAAAACACACCTAGAAAAGTGTCTGTCATCACTTATGTCACTCCATGTGACATATGACAACAACTCCCCCAACACACACACACACACACACACACACACAGACACACGTCTGCAATACATACACATTCACACGTTGAAAACAATTACTCAACGTATTGTTTTCCAGTCACTGTGTCTTTTCAGATTCTGTCAACTGACATGATGTCATGAAAAGCAGAAATACACACATGCGAGTGAAGATACCTGTTCTTATACACACAACAACTTATTTGGCTAGAGGCCCTTTGGTTCAAGTTGATGTTTGGGGTGAGCTGTGATATTGCGTATCTTCAGAGGCAGTCTAATGCAGGATCAGGTGTCCGTGTGGAGTGGATGGATAGCTTCAGATGGCATGTGTCCTCTGGACACTGGACACTGGACACTTCACTCCCCCCTCTACCCTCCAAATATTTACCTGACATGTCTCTGTGGGTGGTGGTTATCTAAAGAAACATGTATACACACATTCACATTGATGGACTTTTTAGCATACACATATACACACTGGGGTTTTACTGATTTGTGTTTTGAAAACTGATATGCTGTCCGTTCCAGTAGTTTGCTTTGTGCAAAAATGTATATTTATTATGTGAAGGTTAAAAATAGCATGTACATCACCATATGACTCTATGAATTAAAATGAATGAGTTTCTAATCACACCCAGTGTTGTACTGAGCAGACTCAAATGCTAAGAAAGGTATTCCTACGATATAAAACCTATAAATACACACACAAATGTAGACACACACACATACTTGCACACATGCTTAAACACAGGTCCATTCCCATGTCAGGCCTCATTGGTGTTAACACTTTGAAGTTGTCCAATGCTTGTTTACTGATGCAAATTAGCAGGTAGGGGACCTTCAGAGGAGCAGAGAGTGTGGCAACATCGTGGGTGGTAGATACTTCTTCTAACACGGCACCCCAACGCATCGTCTTCCAAACATTCCCGCTCCACCTCTCACCCCCAGTGAAGGAATGCTTTCAGCTGGACTCACCTGGTCGAAGGGCCGAGGTCAGGCCTCTGGAGGCTGAAGTGAGTGGACCTCAGAAGGGCTCAAACTATACTGCCTGGCCTGGAGCAGCTTGGCTTCCTAATTTATGGGTTGAAAAAATATCCTACAATATCCTTGAAAACAGGATAGCTTATAAAAAACTTTTTCTTCTATAATCCATGGTTTTTGTGGGGCAGCAATTAGAGTTACATTTATTTCTAATGTATAAAATGTCTTTATTTTAATCAAAGCCATTATGTGGCTGAAGTAGTAATAATTACATGTGAATATGAAAATAAATTGTTCTAACTGCTGTATGGTAACATGATGTAATATGGAAGCCCCTTTCAGAAATAATCTAATATTTTTCTCTTTGTTATATATTTAATTTGTATGCCTGTAATTCCTTAATAAAAACAAAGATGCAATATAAAAATATATTTCATGTCACTGTTGGAGGAAAAAGACATCTAATTTACAACCCAATTCTGAAAAAGTTGGGGTGTAAATACAACAAAATAATAATTTGTTTATCTTTGTGACATATATTGAATTGAAAACTGTACAAATACAATAATTTGTATATTGGAACTGATAAACTTTTGTTTTTTGTATATATACACTCTGAATTTGATGCATTCTGTTTTTAATTAACATTTAACATAGCAGCACGAAGCAACTTTCTTGGAATGAGGGTCATAGGGCAATTTTTTTGCCAAAATATAGCGATGTGGGGAAAGCTGCATATCCACAGTGAAGCTTACTAAGCATTACACACTATAGTTGGGATGCTAACTATTCAGGGAGACATTGCAGAACACCAATATTATAAAGGTTGAAAAGTCACAACTCTTCCAAATTGTATTTTTTTGTTTTGCTATATGAGTCAAAATAAATTCCACAATGTTTTCCATTTTTCAGGTATTCTAATTTTAAATAGCAGAAGCAGGAAATGGGAATCAGCTTAATACTGTGACAGAGAGCCGTCCTTGACCAAATAACAAGAGTAAACAGGAGTCAGTCCGCTGGGATCTCTGCTGCTGCTTTCAATGGTGAGAACGCCACACACCACCTTTTCCCACTTACTGACCCAAACACACTGCCCTGCCACGTACAGCTAGCAGCATTGTGTGTGTGTGTATGTGTGAATGCAGCTGTGAGTTATATTACTGTGTATTTGCTTGTGCACAGAAAAATAATTATTTTCATAAGAAACTGTGAAATAAGTTTTATTTAAACATGTTTTGAGTTCAGCTACCACTTTTTGATTTGTGTGTGCGTGTGTGTGTGTGTGCGCGTGCAGTTGTGTTTTGTAGAAAAGCAGATAATGACTGATGATCTGTTGAAAAGTCAACATATCCAAAACAAGAAAACAAATCCTTGAGAAATGAGTGACGAGAAGCATCATTCCATCACATTTTGTGAATACACAAGTAATGGCATACAAGTTACAGTGTGAGACTTCAACAAATATGGTAGCACCCCCTTTGGGCCAGTTGGTGTAGTATTGAAACAGTCCCTAAATTTTGACAAAGTGTAATCTGCTGCAGGAAGTTGTGAGTGATGGGCGGATAGTTAGGATCCCAAATGTGTGTGTCTATGTGTGTGGGTGGAGGAGATTTTGCTTTGAAGCCAGGTCATTACTGTGAACAGGGATTATCTACCTCCCCCCCACCTACTACTTCAACCCCCTATCACTCCCGCCACCCCCAAGTGGCTTGTGACAGCCGGCGGTGTCAGTCACTTAGTGTCAGAGTGTGTGTGTGTGTGTGTGTGTGTGTGTGTGTGTGTGTGTGTGTGTGTGTGTGTGTGTGTGTGTGTAGGATTGTTTGCATTAGGGCTGGCTGAGTAAACAGGACTCAGGTTACCTCTGAAGGCTTTTCCATATCATTCATTCCAATTTAAATGTGGAAAAATATCACATGGGTGACAGGGAGGTAGATTACTTGGTAGCACCAGCTCACATTTGTTTTAACATATAATGAGGGGTCAGATCACATGCTGGCATGTGTTGAAACTCTTCATACATCCATGGATGAAACAAGAGCATGCTGTCTGGCTATTTTAATGTGTTTGATATGCACTTTAATCATCCCTCACATGTAAGAATATGAGACTTCAGCTTGTATTTGCCTCTTTGTACCCACATGGAATCTAGTCATGTGTACACGCACACACACAAAAAATATCTTCTGCCCACATGTATTCAGATCCTTTTCTAATAATTTGCTATCCATGCTAAAACTACAGAAAAGTAGTTCATCCTTAGCTAATCCTTCTTCTCAAATAGGCACGCACTCTTGTGAGTTAGTTTAACTTGTTTAGCAGCCTCCAAATATGTCTTTGATTGTTTGCCGATCACTTGATAGCCTTCTGTTTCTGAACCAGCATCATACATGCTACCTGTTAACTCATTGCAGTAAATCATCTGAGGAACCAGTAAGACAACAAATCCTGCATTGTGTGATCAGAAGTGACATAAAATGTCTTTAAAGTGGAAGAACATCAATCAGGTTTGCAAAAGGAAAAAAAACAGTAAAGGTTGGTGCATTCACAGATGCCGAGGGCAGCCAGGTGGTCGGACTAAATGCAAAGCACATTTTATTCACCTATATATTTTTAATCTTTTCTGCTTTTTTCACCCCAATGTTTTCAGACCTAAATACACTCCAAAATGTGAAAATAAAAACTATTGTTGTTAGCTAAAAAGTCGCAATCGATGTTTGTGTGAGTTTTTCAAGCTATGTATTTAACATTTTCCAGAAATTACCTCGACTCACATCACAACAGTTATTCTAAAAAAGGCTTCTTATGCTGTCTTCTATGACTGATCCCTGTCAGTTCTGTGATTATCACCAAGACACCTGTGAGCACAGGGAAGTGAGACGCACACACGCGCACACGCGCGCGCACACACACACACACACACACACACACACGCACACACACACACACACACATATACGTACATGCTAATAAGCCTGTGAGAGCCCTCTGGCCATGCAATGTGCTTCCTCTTCACTGTTGCAGAAACAGAGTCATGGGGTTTGTGTCTATTTGAGTGTGATGTTTTCAGCAAAAAGCATTCTGCAGATGCACACACAAGCAATGCCACTTAACACTTTATGCTCCCAGCTTCTGATTGCATTTAAAACAGTGTATGGCCAGATATTACACTCATTATGAAGAATATACTTTATTTAATTACTTATTTCCTAATTGATACAGGTCACCATTTGACAAAAAATAATACTTTCTATAGATTATTTTACCACAGCATGAAACTCAGTTGCCCCCAGGTATATGGTGTGGCAGTTTGTTTTTATTTTTTTGTGGTCATTTAAAAAAGGACTTTGGGTGAAGTATTAGGACAAAATATTATTTTAGTTTATATTGTATATAAGTGTGGTTTCAGAAGTCAGCATGGTGCTGTCCAGTGACTGATCATCTACTCTTCTTATTTCAACTCATGCCCTCCAATATTAAGAGTCCCTCCATTCAAATAAACAGACTGAAGAATTATTTTATACATCAGTATGTAAACGTAATATTGGAAATGAATTAACCTTTTCCATTTTTCTCCACACTTTTTTTTGCCTTTTGTGTGGTGGGGACAAGGGGCCTTTAGGTGGAGACAGAAGGTTAAGTGTAGATGTCACATGGAAGAGTACACCATCTGAAAGCTGGGAACCTAGTATTAAATTGAGATGAAGCCCAAAACAGCATGTGTCAAGATATTCTAATGATAAATCTGGAATGAACATTGGGTTTTGGTTAGCCACCTATTAAAATGTTAAAAGTTTTAAGGGTTTAGAGCATTATAATTAAAATATATGATGACCATCCCCATTCTTAATTATGTCTTAAGTCTTGTTGCAGCAAAATGTACCATTTTTTCCACTTGAGAGTTGATAAAAATGATCAAAAATCCCTCAATATCCCACATTAAGGCACCTTTTGACTTTTTTTAATACCGTGAGGTCAAGTCATACAGTTTATGCATTCCACTACTGTTTAGGGACCCCAGTATGCAGACATATTCAATTGCAATTAAACTGCAAAGTGCATGGAATTAGCATATAATGGGCCTGTACATATCTTGAGGTCAGAGGTCAAGGAACTCCTCTCTCACCAAAGTTAAGCTGTACTTCTCAGCATGACATTGTTTCTACCAGTGCATTCCTTACTGTACCTTAGTGTTAACACATTGTGTTGCATTGTATCATATCGCACCGCATGGCATCATATTGTATTGCATCATATCACATCATGCCGTACCAATCTGTACTGTACTGCACTGTAGTATATCATATCATATTGTATCTTACCACTACTTCACTTTCTTTTTTCGTGTGGCTTTCGTCATTCTTACTTTGTATCCATTTCCCTGTCTCTCTATCTGCCTCCTACCTTCCCACCCACCACCTCTCTCTCTCTCTCCCCTAGTCAGTTGATTTATCCCCTGTTCTGTTTTCCCTGGACCACATGGCCCGGCAGTTTGCCCTAGCTCCACTCATCCAGAACCAATGTCATTCAGATCCAGTTAAATAAATGGCCCTATAAATTTCCTCCAATAATAAGCCCGGGTGCTGCTGGAATGTGCGGCAGCTCGTTGGGGACGAGATGAGTGGGGGGGTGAGAAATCCACGCAAGCCAAGACCCAGACGGTCTGGGCCAGTGTGAGAATGCATGGATGCTATGTGGACGAAGAGGAATCTGGGTTGAGCAAGTGTGTGTGTGGAGGGTGTGGGGGCAGGGTCTGCTCACTGGGAGCTGCAGTAGGAGTGGGTGTTAGGGAGGCAGGGGAGTGGGTGGGGGATTCCAGGCCCCTGTCTGCCTCCCTACCTGGAACGAGACCTCAGGGACACTTTAAATCAGCCCACCCAGAGACAGAGACACCAATCAGGCCTCTGTCAGACCCAGCTAAGTCAAGTCAAGTGTGTTTGAGTGCATGTGCATATGTATGTGCATGTGTGTGTACATGCATGTGTGTCTAAAAATGTATGTCACTCAATCTCAGAGGAATCCAGCAAACTCATCTACAAGGCTGCATTTAAAATCACCAGCATTGCTATCATCTCACAGCCAATCCTTAGTCTAAATCTACTGTATGTTCTATGAATAAATATGGAATCAATAGTTTGTCTATTTATTTGCATACACTTATGGGTAGCAAAGGTTTGTGGTGGCATGTGAAACCATGAAAGAGCCGCAGGGGCAGACTACACAAGAAAGAAACATGATCACTAAAGTACAACTTTTACATGATATAATCAATGTCATTCCAGCTTTTCCAAAAACTGGAATGACATTGATTATATCTTGAAAAAGTTGTACTTTAGTGATCATTGTTTATTTCTTTTTTTGGCCTTTAAACAGATAATGACATGCTAAGTTTCATAACTCAAGGATCCTGGTACCAGAGAATTATTCCATTCAGTAGAAAGCAATCCAACTCAATTATGCAGTCTCTGAAGTGTGTCTGTGTGTGTGTGAGTGTGTCCGTGTGTGTGTGTTTGTTATGTGGATCAGAAGAAGGCGCTTGATGTCATTTTATAACATCTGTTTCATTTTTAAACCCTTATTGAATCTTCAGTTGCTCTAAACATTTAGAATTAGAATTCACTAAAATAGTTGATATCCTTAATCAGCTTTGTTATCTGAGAGGCAGCCACACAAAATGTATGACTAGGTAATGTTTACACCGGTTCAACTCTGGCTTCTTTTTCTTAGTTGAGTTTGCATGTTCACCCCGTGTCAGCGCGGGTTCTTGCAGAATAGGACTTCCAATCCCAATATGGGTCATTTTATATCTCGATAACGAAATATTTCACAATATAGCATTTTTTCTGGTAAATCAATTATTAAATGGTCTCTCTGAAAAAATCACATATGTAAGCAGCATCTCTATGGTGTCCAACTGCTGTAAATGTTGCTCTAAGTCTTTTGGCCGCTTTTCGTTTATATTGTTTTGACAGTATATATTGTCGTATTGCCCAGCCTTAATTCAGAACTGTTAAATTGATGATCTAAAGCAGTTGCTATGATATTTATCAAAGTTAAACTGGGAGATTCTGACTCTGGAAATTAATGTGATGTAATCTGCTGGATTGTTTCATAGAGTAGATGCCTCATTCTATGCAGTCAACGAGTGGTTTAGGATCAGTGGCTGAATATAGACACACCGGCTTGCAGAGAACAACAGAGACAACAGCCTGCATCATCACTTGAACTTTGACCCAACAATCCAATCTGCAAAGCACTTTACAGAGGGTGAGTTCTGCTGTCATTTGTTGATCTTTTTTACTCACTAACAGTCTGTGTGTTTACCTTCAGCTGATTTATTGGCCCTTCACTGCAGTAGCTGGCTGGCAGTACATGAGAAAAATGTCTGACCCCCGTGCTGTTCCGCCGCTATGAGTCTCTGTGGGAAACAGGGAAACTCAATATTATTTCTCCCACTAACTGAGGGATGCGCTGAACACACGGAGGTCAGGCAGCTTGTGGTGGGGTGATGTTGGGGGGTTAGGTGGTTGTCATGTTCATTTCACAGCACAGCAGCAATGACAGCGTGAGAAGCAGACAGATCACATCAAAGAGCTGCCATACACCTTCTCCAGTGTTGTCTAAAACCTCGTCGGGTGGTGCACAGTTGTGCCTCCACCCCACCATGGTGAAAACGATTACCTGGCACTGTAAAACAAACACACCCAGCAAGGCTTTGAACTGAAGGAACTTTATTTCAAATGGGGGTGAGCTATTATTTCCACTGACCTAGAGGTTCTGCAGGGGTCTTGTGGGTGGGTGAAGGAGGTGGAGGGTGACCCCCCCGCCTCCATACTACTGACTCCATCCCGTTGCCTTTACCTTGTCCTGTTATGGAGCTGAGTGACTGGCCCACTGTGCGATGCCAGTGACCCGAAACCCGTTTACTGCCTTAAATCGCTGGCCCTTTCCCCCACCCCTACCTCCACCTCTCTCCAACGCCACCCCGCCACCCTCCTGTCCGTCGCCTCCAGAGGATGACAAATCACCCTCAGCTCCTTAAATGGGTCTGAGACCGCACGTGGCCCCTGGTCCCCTGGTCCCCTCCCTACAGCCTGCCCTGTCTGCTTAGAGAGGGGATTCCTCATCCTGGAATGAGGCAGGGGACCTGGTCAGCCCTACACCTTCTCCTCTCTACCCCCTCCTCCCACAAGAGCTCTAGCTTATATCTATGTGTTTATCAAATATACAGGGAGAAAATAAACATTGTTTGAGCGTGATGTTGACAGATTGGCTGGAAATATGAATGCTAGCCATGGTGGAAAGAAGTGGACATTTATCACCGGGAGGATGGATACTATTTCGTCTATGTGTGTGTACCTGTGTGTGTATGTTACATCCCTGTTGCATGAAATGATCCGTCTGAGTGTGTGTTTCTGTGCCGCTTATGTTTGCATACCTGTTGCATGAATTGGTCCGTGTGTGTATGTGTGTGTGTGCTTACTACATAACTGTCTGGCTCCCATGTGAGGCAGTACATCTATCATTCCTGCTGCGTTTACCTACCACTTCACAGAGCTGTATGTCCAGTGTAAACAACGTTTATCACTTCATGCAAATGAGCCTGTAAGCCGCAGCCTCCACAAAGACTCCATTCACTCCCAGCATGCTGTTTTACCAGCCCGTTGAATCTGATACCCCAGATTACAAGCTTACTCCCAGGCATTGTGCGCTGCTTTGCTGTCAGTCACGCTCTACAATGGTTACCTCCAAACGTCATCTCACATATAGTCGGCATTTTCTGGAGCCATAATTAGAGTTACGACCAATACCAGTCCACATAAATGTCATGTTTCAACCTTGACAAGCCTGCTGTGAACATGAGAGACTAGATTTATCTTCTCTCCCTCCTCTTCTCCTCCCTTTTTCTCAATTTCCTCCTCTTGTAACTCCTGTCCCCCTTCCCCCTCCTTGCCATTTCACATTTCCCCTCCTAGCATCCTCTCAGGGAGGTGGTGGTATGTGTTGATTGTAGTGATTTTGCTGTTGTAGTGCACTATGCTTTTCTGCCCTTGGGAAACAGCACTGTGGTTATACTGATATGTCTATAATATGTGTGAGCCCAAAATGTATTATGTAGGGGATAATATACGGTGAGTGAGTCAATATTGTAAAAGGAAGCCCAACAGGGTGATGCAAGATGCTGGCATTAAGGATACAGCTACTTTATAATTTGGCAAAAAGAAAATTAAAAATAATTTTAATTCAGCTTGAAAAAAGAGTGGATTGAGAGTGTCATGCTTTCCAAATATATTTATTTTTTTGCAACAGCTGACGTTACATTTTCCAGATTTCTTTCTGGTCAGAACTTGTACATAGCAATGGTTTGCTCTTCAGAAATGAAAGAGTAGAATGCTGAAACTTACCAATCAGAAATAAGTATTCAACAATTTTTAATAAACTTGAATTAAAATCCCCTTTATTCACCACTGATGTGATGAAAACATGGATCAATGATTTGATTTCAAATTAACATGTTCAGTAAAATGATTGTGACCACTAGTGGAGTTTAAGTGTCCCATAATGATCTTATCTTTTTTGGCATGAAGTTAAAATTGGCCAATCAACAGCCATCAGCCATCAGCCCTCAAAAAGTCACTCTGGCTGAAGGCAGAACAACAGCAGCACGTGTTGCTTTAAATTATGACTTAGGGCCCCACTGGGAGGTAGACAAGATTTATAGGATGCTAATAAGCACTATCTCCTCAGCAGATCACACTACAAGATACTGTGTGTGTGTGTGTGTGTGTCTGTGTGTGTGTGTGTCTGTGTGTGTGTGTGTGTGTGTGTTCGTGTGTGTGTCTGTGTGTGTTCCTGTGTGTGTCTGTGGGTCTGTGCATGTAATAGAGAGAGTGAAACATGGACAAAGAGAGAGGGGTGCAAAGAAGAGCAAAACGTGTACACTTACAGATATGTCTGTGTCTGGTGTTTAAAATAATGTAATATAATATAACATTTTAATCTATTTTATATATGTGGGGAAGCGGGAATGTGGAGCAGAAAAGTTCAGCATGCAAAAAGTTGGACATATGGTTGCTCAAATAGGTCAAGAACATGAGAAGAAAGCCACCACAGTGTGACAGTGCACAGCAAAAGAATAAGGGAGACTGAGAAATAAATTATATTGTGCATGCTGTTGACAAGAATTAGGTATTGTTTATGTTCAAAATATGGATCAAAAAGCTTTGGACTGGATCATTCATATACAATACAATCAAATAGTCTGCCCATAGGGTGAAAAATACATTAATTCTTTTTTAATTACTTGATTCCCATGTTACGTCTCCTAGCCATAACCCGTCTGCTCTCCAGCTGACTACTTGAGGCTGGTGCTGCATGCATATTATAAAAGACAGGGAAAAGGAAGTTGTTTTCTCTCAACGGAAACCATAGTCTTCTCAAAGTCTTTAACAAACTTCCAAACACAAGCCAATGAGATGCAGCAGTAAAACTTTGGTTCCTCAGGCTACCTTGTGTAATGTACTCAAACAGATAGAAACTGTCATGGCTGATAGGGATGAAGACAAAAAACCGATTGCATGGGGGAAGCACCTGGAGTTAAAGCTGCCTTCGTCAAGTGTATTGATAAAGCTTACTGCCTTGGTGAGGGACAAGACTGGTGGCAAGCCAGTAAATAGCCATGTCTGTTTCATTATGATAATCATCCGCTTATTGTAAAGTTTGTAAATGATGCCTGATTAAAGGGCAATTTACACATGTTTGGATGACCTGAAAGACACATAAATCCTGACTTTTTCTTCCTAGTATTGGCCGAGCTCCAAAAATGGTGGTTCCCATATTTTCCCAAATGCACCTCAAAAGCTTTTTTCGGTAAACTTCCCATGTCTGTCAAACTCCATGCCTCAGTTTTTATCAGAAGTGAAATATGTCTCCAATCCCCAATTTTTTTTTTTTTTTTAAGAGACCTAAGAAAGGTCCCATCAGAGCCACAGACCATATTATACGTCAGAAAACAACTGTTTAATCAGAGAACATTATGTACATGCTCAGTGAAACATACCACAGAGCCACAGCTTCATGAGAGGCCAGAGACTGACAACCAATTTGTATCTGTATGTGTAAGCGTGGCTTTACACACAAAGTTTCACAGTGCCGGCTCGCTAAGCCTTCTTCTCCCTGAAGGCCTTTTGACGGATCAGACTTCTCCTCTCTCAGACACACTTCTTTCTCAGAGGAATGGCTTTAATAAAGATGCTGCAGCTGAAATTCTTTCATATCCAGCCTGGCTGTGTGAATATGTGTGAGGTTAGGACATGCTCCCTGTCTGCACTGCCTTGATTTGACATTGCTGCCTCTTTGTAAGAGCTTCCTTTGACAGAGCAACAATACCATCAGATCTGACTGAAGAAACTCTCACAAAAAGAAAGAAAGCGAGCTAATATGCTGACGTTGTGCATGTGTATGTGTTTGCATGTGGAAAGGCACGCATAAGTGCCTATTTACCCCTATTTGTTGTGTGTGTATCCCAATCTGTCTGTGTGTGTGTGCTCACCTGTGTCCGTGGCTATTCATTAGGAAGAGATGAGCTCATGAGGGTGGGTCTGACAGAGGGATTGGTGAGTGTATGGGCTGGCTGCCCACTTCAAATCCAAGGTTAATCCTGGCCTTTCACACTGGAGAGTCTAGTTAACAGAAAGCGTGGTGGGTGGGTGGAAGTGAGTGAGTGGCAACAAGATAAACTATGATCGGATCATACATGTTTATTTATATAGTGAGAATTTAAGTTTTTTTATTTTATTTGAATTTTGCATTACATATGCAAGACAGAAACAGTTTCATGCAAGATTTAACCTCTCAGTGTTCTGTATCATTTCTCATTTTAGTTTTAGAACTAAGATACTGGTATCATATAAAACTTGAAGACCCGAGGAATCCATTGGTTCCATATCAGAATCAGAATCAGAATCAGAAATCCTTTAATGATCATGATGTCTTGTTGGAAAGATGGCTTAATAATGATTGAAAGGTGGGAGAAATTTTGTCAAAGGAAAACTGACATGACATCAAAGGGGTCCCTTGAACTCTGACTTCAAAATCTTTGAATGAAAATCAGTTCTATGGGTACCCACGACCCGTTACTAATCCCATGCAGTTTGGGACAGCATTACAAAAGCATTAGGCCTATTTTCTCTTATTATATTTGAATATTTCTGCATACTGGGGTACCCAAATAGTTTTGCATAAATTGAATATGAATGGAAAACTAAGACTTTTGGGGAGTCAGTGAGGCCACTTTTTATTTTATTTTTTTTTAATTTTGTGATGATGTTAGTCCCCAAAGCAGCCTTTCACTGTAGTGAGTAGTTTTTTGTTCAAACTTGACCTCACTGTATAAAATGACCTGTTGGGAACTCTAAATCTAAATTAGAAGTGATACCTTTGAATGTATGAATGTCACTTAATAAATGATTATTGGGAGCTTGAGGGAAGTTATACAACCGCTGTAGTGGAATATCATGAAAGCCTGGCTTGGCAAAGCATAGTGAAAAGTAGACTGACCTGAGCCAATGATAGAACCCGATAAAGTTCTGGGCCATAAAAACAAAACAATGAGCCGAAAAATTTCAATAACTTCTTAGAGATGAGTGGAACAGCAGGGTTGTGTGATAACAATGCTTGGGTTTGTCACTATAAGTGATTCTTTTCACATTACATTACATTTCATCCATTATTAACAAAAAAATAATGATTATAGCAGTTTTATGTATACAGGTTTACAGGCGTCCACAGCTTTTTAAAATTGGCACTTTAATGTTTTTTGCATAACCAAACCGAGGCAGTGCTCCAACTGTAAATCAATTAGCATTATCCATGCAGAAAATTAACTGGGCTTTTACCTCTGGAACTGAGCACACAAAATAAGTCCCGCTTTTCAACTCTAAATAGGGGAAAGAGTTTAAACAAAGGGGGACAGATGGGAGATAGTCAGTGTGCATGTGTGTATAACTGCGTCCATTCCTCTTACGACTCACTGTACACTGTGTATTTTATGCAGAGTCACTATTCCAGTACCACCGTTACTTCCAGTTCTACTCAGACCACTCACATGTCGTGCCACCAAACCTCAAGCACAAACTCCCTCTCAGGATTCATATGTGCTTCTTGGCAGCAGCTGCAGCCCTTTGTACTGTGGGTTTAGCAATGTGTGTGTCAGTGCATGATTCACTGTGTGTGTGTGTGTGTGTGTGTGTGTGTGTGTGTGTGTGTTCTCTCCCACCACCACAGCTGACAGGGCATTAAACCACTCCGAGCTGCATGTAGCCACTGGCATGTAGTCTACAGGGGATTTAGAGGGCAGAGAAAGTCAAAATGTTTTTCTCTTGGTTGCCCCCACACACACTTTGTGCCTTTAATGTGGGTGTCACTCCCTTTACTGTTCTCAGACATGTGCGCACACACACTTAGACAAAAAAGGTGAAAATCCATTGCGAATGATGAAATCCATCCTTTGAGGTTTACTTTTCTGCTTCCCAGAATCTCTCTTTTTCTCTCCTGCCTGATGGATTGTTTCGCCCTGTTTTCGTCAACAGAGAATTCCACAGGAAACGACTGTAATTAAGAAATATTGATGCTGGATACATCTATTTGCTTTTCCAAAAATGATCATTAGCAAAATTCGGCTGCAGTCGTTCATCACTGTACAGCAGCACTTGGCATCGGACACACACGCTTGCTGCGGACCTATCCCAGCATTACTCTCAGCGATGACTTCATTAGGGCTCGATTTGCTGTCCTGTAAACACGTGTCTCTCTGGGAGATATGATATAATGGCTGGACTAACTGTTCATCTGTCTTCCATACACATGGTAAAGCACAGCATCCCTGAGCAATGCATGGGGGTGGACAAAATTCTGGAACCAACACGATACAGACTTTAACTTTGCATGCTGATAAGTGTGTTAGCTTTAAAATTGGCCTGACGATATTTTTTCGTATATACATAGACATATGAGGCTATTAGTGAAGTTTCTGAGGCAAAACATCAGTCAGGAAAACTATATGAAGCCTGGGAAATTGTGTCACCATTATGATACACTGAAACAGTTAAGGTTTCCCATTCAAGAGACAGAATAATCACTGAACACCACTTAAGACCCCACTGGACCCACTCAGCAAAAAACAAAAACATTGTGGTGCACTGAAGCTGTTGGAAATAGAATGGGTTTCAGAGTGCAACAATGAAGTTGTTGCATTGTTATTGAAATGGCTGTCCCTTTTTTTGTTAAAGAAATAATAATACAGCAGTTAATGTGCATTATTTCCAATTTTTCAATACAGGAGAAATGTTTTTAAACACCTGTGGAAAACTGTCTCAGAGTTCAATGTATTCTCATTTAGGTTTGTATGATTGCTTACAAAAACGTTTGCAAAGGGGTTCATATGATATAATTATAGTCACTTTTCTTAAAACATCACAAGCCGTGTTTTCATCAACACCAAATTTGATAAAACTTTCAAAAATATGCATGAAAGGGCATTTTTATGCTCGTTTGAGGTTTTGCCTTTTTGAAAAAATAATGAATATGCCAAAAGGGAGATGTGCATGGTTTTTCAGAATAAGTTCTGACATAGCAAACATTTAACTCACATGACTGATAAGCTGTTTCCACTCTGCCAGAAAACCCAAAAGAAAAAGCTGGTTACGCACTTCTCTCAATTTTTTAGCTGATAGAAATGTCCCTAATTCAACATAATGCCACATTTCAAAATTTCGCTTCAAATTTGCGATTTTCGACTTTCATGGGAACACGGCTACAGTAACTGTTTTGAACACGCTAACATTGTGGTTCTGAACAACTAATGGTTAGGCAACAAAACATATTTAAGGTTAGCAAAAAAGAACAGGAATATGCTCACGTACAGAACTAATGGACGCAGTGAAGTTGGTGATATAAGTAAGTACAATCTTAAGAATTACCACAAAATTTAATTAATACCTCCGAGACAGTAATTTAAAATTTTTATCTTTGGCATTCATAACAGCTTGCCACCTAGATCAGTGCGCACATAAGTCTAATTTATTGGGAAGAGCCCAAACCCTGCAGCTCTGGAAAAAATAATGAGGTTTAATACATCTTTCAGGTTTTGCCTGCATCCAGACAGGTTTTTATTCAGAAGAAGCCAAAGGAAACCTTCAACTTCTAATGCCTGTTGCTAAACATTCAAACATTGTTGTGATCTGTGCAGATGCCGCAGCCCTCCACTGGGAGCCATCAGGTCTAATGATTGCTCTGCAGAGATGAATCGCCATTTGTTATGGATAGATGACAACCTGCTGGATGTCATTCCACCCCAACGCTGCAGATAATTAAACTCTTGCCAAGGTGTGTTCATCACCGAAGTCTCTTCACCACAACAAAAATGGTAGAAAAATCACAGGAGAAGTTTCACCCTTTTTGGTGATTTCTTAATGTTTATTTTAAGTAATAATGCCCTGTTAAAAAAATAAAAGGCAAAAGAAGAGCAGAAATCTGTGATTACAATGCAGTGCATCGTATCCACACACAACAACGCTGCCAAAGCAAACACAAAGACCAGGAACCAGATTAACCAACATAACCAGCGTGACAAACTTGCAGCCGTCTGAATTAAACCGCATTGAAGAATTAACCTGCTTAGACTGCAGTATACCAACTAAACGTCAGCTGTAGCAATACTCAAAGGTGTTGCCACATCAAAAACTATTAAGATTCATTTGCACAACTTATTTGTATTGATTTATTTTCACTGCTGCTTAGCTCTGAACTCTAACCTCACAATATTTCACTGATCACTTGAAGTGAAATGTTCATGCACAGTTGTGGTCATCAGACAGTGTGCAACAAAAATGTTGAAGAAGAGATTTCTGCAGGGCTGCAGGATAAAGTGTTTTTTCTTTGTGAATCCTTCCAGGTTCATTCACAGTCAGTCAAGCTCATAAATCAGTTTCAACAGTAATGGCCAATGTTATCCTCAACTGTCTCTCTGACAAGTGTCTGTGAGACATGTTTAGGACTTTTTTTTGTCTTTGTAGAAGAGTGAAAGTGTGAAAAGGACAGAAAAAGATTTCTCCGAAAGCCGTCTGCATGAAGTGAGTGAAGACACTGATGGCCAACCAGCCTCTGGGCCATTCTGGATGGCCCTGACCTTTGACTATTTTAAGGCAACAGAAAAAGAAATTCGCTCCAAAGTATTATAGCTTCCAAACTCACTAGACACTGTCTCTGCTAAATAGGGACTGACCCTTAGTAGTTTATAAAGATGATGCAGAAATAAGTAATAATAATAGAAGCAGCTACAGTAGCCAGTAGATGCAGTGAAATTTCTCTTCCTGCAAGCTGCGTAGACATGCGCCCTGGAGACATGTTAGTTTGTTCCTTCTTTGACAGCATGTTGTCTCTGTGTTGCTGAAGAGGAGAAAAAAGAGAAAGCGCTCCGGCACTTGTTGTGACTTGCAGCATCCAGTAAAAGGAAAGAGGCAATTACAGAGTTGGTTTCTCGAGAAAAACCGCAACTCTGGCAGAGGTCCTACAATGGTTTCCATGTCTGAATCAACAAACACTAAATTTGGAATATAAATCATTCAAATACTGGATGTTTAAATACTTGATATGATAAACATATTTCAAGTCAACATATCAATCTTAAAGAAGTACTCCACTGATTTGATATTACACTCCTCTAAAACTGTCAGACTCACGATGTTTAAGAAAAAGTCTGAATCGATGCAGAACCAGGGATATTGTTTAGTTTTATTCTGACACCTATGTTACCCACGATGCAACCTGACAGTTTTGGCGTGTTATGCTGTGAGCAGCAAGTAGTATCGATGTAGTCCTGACTCCATACTAAGGTGCTTCATGTTGCTTTTTCTTTTAATTTGCCAAACGTCTGTAGTTGCACATATTACTATACTGCAGTAAGAAATTGATCGTTTTATTTTTAATTTTTAAGTGTAACCCTTAGTAACTCATGAGGAAATGCACTGTGAAAAGGTAGGTAGGCCATGTGACTAATCATATGACCACTGAATGGATGGAGCAAAGCATAAAATCTGTTTTGCCCAATGAAATGATGATGAAGGATCCAAAAGTTATGACAATATTGTGGTGAAATTTAATGTGCAGGCTTGGACTTACTGACTGCGACTTACTCCTGAAGTACCTTGACAGAAAAAGTAAAATAATAAATAATTAATTGAATATTAATGTGAATAGTGTTCGACAATGCAATCTTTCCCTCATGTACCAGGGGTCTGCATGTATGACCATTTAATCTGAAATTAGGCATTTGTCTTCCAAAGTAGCACTGCATTTTTAAAAAAACAAATGAACAAATTCAGCTACCTAAAATGCCAAATTTTCAGTATTAAGATACTTAAAAAGCTACAGAATCAGACAAAGAAATGTATAAACAAAAAGTATAACAATATCTTCACATTATGTTCTTATCATTACTAACATATTTAAAAATGAATGTATTTATTCCCCACAATACATCTCAGATTATTCTTTATTTTAGCTGTTTAAACTCAAGATACCAGTTTCTCTACAACAATACATATAAATCTTATGTCAACGATCATTCATTTATCATTGGATAACTTTCTCATTCAATACATCCAAGACGTTTCAAGCCCATTTTCTCTTTTGAATAATTCTGCATGCTTAGCCTCTGGAGGATAAACATTTGAGAATAGCTGGACCATAAGGTCTCATCTAAGTTTCCAGAGGTTAACCTGATGTCCTGTGTGACCCCAAAGGATTCAGGGGAAGACTGTTGGAAATAGTTCCTCTGTGTGTGTTTTAGACCCCACTTCCCTCTCCAACATCTCAGGAGGTCCGGCCAGGCCTGGCAGCCCCTCAAAGCCGCCCTTCTTTTGCCCTGTGCCCCTGGGGAGGGCAGCCCCCAACATTTATGCAAAGTCAACAAGCCCTAATTGTAGGATCAGCTTACAAGCTAAATTCCTCTTGAGCCCATTAACAACTGCAGTTAATTATAAGTCGAGCGGAGGGGTGTGAGTGACAGCGAGAAGAGGTGATATAGAAACACAGCGCAAGCGGGGGAAAAAAAGCCTGGAAACATTTCAAGTTACATCACGGATACAACACACACACACACACACACACACACACACACACACACACACACATATGCAAACAGGCGAATTAGACTTTCTTAGGCGGACCTCCCAGACTACAGTAAATCTCTTCTTCATTGGTCTTTGTGGCAGGGATTTGCTCTAATGAAGGAGAGGATCAGAGCAGTGACTCACACATTGTCAAAGTCACAATCAGACCAATTTTCCTCCAACCTCAATGTGTCAGCTTGACAGCAGGATCTATCTGCCCTCTAATTACACTCTTGGACAGCTGAGTTCACATTAATCTAAAAATAAGACATTGATATGAGGAAGTAAGCCATCACATTGTGTCAAAAATCAATGGCTGGCAGCTTGGTACAGTGCTCATACTGTCCCTGTCCCAAGGCAATGCACAATACTGCTAAATTTGCTGCATCTATACTGCATGTGTGGGTCTAGAAACTGCTTAACAGACAATTTTTGGCAAAATGTCAACTTCGCCTGTTCTTAGAAATCCAACCCTTCGAAATCTACATTAACAGGCAGGTGGATGAATTGATGGTTTTACATTTCCTTTTTATGATCTTATCTTAAAGCCAAGCCCTAAAGACAGATTCGGATTACTTTATACACAGGAATAAAAGTTGCTTGCCAATTTTCCTACAATGTTTTCCACTGCTTAACAAGTCCCAGCATAGACGGCACAGCAGCACCCAGCTTCACATAATGTCCAGTGTCTCTCGCATAGTCCATTCATTCAAGGGTGTTTTCATTGTTATCCCCTTTTTGTATAAACTGTCTGTTTTTACGCAGAGCTAGAACTCAGTCTTCCCAAATGACATATCATGTGTTACTAGAAGATGAACGCAGTGACAGTGTGTTGAACGGAGGCACCGTCAGGCCTCGTGGCTCTAAGCCGGCTTTATTGAATTCTCTGTTGTCTTTATGAAGGCCAGGCTAAGACAGGGCCAACAGGTGCCAGTCTCAAGTGGGATGAACATTAGGATGTTCCCTTTGACCCCAGAGGGAGATTGGACAGCTGCAGTGTCTGAGCATGGGTGGATGTGTGGCGGGGTAGGGGGAGGAATGAATGGATTGAGTTCACCAGGTTACAGACAGGGTGTTTCCAGGTCAAGTCCATAGGCAAGTCGAGAAAGACTTAAGTGCAAGAACCTTCTGTGGATGTCCAAGGTAGAGCTGAGTTGGAATATGAGCTTCGCTGGTGTAAAACTGAAAGAACTTCTCAACCACCAGACTCATCTTAGAGTATGCCATCTCTTATGAAATTAAGACCGTGTTCACACTAATACGCTTTAGTTTTAAAGTGAAATTTTGCCACTGTTTCAGAAATAAGTTATGTTCATACAAACACCCCTGAAAACATATATAATATACCCATTTATATAAGAGATAAGATAAGACTTTATTTGTCCCGCAGTGGGGAAATTAAGTCGTCACAGCAGCTCATGCTTTTACAGAGGTTTGTTTTCTTTCAGAAAAGCGTTAAATGGCACGGGCGGGACGAACCAGGACAGGACAGGTCATTAATGACCCAATTAAGAAGCAAGCATGAGTGTCTGTGTCATCATTTTCAATTCTAGCCCACAATAAAACGCATCCCATACAATGGAGACTGTTTTCAAAATTCTCCTTTTGTAGGGGTTCAAAAATGCTGGAATAGCAGGGATGTAGGTTATATTTTATTAGTTATATGACTTTTCTCTTATATCCCACAAAATTGGTCATTGAGTCCAGTAATGTAATAAAAAGCGTGCAACAGAGTTTGGTTGTGTTAACCCTCCACTATGTGCCTTGACTTGGTCAGCCTGCAACAAGAGGAGAAAGTGGGGCACACGGCGAGTGTATGGACGTGTTAAGGATCCCAAGGCAACACCAGAGCAAATCGCTGGCACCATGCTCTCCCTCCCTCTCTACACTCACTTGTGCTCTCTCTCTGTCTCTCTCTTCTTCACTCACCCTTATGTCTCTCTCCTTTCCAGCTGCAGATGAGGAAAACCCCAGAGCAGTTGGCCAGCAGGCCCGTCAGCCAGTCGGCCGGCCAGTCCGCTCTGCAGAGGGCCCTGCCAATCATCATCTGCTTCTTCTCATGCTGTTTTGTACGAGTCTTTCCATTGCACACGTGCGATGATGTACCTGCTGGGGTTAAAGCAATACACACGTCTCAGGGCCTGTGACATTTCCAATAGTTCTCACAGAAACATTTCATACTGATACTAAGCATTTCTAAAGAAGAAGTTGCTGTATTCAAGTACGTTTGAGTCAAAAATTTGGAAACCAACTATTGTGTGCAGACTGAATACCAATGCACATGTGGTCACATTATGTTAAATATGACTTAACATAACATAATGTCAGACACAACACAATATAATTAGATATGGTAACAATGCCACATTAATGTCATTGCTTGTTTTAGTCAGCCACATCTTAAGCAACCATAAGCCATTCCAGTTGATGATTTCTTTAAGGTCAACCAGCAGCAGTTATGTGTTTGCACCTGTGCACACATCTCCTGTACACTCCCCATCTGTGTGTCTCTTTGTCTTTGTGTACTTATGTATGTTTTCTTAACCTTTCTTTATCAAAGGGAGGTTTGCTGAATACATATGCTTCTGTTTGACAATGTCCTATTTCTGAATCTTCGATACACTGAGCAGCACATAATTATATTTTTGAGGGAGGAGAGAATTTCATGGATTCCCAGCCCGGCTTTTAACAAATACTGTTTGCCATTCAATCTGCTGTCACATCATATTGAGTTAGCTAAGAGGCAGTGAGGCTAATGTCTACATTTTGCCACTTTTCCTTTAAAAAGTGACAACAAACTGAAACGTTTTCTCAAAAAACGTTAATACAAAATAA
This sequence comes from Centropristis striata, assembly GCF_030273125.1. Classification (NCBI taxonomy): domain Eukaryota; kingdom Metazoa; phylum Chordata; class Actinopteri; order Perciformes; family Serranidae; genus Centropristis; species Centropristis striata. The sequence goes on from NC_081523.1 coordinate 29,324,412, forward strand.
TAGTCTTTACTTAGAATATTCAAGAATATTTGTCCTGCCGGGACAACCGGGGGTACTTTGCCTGAAAATCCTTTTTCACAGCAGATATTCTATTCTATATATTGTGAGCAGGAAAAACCAACAATATCTCCAACCTAAACAACAGAATAGGTAATTTGTCAATACCACCATTAATGACAAATATGAACGTTTGTCAGAATGAGCATTTCCCGGATCACGGCACAGGTCATCATGCATACATGTACGGCTCGTGGTTGTAAAAAAGGCTGCAGTTTAACCTACAAAACCACTGACCTAGCTTTAAGGCAAAATACCTTCCTGGTTAGGCGTTATAAAAGACAGTTTAAACACTAAATAAATATACGTCAATGCTGGAAGTGAAGTAAATGACGTGAGCCACGTAAGTTACGTAGAAAGTAAATTTTGGAAACTTTTGTAAATGTAAGTCATATTTTGCTGCATGTACAACCGCCTCAAATTGATGTTTTTGAGAGAAGACTTAAGAACTATTATTACATACTGAGTCTAAAAGCAAAAATAATAATAATTCATATTTTCCCTTAACATTTTCCTTATTCAATTAACTTTTAAATTATATTGATGTTCATTTAACAACACTACGTGTCTGTTTACAGTCTGTTTTTATGCTCTGTCCTAAATGGCATAGTAGGCTATATATATTTCTATTGTAATTCATATTTTGCCATGAGAACAATCACAAAGAACACTGATTCAAACATTTTTTAAGAATCCGTGCCAAAAAACTCAACGTGTATTTTTTGTTTAACATAGAATGTAAACTCTTATTTAGATTGTAAAAGCCTTGAAAATAAAAAAGCGGGGAGAAAAAAGCCCTTTGACATCATCAAGAATAAAGACATATCCACCCAAAAATTGTGGTTGCTGCTGGGTTTTTTTTTAACACCACAAGTAGTTTGCCCCAATCTGCAAAAAAAAAAAAGCAATAATATTAGTTCACATCAGACACATTTTTTTTTCATCCATAAAAACTTCTACATAATAATAATAACTAACCCAAGGACGCTCACATGGCTCCTTTTTTAGGCCTCCTCTCTCTTTGCTCTTCATTTCCTCCCACACACATTTTAAGGATTTGAGCATCCCCAGTGGGGAACCTCAGTGACTTCTGGGTTACAAGCAGTGAGGATGGTAAGTTGCATGCAAAGCATCCAGTGTTGGTGTCTGGCAAATTGACACCTGAACATTCCAATGCTTTAATGTGTCAAGTAATCTCCATGCAGACAACAAACTGAAGTGGCTAAAATCTCTTCTGGTTGAGCCAGCTGTTTGATAGAACTGGCTCTGTGCTGGTAACAACAAAGAAAGACTCAGACGTCCCAGCATATCAAAGAGCTTAGGCCAAAGTAAAACAATTCCTGTGTTCTCATTTCCCACAGTCCACTTAACTACTTACTGTATATTTGCACTGACTAGCCCCTGTGTGTGTTTTGGTGTGACAGTTTGACACGGCTGTTTGCCTGGTATTAAAAAGGTGCTCATTGTAGTCACACACTACACATGACTGTTCCCACTGAGAACCTGGCTTCCTGGCACAATGTGGTAGATGGCAGAGGATCAATGAAGTGTTAAATAGACGAATAGTTAGTGTAAACCAGATCATTTATTGTGCAAATGTTGATTATGCAAAACAAAACTGACACCAAGGAGGAAATCCTGCAGGATCTGACATAAGTGCTCCAAGACCAATATGTACAAACCAACATTTCCAGATATAATAATATCTCCAACATTGTGAAACATTAAAGCCACAAAACACAATGTGATGCAAGGTGCATTTTACAAAAACATGCAGCAAATCTACTGCATATTGCCTTTGCAGAGGACATGTGAAACTATAAGCAGAGTAGTTTAAGAAACAGAAGCTGTCAGGAAAAGATGCCCTTAGGGAAGTATCCATTCATTGAGGTATGTCATATATAACTTAACACCAATGAATGGTCTTCCTGCTCCATGCATCTGCATGTTTTGTGACAGATGTGTGAGGTAGCACTCATGGAGATGAATGACAACACGTGTAACCTCACTCACAGTGACAGAATGGTAACTGATCCCCCTGTGCAAACCATAGAGGTTGATGACTGTAAAAGTCAAGGCAAATTGGGGGAGAAAAATCTCTTATTTATACAGATTTGGGTTGCTCGAAATTTCATCAGACCCACTGCCCTCTTTTCTTATGAAACAGCGGCTTTATATATTGCAATGCGTAATGCAGCATCCTGCACTATTTAACAAACCCAGGACTTTGACCCAGCAGGCTGGTGTTGGTGTCCTGTTGGAAACTTCTTTAATCGTGTTATACATGAGTGACACAACTACATCCAGTAGTTCAGTACATAAGTGGATCTGACTTTTCTACGATGTCTAGATGTTTAGATGTCTAGCCAATGACAGTATTCTGCGTTATCTTAAGTGGACTGCAGTAGAGCCAAACCCCAAGCAACCAGTTAGCATGGCCGAGAGGAGGCAAGGAGGAAGCACCAGGCTTTTGCTTTTACTATCCGGTTGTTTTTCGCATTTCACTTCTGTGTTCACTGAAATGGACAGAAAAAAACATTATTAACATTATTATTTTTATAAAAATGTTTCGAATTGCTAATGAAAAACTGAAAAAGTTCAAATTATTGAGAGGTTTAACCCAGTATATACTGAGGTAGCATAACTGATACAAGTGTTTTAAGTTACATATATATACATATATATAAAAAACACAACAAAAATGTGCACATAAAGCGTTCAAAATAATTTAATTACAGAGAAACATTTAATTTGGCGTCTAATAATATAGTCACACCCGACAAAAAGATTAGCATTTGAAAATTGAACAGAGTGAAATTTCAAGATCTTAATTCATTCATCAATCTTTCCATCTGTCTCTCTGTCTCCTAAGCCTGAGGTGTGCTGTGGCATGCATGCTGTGAGAAATCAGGCCCTGGCAATCTGCCAAGGCAGTCGTCAAACAAAGAACTGGTGCACTGGCCTCTGGGCTTTTCCTGCCCGTCTTTACAGTGAGTAGTATGAAAGCTTCGCAGCCAGGAAAGATTACATGTCTTCTTTAAAACCTTCCTCTGTCTCTGCCAACTGCTACAAAAACACCGGGCTACGAGTTCAGATTTAGAGCGATGGGGGTGGATAAGGAGGTTCTTGAATATACAATGCTGTTAAAAACAAAGATTTGGTGTTAAGTGTCATTCCCCTTGGAAACACAAACTCCTCTGCCTCTAAATGACAATTTAGATGGAGAATGTTATTTTATAGGGGTGACAAATTGCAGGTATCTCTTGTGGCTTTGGGTGAGTGTTTCAGGGCTGCTTGCCAACTCGCTGACTGGGAGCCAGGGCTTTGACTGACTGCTGCACCTGACCGTGCACAATCCAGAGATCAACTGCCATCACCAGCCGCCGCAGCAGTCTGCCAATGAAGATGAGTGTCTGCTCAAAACGTCCCACCCACTTGGCATTTTCATCCAATGATGATGACTCTCTAAGGAGTATGTCCAACCATCCATTTTTCTTCCTTCCTATAAGCCTCTTTAATGAGACGATGAATGATGTGGTATCTCCCGGCAGGATGGCCACACACACAAACTTTACTACCTGGGGTTTATACTGTCACAGTCATTTGTATAGGTCATTTCTCTATGATATGGTGCTCCTGTTTGTATACAGTTTTCTTTATGTATTTCAGGGAGATCCCTTTGTCATTTATATTTGTTTAATCTGTATTTCATAGACTGTGCTGCTAGTAACACTTGAATTTGACACTGAGACAAATTGCTATGTAAATACATCTTACTTTCAATCTTCTCAAGACATAAGTCTCTACACGTGATGGAAATTGAGATTATTATATTAGGGTCAGAGACAAGAGGATGCTTAATAAGCATGAGACAGCTATCGAACAATGTCTAGACAATGATGAGATCTTATTAAGGATTTTATTTTTTCTTCCTTGTTGACTTATTTAGAAGGTAAAAATATTAACCCTGCACACCTTTGGACACCATCTGAGTCGCAGACTCTTGTGCTTTTCCATTCTTTAAGCTACATTTTTACTTTACTACATTTTTGCAGTAGTGCACTTCAAACATACTGGGAGAGTGTAGAATTCACTGGTCTTGCACAGATTCCTTGTCAAAAATTGCAAGCAAGAAAAAGGGAACAGTAATATAATTTCTGTTGTTGGACTCAAATCACACCTCATGTTTGTATGGGCACTCAACAGGTTTTACATGTCAAAGTCAACTGTGAGTGACAGGTCGTATTACACAGCCTGTTAAAATTTATAATGCCGTCTGTGGCTTTGACTGAGCTTTTTCAAGTCAAGTACATGACTTCAGTAATTTCAGACTGGACTTTCTGGGCATTCTTTGTAGCCACACTAGCGGTACACCACTTTGGTCCAGACTAAAATATCTGAACAACTACTGGAGGGATTGCCAGGGAACTTTGTACAGCCATTCATGTTACCCTTTAGGATACATTGTACTTACTTTGTTGATCCCTTAGCTTTTCACCTAGTCTCACCATCAAGCAAAATTTAAATATTCTCACACTGTCTTAGCTGTACTTTGTGCTAATGCGTGACAATAGCATGCTAACATGCTAAACTCTGAATACTGATAGTGAATATGATAAGAAATAATAACTGGTTAGCATCAGCATATTGGCATTGTTAGCATGTTAGATTATGACGTTAGCATTATGACAACATTCAGTAGAATTCATGTTTTTGAGATTTAGCAGCCCTGAAATTGTGAGTGCTACACTGTACACATGCATTTGATGATCAATGTGCTACATTACTTATGATCAAAAACTAATCATTAACTTTGCTAACACTGCTAAACATCAAGCAAGTGTAACAACAAAATACATAGCAAGCCAGCTAATAGTATGCACTAGTCCAACAGCAAGAAGGCCAACTTGGAGTCTGACATTTATGTTGTGAATCTCTTTAAAAGCCAGTCTGAGATATTGTGCCTGTGGCCTTATGTTCAGTCACTCTGCCCTTTTTTCTTCTTTCAGCAATGTCCGCAGAGGTTGCTGAACCTGATTTTGTTGCCTGCTTGCCCAGTTCTAGATCAGGCAGGACACCAGCAACACTCCCTGCCAGCATTCCCAACACCCTGGATCTGAAAACCTCCTCCTCCCTGCGGTCCAAAGTTCCTGTGTTAGCGGTGTAAAGACCAATAATCCCCCTGTGCTATGAGCTCCCTGTCCTGGCAACTCATCTAACTGATTGAACTGACCACAGCTATTGTTAGCAGCAGTTGGTAGTAAGCATTACTTTAGCAACAAGTAAAACTTTATGCCAGGAAACTTGATCAATCACAGAGGTAATGGGCAGAGCAGTTTGAGGACATGAGAGGAAAACTCAGGAAACACTTGACAAAACAGTGACATAGTTTGTGTTGTGCTCATGCTATTGAGACACTTCTCGCAGCAGTTCGTACCTGCTCACCAAAGTTACATCATGCTAAATCAGGGGTTTGGGAAGCAGATTGGGAATCACCACTCTCCCTATTACAAGTCGGTGTAGCATCAAAATTATTTTTGAAATTTTTGTTTTCAGGAAAAATAGTTACTGTACATTTGCTGTAAGACGGAAGCAGATTGTGCTCTGACAGAGCTACTTGCATGGATGTAGACTCTTAGTCTTATTTTAATGTCTCTGGCAAGTCCACCCACTTTATGAAAGTGAAATATTTAGAGTGCCCCTTTAAATTCAAAACTGATTTAAGAACTAACTTCCAAAAAGGGATAAAGTTTAAGCTGATGAAAATTTGACGAGAATGAAAAGTAAACATCAAGCGTGACATGTATGACTTCATGTTGGCAGTCCTGATTAGTTTCTGTCTACCTGTATTTAGGGTTGTCTTCCAGTTGGGACAAACCCACAGTACTCCCTGAATCTGCTGGTTGAGACTCGCTGCTGACTGTAAACAGAGGAGGACGTTTTCCACCACCACTCTTACACTTGTGTGCGTGCGTGCACTCACAAACACATGCTGTTACTCTTGCTTGAAAACATGCACGCACTCTTTAGTTTCTTGTGCTTGAGCGATGTCTTGAGCCCAGCTGTGTGTAATGCATAAACCAGAGATGTTCAGTCTGGCTTGCATGCTAATTGCCTGTGGGGCTCTTCTCCATGCAACGCTCCTGACTAGACCACCCATGATGAGGAGTGGGTGCATTCGTCTCCATTTCAATAAAGCGTGTCATTATCTCCTCGCCTGTGATGTGCCACAGCACCACTAAAAGATAAATGCTGTAATAACATCTAAGACGTCTCTACGGAAACGTGATTGATGTTGCTAACTTTGTTGGATACACTCAAGTATTTTGTAAGGTGTGATGGTGCATTATTGAGAGCTTGTTGCTTTGTTTCTTTGTGCTAACTTTAGGATATATTTAGACTAGACCTTTTTCCTGCTAGGTCTGGCCCTGCCGGTTTTGCAGGGAGGATTTGGGGGGGTCATGCATGATTGAGAGTAGGTGGTGCTTGATGCTGAAAAAGCTGCTGCTGAGTGTGAGCAGACTTGCCTCCTCCTCTGACCAAATCCTCTTTGGCCACGGGCTCTCCCCTGTGCCAAGGCCTGCTGAGAAGGGCCTGAGCTAAACCAACAACTGGGCTGCTTGATGAAAGGGGCGAGCAATGGGGGGCAAGCCATGAACCCAGGGTCATCCCACAATCCTGATGACTCTATCCCCGGTTCCCCTTTCACTGGCACATAGTATACACCACCAAAGCATAAACTTCACCGCAGGGTGCTGATGTTCTTTTAACATAGCTGAGCTTAACTGAGCAGAACTGTTGTGACCTAAGCCCTGCTACACTGGCTTGGCACATACACACTACATAGTATACAGTATACTGTATACAGTGAAGCGGCTTGAATGGTGGTGTAAAAGAATAATGTGATCTGACACAGAATAGGCACTGGTGAGAACCGTGGAAAATACTGCAAATTAAATGGCTACAAAAAGCTTTTTCTTGTGTGAGCCAAATGTGTGCATGTGTGTATCTGTGTGCCTGTGTACTCTGGTGAACCCGGGGTTTCAGAAATTGAAGATGAGCCCTCCAAACCTTTATGTGGAAATCTCGTTTGTCTCGTTTTTCATTTGTGACGTGTGTCAAAAGCAAGACGGATGTGAGCTCCTGCCAGCTCGACTGACCCAGAACTTGACTGTCAACTGTGAAAATCTGGGTGGAGTTTGAGACCATGGGAGTTTTTTTTTATCTTGCAGATACAGTATGACATGAATGTGTTTGTCTTCCATGCAGACAGTGTGTATTTGTGAGGAAAAAAAGGGGGTTCTTAGTTGAGACAAAGACACAACAAGGCCCATCAAACTGAGATAAAAGCCACCGCTCATCATCTTCGTGCTGCAATGTTTGAAACACTGGGAGTGGAAAGAAGGCAATAGAAAATGTAAAGTGACCACCCAAGGTTAAGAATATAGCTGCAGGGAACTTGTGAGCAAGAGAGATCTTGGCTCCTGACATGTCCCTACAGCAGACTTCCTGAAGATAAGACAAAGTATTCCTGCAATCCAACATAAAAGAAATAAATAATTCCAAAACCAGTTTTTAGCTGCACATTCATTTTCAGGGCTCACATTTGCTTATGTGATTCCAATGAAAGCAGCAGAAACAAACACAGCCTTGTACCGGGACATGCTATTTGTTTTCCTTCAAGCACACCACATTTTGCAGCGCAGCACAGGATGTGAGGCGTGACAGAATATACATATGATTTTATTTCTCTGATCACAGGCTCTTTTTTCCCCTCCTGTTTTTTTTGCATATGGAGCCCATCAAAGATGAACGACTTGTTAATCCTAGGATTGCTCAGCTGGAAAGTTGTTTTCAAGCGCTAGGCCATTGAAGAAACACAATGTAATAAAACACCGAGCCAGAGCTGCTTCTTTGAGCTTCAGAGCTTTTCGCCCTCCACAAAGAAGTCAATCTTTAAAAAGCTTTTGGTTGTGGAGCGGAGCACAGTAAAGCTTCTTAGAGCAGGTCTGCATCACTGTCGCTCAGATAAGGATCAGGAGGCATGATTGTACTGTGGGCTTTGTAACGTTAGCATGTAGACAACCTGCTGGCCCTCGAATTAACCTGAGCACACAGACTCAAGTGTCTCAGTTTGCTCCCAGACATGTTTTAACACTGGAAACTCTCTGGGGCTGCATCATGGTGGTCTACATTTAGCCTTTGGAGGCCACTGTGCTTATGTTGAATGGCCAACTGAGACACATTGTCCTTGGACAGAGGTGTTCATGTCCCATTCCCTAAGCAGCTGCCTCATTGAAACCCTACGAGTAGATTTGCAAGCCATGAAACATTAACAGGGGAAAGTGTGTTGGCATGAGAATATGGTTATTGTAGGAATGCTGGTATTGTGGAAAGTGCAGTGGAGAGTAAAACACCAAGCATGTGTGCAGCTGCACCTGGTGCAAGCTACCACTGAACTGTACTGTTTGATAGGCTGCTGTGTGATCCACTTGAAGTTCTAGTTTTAGCAGCTTTGGATGCTCTAGATAACTGACAAGAGGATTAGGGTGAGCGTGACCTGCTGTAAATACAAAACTCACACCCACACACATCACACTGCATGATGCAAGTGCAATCCTTGCATTTAACCTTGTGGCTAGTCGATTCATGTGTAAGGTGTGTTATGGATTCACACAGAGCACTTTAGCATTAGTGTAGACTAGCGAGTTTCTGATTTACCGATCATGTTACACTGCAGGAAATTGTCAGATAGAGGCCCTGTGTGTCAGATACCAAAGCACAAAGTACCTTTACCATCTGCATGAGATGTACCAGGTTTTCCATTAGCTTCAACGTAAACATAGTATCAGTATTAGGTGGTCCAACAACAAATGTGATATAAATAGCGCAAAGGGCCATTTAGGGAAAGGGTGGTGGACGGATCAAACTCTTACCAATCAACCTGCCTAACTGTGCTTGGGAGTTAAGTGTGGAAGTAGTCTTTTTTCTGATTTTGTTGCCTCTCAGGTTTTTTGAAAGGCCACAATGCATGTAACCTGTGTTAGCATTTAGCTCAGAGCAACCCTTTGCTTAAAGACGGCCTACAAAGGCTGTAGACTGTAAGGGCCCAATTGCACACCTGCAGAGCAGTGCATAGGACAGTGCAACTGTCATTTCTGGCTTCAGACTGTAGACTGCAGTTGTCAGTTGCCTTCATTGTTTCAGTAACAAATATACACACAGCTGTGTGTCCATTAGCGTGTTAGCCTTCAAATGAGGTGTAATCAGATTAATTGTTGGCTCATTGCTATCTTCTAGGAGCAGGAAGAGATTGCACTATTGACCAATGAAAATCAGATCTAAAGTCTGTGACACAGTACATGTACATAGCACGCCCTATATGCCCTTGAACTATGCACTATGCACTTTAGAACATGTGCTATAGATCATTTAAATATTAGTCTTATTTGGAGATATTCCATAATCTACAAAAACTTCTGCCCGTCAATAGAAAAAAAATCCCTTCAATGTGCAGTCAAGTAGAATTCTTACGTAAAAATAGCAAGCGAATAAGCAGTAAAGTTAAAAAAAAAAACAGTGGGTGTTGAGGAATTACATTTAAGTCACTAGACATCACTCAAAAATACTCAAATGAAAAAAAAAAATCTCAAGAGAGGAACAAAGTAGGGGTTAGATTCCTGTACTGCATACTCACACTGCAGTACAGCCAAGTACATGTTGTGAATGGCCACAAGCACTCAAATACTTACACCCACACATACACACACAAAAGTAACCCATGGATACGCACACTAACATTCATACTGTGTGCAGAGACACTTATGCACACTGCACATTCTGCATTGCTACTACTTTATCTGCTAACACACAGAGAATTGATGTTTATTGTGCTAATGTGTCCAATTTGGAACAATCCAACATGATCTGCAAGGCCGGCGTATGTGGAGGAATGTTTAGTTTATGAGCTTTGAAATGTTTCTCAGGGAAACTCATGGTTCAACGTGTGTTCTGCCAGTTTAAACACATTACTGTAACTCCGCTGCACGCTGGAGTTCCCATGAGGTCCCCTGCAGGTTTATTCAAACATATTATGTGTACAGAAAGACACTGACATCATTATGATACAATCTCTCTCAGGGGAAATTGCATTCACTCGTCACTCTAATGCAGCAGCTCTGATCCTCTGACACTGGTAGCACTTCTTCTGCTTTCCTGGACAGTGAAGACTGGATAGTTTTGCCTCAGGGCAGCCAAATGGTTTCCTTGTTTTGTTTCTGTCTCTCTGTCTCTCTGTCTCTCTCTCTCTCTCCGTCTCATAACGTTCATTTGAATATTTGGCGGCTGACTCATGACACCCGCACTCATTCATGCTCATTCACAACATCTTGATAGTGTGTATATATCACCTGTTTGGATGACTGACAGCTCCTACCAGCAAGGGTGTAATTAATCAGAACAAAGCCGTGCTATACCTCTGACAGCTGTGATAGATTGGGGAAGTTGCTCAAGCTGACTTGGTTTGTCAGGTCAAAGTTATGACTGTCATTGAACGCATGAAAAGAGCCAGTGACAGTGCACTGTACCTGTGATTGATAACACGACTGGTAATGGCTATTTGTCGTTCGATCTGGAATGTGTCGGCCTGCAGCACAATGGTTATCTGCACACAGTATTTGTCTTGTCTCAAGACTTTGCAGAGACGTCAAGTGAGGAAGAAGCTGTATGTATCTCTGTTAGTAATGCTGCGGCTTTTCCATTACGCGACTATTAATGAATCTCAACAGTGTGAGTTATGCAATGCTGCAGTTATCTTGGCAGAGTGCTCCAGACTCATTTGTCAAACTTCTTTTGATTGTACAGAGATTATATTGCAATGTACAACAATAACAAATTAAGATACAAGCACATAAGCCATGTACACATGCTAAAAAAATATCATCTTCCCCCCTGTTATCACTTTCTTCCACTTCTCTTTGTCACCTATCTAGAGCCCAAGAAAAACTTTTATTTTCACACAATTTACAGTTGAACTATTTAGGCATCTTGTGATTTATGATTGTGTTCTCATGATATACTGTTGATGGTATTGGGTGTTGAAGAGGAACGTGGAGGGTTGGGTGGGATGAGTTCCAGTGAGGCGCTCTGTGTGTGCTCTCTGCCAAAATTAACAAGGAGCTGAGCTATCACACCATCTGCTGTCTGTGATCTGTGACTCATGGCTTTTGGACAGCAGCCAGCATCTTACCTGCTCGCTTGTCTTCTTGCTTGGCTGATAATGGTCAAACTGAAGAATTGTGCATGTCTTTTTAGTAAATAAATACAAGGAGAAGCGGCTGACATATGCAAATTGTATCACTCATGAGACATTCAGTAATATATCTGCAATACAATGAACTGTGGCTACTGGAGACAATTTCCCACCCTGCTCTCTCAAAGAAAAAGGAAGAAATCATCCACAAAGCACTGTGCACTTATTGAAAAAATAGTTTTAGCTTCACTGGTGGCATTGCTCTGTATATGGCCATGTCAGTCTGTTGGTCCAGACTGTACGGTGGCCCTGAAGTGCAAACCACACCAGCAATTCACACAACACACCAGCAATTTGCCAAAACACGCCAGCAATTCGCCACAACGCGCCAGCAATTCGCCACAGCGCACCAGCAATTCATCAAAACGGAAAGGGTAGGTATGTATTGGACACTGGTCCTCCTCCTGATTGGTTCCTGCGCATTTTATTATGAATTTCGCCGACACAACACATACATTTTCGGCGCGACGCAATTTGATTATATCACGTGGAGTGTCCATGTAAAGTTAACACTTCATCTCTTCTCTGCAGGTAAATGTTTTATACTGTAAAGTGAAAAAGAATGACAGTAAAGTGTTTATCCTTCATGTCAGCTCGCTCTGAACCGAGGAGGAGGATCAGTGTCCAATATGTACCTACCCTTTCCGTTTTGATGAACTGCTGGCGCGTTGTGGCGAAATGCTGGCGCGTTGTGGTGAAAAGCTGGCGTGTTGTGGCGAAATGCTGGCACGTTGTGGCGAATTGCTGGTGTGTTGTGTGAATTGCTGGCGCGTTGTGGCGAATTGCTGGTGTGTTGTGTGAATTGCTGGCATGTTGTGTGAATTGCTGTGGTGTTTTGCACTTCAGGGCCACCGTAAGACTGTCCTTATCCTATTACAATACACATACATTTATTTTTAGGTTGCAACTTGTAATTGCCATAATAATTATGACAAGAGAAAAGTAGGAAGATAGGTGACAATGTATAAAGAGTGACAAAGTCTGCATATGGAGGAGGTCAGAGTGAATAGATGGCTCAAGCAAACACAGGACCTTCATCCAGAAGAGCTGGTTTTGTCCTCATTAACTTGTAGGTATAAAACTAGGTTCGTTTGAAACCACATCACATTTTACTTCACAAACATAACTATTTCATTTATTGTTATTATGTCATGTAATTATTTTAAACTCAGACCATGATTGTATCCTAAATCTAACCAAGTAGTTTTTAGGTTTTACCTAACCAAGTAGTTCTCTTTCATGTTACAGTCATGTAATGGTCACAAGTTTAAAACTCCAACCATGCAACCATTTCATGCTCATCATGGTCAGTGGTCATATATGTTGATATGGGGGTCACCGGCGGTTAGGATGTTTTGGTTGGTCAATGGGTTTACCATTCTTGTCCAGACTGTAATATCTCATCTAGTTTTTTGAAGGATTTTGATGACATTTTGTGCAGACTTTTATGGCCCGAGAGATGCCCTCACTTCACTTCTTGCGCCACCACGACGTTGACATTGTAGTTCAGAGGAAAACATTTAGGCACCTGCTCAACAGATTGCTATGCAATATAGTACAGAGACAGAAATTTTATGATCACTTAACTTTTCATTCAGCACAAGGATGAGGTCAAAATTTTAATTTATGACTAAATACATGCAAAATGTATGACATTTACACGCTAAACTTAGATGTTACAATGGTAATCATTGATAAATTTTGAAACTGTGCCAAAATACCAAAAATGTTCAGAAAAAATAAAGATTGTATTTTGTGCATTTCTCTTTAGATATGATCTCTAAATGGGTCATTTGCCCTCCAGCTAATCAAAACCTGACGTCTCTGAACAACGTAACAGTGAAGGTATGTCACTTGAAGCGGCCTTATTTATTTCAAGCCTTACAATATATTAGTGTTATACCTCAGAATCATGAATCAATCAAATAGAGTATTTGAATTATTGAAGTTCCCATAAACAGCAAAGTTTTATATTCTCATCAGTGTTCAAGGTTTATACAAAGGAATGATTGAACCATGTCTCTCCTGCTGGTTTCACTTCCCCTCCCTTCATCCACTAAATTTAACTGCCCTCCAATAACCTGGAAACTCACAATGGGGTAATAAATACAATTGCTCAAACATGAGCACGAATTAGCTTTAGTTGTAGTTAAACATGTCTGGCCAGGTTTAGTAGCAACCTATAAAAACCTGAGCCAGATTTACTGACAGTGTAGCACAGAAGTAAAAGGGCAATACCACACAATTTGTGAGTCGATTCCAGTAATCCTAACACTGGCACTGCATCAGGGTTTGACCTGTAAAGTGTTAAATGGATTGATGACGGCAACTGGAAGACTGGTAGCTGTAACAAATAGAATACCCTGGATTTATATTGTAAAACAATGCATTTGCAGGTAGAACAGAAAAATCCAGTTTGGACATCTTTAGGAACAGCTGTATTTAAATGTTTTGTCGTGCATGGTGCAAGTTCATTTAGAACATTTCATGAATCCAATTTTTTTTGCTAGATGCTAGTGCATTTTGGAACCTTATTTGAAACCTGAAATTTCTTATTCTCAATGGGTGTAAAATAGGGGTGTGATGATACTCTCAGCTCACCAGACGAGACAAGACACGATATTGGGTTCACGAGAACGAGACGAGACGAGATTTTAAGAAAACTGCAATGACACAATATATGACTGGACCAACAGACTTTTATTTAATCGAGTTGCACATGCATTTTGAAATGTTTTATTAGAACTCTTTACATGCATGATGCAAGCATGAGCTTTTAATAAACTTCTTCTTCCATAACTTGAAACTAAAACTAAAATTCATAAAAGTTAAAATAAGACAAATAAAAAAATCCCCAGAGGGATTAATGAGACTCCAGAGGTAAAGTATGCTAATCGCTTAGCGACAGTTTTGACCTGATCCGTGATCAAAAACACGAGGGATTAAACATGGGAGACGCAACTGTGGCCATCATCGCTAACTGAACAACATCAGCAGCTGATTAAAACAAAGCAGCATGGTTAATTATCATAAACATAGTGATCTTGACTTAACCGGCATTGCTAACTGTGCACAGAGTGTCCAGTGCATGTTGTAAACAAACAGAGATCGCTAAGTGAACACCTCCTGCAGCAGCGGCACATACACACTGTACTGCTAGAGAGCTAACTGTTAGCCTATTAGCAGGACTGTGCCGCTTTGATTCGTTCTTACTCTTCTTAACGAGCCGCCGGCCCCTGCGACGTCATTCTGGCTGCTTGCCCTCCTTCTCCTCTTCTTCTTTTCATTTTACTCTCCCCACAGACATAAATAGAAGTTTGGATAACTCACAAATCTCGCGAGACTGATTCTTAAAGTGACGAGAAATATCGTCGAGTTTAATCTGCTGTTTGCCAACTGACATCTGCTTGTTGTAGCTGCTGGCATTTATTTATTTGTTATAACGGATGCAATATCCTCAGGGAGGCATTTGAACAGAAATCATCCTGCCAGCATGCCTCTTGGATGTGATGTGGGTTTAATCAGTTAAATATGAGTAATGGTAGTTTCAGACATAAATATTGTTCCCTTCAATGTAAGTTTTTTTAATTCTCTCAATCCTGTTTCTGTTGAGACAGACAACTGCACAGCTTTACAAACACAGCTACCTTAAATAATTTTTTGGGAATCCCGCCGCATGTGGTTACCAATGCAGAGGGCATTGACAGAAACACTCAGGTCTGTCCAGTAATGTTGAACATGGCTAAACTTTCGGCACAACACAAAGCCACATCATGATCATCATCATGATCATAACATTCCAGAGTTGTAAATTTCCTCCTCATAATTTAACAGGTGATTTTGTGTGTCTAAAGACTTTCAAACTAATGGAACTATGACACAGGACTTGTGGATTGTATTTCATCATCTCCCTGGTACCTGAAACAACATGCCCGTACCATGCATCCCCATGCATTTTTGAAACTCTCCATCGCCATTGTTCTCTGCACTGTTGAGTAGTTATTCTGGTTTCCAGGCCAGATTAGCAGTTCTTGTACCTGTACATGCTTTTAAAAGGCGTTTTTTTTTGGTGCTTCAGACCTCTTTTCCCATCCAGAAAGAGGCCCAAGGCCAATGTGAAGGCCAAGATCTGGATGAAAGCACATATGCTGCTGCCATGTCTGCTTTGTTCTGCCTTCTCAACCTCCAATCCTTCACACCATTGGCTGTCAATGGCTAGGTCAGTGGATGACCCCGCTGTTAAGCCACAAGCTTTATAAATGGACACGCTAGCTGAAGAGCCTCAGTCAGTTTGGAAATGCACGCTTCGGAGATAAAGTCAACTGAATTTCAGGGAACGATCAAGGGTGGCGGTGTAGATAATTAATGATTTCTCTTTTTCCGCACTGGAAAAAAGCCCCTGCCCCCCCTGTCGCTACAGCTGACCAACATTAGTAATAAATTCCTCATGGTTTGACAACATGTTGGGTGGACTTTCTGGCCCGGGTAATGCTCAGCCCTGTTTAGCCCCTCACTGTCCCATAGGTTTTACATTACAGTTGGGATTGAGTAAGTCCCAGAGAGATCAGGATCCCACGTTAAGTCTCTCTCTCTCTTCTTCTCCCACTCTCTCTTGCACACTCACACACACGCACATACTTTCCCCCCTTTTCAGGCTTTGCTCCCACACACTATTCTAGGTCAGAAAAGCTGATCTACAAATCCAGCCTGTTAAGAGAAGAAATACAAGCTGCTATTGAATTAGCGCTGCAGTTGTGTTTGTATCATAGTGACATGTCAGTGCATGTTTTCCTCTGCTTAGGAAAACTGTTGGCCTCAGTGTATCCCAGCTGCCAAGGAGCAGAGCACGGACCTGGAAATATGTCATAGTGACAAATTCCACAAAAGATTATATTAACGTATCTCTAATTTCCTTATTGATTGAGTTTTTGTATTATATTTCTGAAGAATTTAACATGTGTAATTTTGTCTCGTCATATAAGAAAGGACAGCAGTAAATCTTCACTGGCATATTTATTGATTTTCTGTATGTGATAATTATTTTAGAATGTAAGGCCAGGATTAATCGGAGGGAAATTCACAGGAGATAGGACAGTAGATACTTTTTATCCTGCCTCCTCAGAAGGCAGGTGTCTTAGGGACTGTATGAAAAATAACAGAAGGGAAAATTTGGTCAGAGTTTGGGGAGGATTGGGAGGATTCATTATTTTTTCTTTTTGATGATGGAAGGTAGTCTGTCTTTTTGGAGAGAGTAGGTGATGACCTTTTTATCATTATTATTATTATTATTATTATTATTATTATTATTATTATTATTATTATTATTATTATATTTTGACTTTAGATTTTTAAATCCGGTTGCGTGAGAAAAAAATTAATTTGGTTCTCAAGTCCCTCAACAGCCACTGATCTGCCTTCTGTGCTCAGTTCATTCATTCACTGACAGTAATAAGGATTTATTTAAAAGCTGTTCGAAATCAAGTGGCAGTTCTATTCAAGTTTGTTTTGCACTAATTTTACAATTTATCATAACACTTTTAAAGTTGATTGCCGGAAAGTTTAAATATGAGCTGAAAACCACTGCAATGCTCAGTTTTCTTGAATTTAGTCGACAAAACCACTTGTGCAAAGAACTTCCTGGTTAACCGTTATAAAAGACAAAAGAAAAAAAGTTAAAGGAAAATAGTAGCAGTGGTTGAAAAAAGTAAATGATTGCATGTAAATGCTGGAAGTGAAATAATTACGAGGATGACAGGACTACTTCACTTCTGGAGTAAAAACGTGATGCATGGAAGTTAAGTGATGTTTGATTGATGTTGGATTTGTTTGACCCATCTGCCACCATCCCTCCCTTAGTGCAACTTTTGTGCTTTATACTCCGCCTCGGCATCATTCATAATTATAACAGTTGCTAGAGGCCAGGGAGGACAGTCTCAAATGTAAATATGGGTCGTATTTTGCTGCTTGTACAAACAAACTATGGGGTCGTTTTTTAGGGGAGACCAGTCTGTAACATTCACTCATTCACCTGCATCTCTACAGGATTTACAGTCCAAGAACAGCAAAATGACTAGTAAATAATTCATTTGTATCTATGTATCTGTAATATTTGGATTAAACTGATGCCACTAACGCTTTTAAAGTATTTGAGATCTTGAGGTTTTAATCATTTGTTTAAAGAAGCCTTGTTCTCATTTTAGCGTCACTCATTTGGGGCAATTTTACTGTCCGCCTGCCGAAGCACATCTGTCCCATCTGGATCGAAGTGGTTTCTGAATGTGGGTCTTGTTACAGTGAGGTAGCAGTGGGATTACAAGTTTAATGTTTTTTTTAAAAAAATGCCCTTTAAGCATCGGCTTGTTCTGATCCAAACTATTCTATTTTTATTGTGTGATTTTCTTTATTTGTTATTGACCGACTGCTAGTAACTGTATATTACTTGCAGTTATGTTTGTATAAATACCGCACTGATAGTGAATAGGAATAATGCCGACAACAGAGTCAAACTAAGCCGATTAAAAAACAAATTTCACCAAATTTAATTTTTTCCCATCATTCTCCGTGTGGCAAACATTTCACTTGTTGTCATTCTCCAAAGCCTTGTCATTAGCACAGACGAGCTTAAGAGTACAAAGATCACATTTACACCTACATTCCGTCTCTCAGCACCTGCTTAGGGAATGGCTGGAAGATGAGCATCCTGTACAGAACATTACACACTTGGCCATGTGCCATGCCATGCTAACACTGCTGCCATGTCGTGCTTTTACTTCAAGGTGATAAAACATCCGTAATCCAGTTTAGTCACTCTTCAGGATATCCTTAAGAATCTGCACTGCAAATGTCACAGTTGTTGGTTTAAGCCAGGATCTTTTCCCCTGTTAGTATTGGAAGCAAAATCAACTTCACAGCAATTCAGAACTCCACTACTCTGACACCTACCATTGCTGTTCTTATCTCAATTAGCATTTTGAGGAGCGTGGGAAGTTTGCTTCTAAAGAGCTTCCTGCCTTTAAAAGCTGCTTTTCCTTTTTCAGTTCGCAAAATGTGAGGGCCTAAATAAGTGCTGCGATCAAACAGATAAAAGGTAAAAACCTCAAAACCGCTTTAAATCCTACACAAAAAGTGTGTCAGCTGCATTCACATTAATATCATGTAAAATTCAAAAGCAGTGATGCTGTTGACAGTACACCTTTAATGGTGGCAGGGTACACCCTGACACACAGAGACAGACAACCATTCACGCTCCCATTCACATTCGATTTAATGTCACCAGTTAAACCTAACTGCATGTTTTTTGGACTGTGGGAGGAAGCCAGAGGACCCAGAGAGAACCCACGCTGACACAGGGAGAACATGCAAACTCCACAAAGAAGAGCCGCAAGCCGGAGTTGAACCGGCGACTCTCTTCCTATGAGGAAATAGTGCTAACTGCTACACCACTGTGTAGTAGTCAGTACTATCACAGGGCCTTTGGGATCAAAAGTTATCAAAAGCTTTACTGACCGTCACACTATGTGGGCGTGGCATGGCGGCAAATTATGCCGTCTCGCCACAACACACGAGACCATATAACTTGACCATACATTGTTCAATCTGTCCCAAATTTCTCATACGTGATGAGGGTCCAGCCCTGAACACACCCACGTGTCAATATTGACACTCAGTCAGAGCGTCCCCCGCTGGCAACAGGTAGTCACATGTTTTACACTTAGCCCTAGCAGTAGGCTTCACGTAGAGACACGAAATTTGGTACACGCATGAATCATGTAGAGACGCACCAAAAAGCCTCCTGGACCCATACCTCAAACCCAACTGGAAGTCTGCCATCTTGGTTTGAATATCGCACAATTCATTGTTTTTTCCCATTTCCACCTCGCAAACTTGAACGAACTCCTCCGACAGATTTCAACCCATGGACTTCAAACTTGGTCAGTATCACAAGGGCTTTGTACTTTGGGATCCAAAGTTATTGAAAGCTTTACTGACTGTCACACTATGTGGGCATGGCATGGCGGCAAAATATGGCGTCTTGCCACAAAACTACACATAACTTTTACATACTTTGTTCCATCTGGTCCAAACTTCTCATGCTTCATCAGAGTCCAGCCCTTAACACTTCTAAATAACAATATTTCATAAAGCCCCGCCCCTTATGCTTAATCCACGCCCTCTTTCATAAAATTACCACGTTGCATACTTTACCAAACTCCGCCTACAAGTTTAATCCCATTGACTTCTAAGTTGGTCAATACCATTACAAGCCCTTTGGGAACATAACTTATCAACACCTTTACTGACCTTCGAATATGTGGGCGTGGCATGCCGGCAAAATATGACATCTCGCCATAATACATCAGACTCTATAACTTGACCATACATTGTCCAATCTGTCCCAAATTTACCACACCTGATGAGGGTCCAACCCTGACCACACCCACATGTCATTATTGACACACAGTCATAGCGCCCCCCGCTGGCTACAGTAAGTAACATGTTTTACACAGA
This sequence comes from Centropristis striata, assembly GCF_030273125.1. Lineage (NCBI taxonomy): Eukaryota > Metazoa > Chordata > Actinopteri > Perciformes > Serranidae > Centropristis > Centropristis striata. Next base: position 29,344,288 of record NC_081523.1, read on the forward strand.
CACGCCATTTGGGACGCATAGGGACTGAGCCCAGAGCGCCACGCCGGACGTGGCCTCCTCCGGCAGCTCCACTCTGCTCGGTCCCGTTCAGTCCTGCTTGTAGGCCTAGTTATTATTATTATTGATATATGCAAACAGCATTTTAATTTTCTCATGGAAGACCACATTTAACTACTTAATATACTGTTATGAGGTTTAATAAATAAATAAAAACCTTTAAACTGATCATGTTTTGACATTGAACGTTGGCCTGAAAAGTAACTGACGGCTAAATGTACTGCCCTACAAAGCAAAAAGGCAGTAACTACGCAAAGTGCAGAACTGAGAAAAATGACTTTAAAGTTATCCTGTAATCTACCCGAAGTAGTTGTAGGTAGATTATTGGACATGTGGCTGTTTTGTTACTTTATATTAGCTTATTCTTTGTATATATCAATCCTCATATTTAATTTTATATTTTAACCCTATTTTGCAGTTACTGTATTCTTGCTTTGTATTACTTACCAAAAACGTGGCACCATACTAAGGAAAAAGGCAGTAGATTCTCCAAAATAAAACAAACAATAAACATAATAATTTTTCGTGAGGATGAGGCGAAATCAGCTGTGTGAGTTCACCATGGAAACAGTAACTTTACTGAGCAGCAACACGGTTATTTTTTTGTTAGGTAAAACATAACAAGAATACAGTAATGGATGTTACTGTACTCTTGCTTTGTTTCACTAGGGCTTTTTGCAGTTACTGTACAAACGACTACCATTTTTCTCCAAAATGACACACATTTGAGATAAAATGTTTTGTCACATAACAAAGGATGCCTTGAATGTCATGAAAATGATAATAACTCATTTGATAAAATGCAGTTCCTGCCTTTTTGCTTTGTAGGGCAGTGTAGTGGAGTACAATATTTGCCTCCAAATGTAGAGGAGTGGAAGTATTAAGTTACATAAAATTGTACTTGAGTAAATATACTTAGTTACATTCCACTACTGATCATTACGGATTTTGAATTAGCAAATGATCTACTTCATTGTTCCCTTGTACTTCAGTGATTGTGACTACTGCACTGTGAGAAAGAAATCAGTGTGTTTGCGCCTCTTTCCATGAGTCAGTGTAAGTTGTCTCTGAGGTGAATGAAGTGCTATATTTATAGGTTTGGCTTCATACCTTTGCAATGCACGTCAGGTTAGAAAAATAACTGCTTTCAGTTTGATTTGATTGATTGCTAAGAGGAGCTTCTGCTGTTTCAGTCCAAACACCCCTAAATCAAACTTGTCAGAAATTTCCGGATTTAACAAGCAGAGGAGAAGAGAGACAAAAATCTATTATGAGCCCGCCCAGCTAAAGGTTATTTTTCACATCTGTGATAAGGATCTAAGAAAAATTCTCACACTGCAGACAAACTAACATGCAGCTTGTGTATTTATGGATACATTTTTAGTGCAGCTCATAGAGAAACATTGAGAGGGTGAAAAATTAATGCAGAGGTCTTCAAAAACATTTTTTCTAGTTTCACAGAAGAAACCATATAAAATGAGTCAGTTCGCTGTTCGACACACTTTACTCCAAATATTTTGAGCATTGAATTCTTTTTCAAGGCAAATATTTTGTATCTATTGTACATATTGTAAGAGAATCAGCAGGGAGTAAAGTGGATACAACTGGTTCGAAATGACCAATGTTTTTTCTGTCACAGGTTCACAGGGTCAAGTCAGGGCTCCTCTGGTGGATTTATAACCCAGCTGGGTCCACTCTGTTCAAAACATCAGCTTCCCTTGGTTATTTTCAGTACCAAGACTCTTTATGACTAAGCACGTACAGTACTTATTATTATATTTATTTTAGAATAAACCAATGACAGGATGCCTTAGTAATGTAGATTGTACTATACTCATCAATCTGGTATAATGCATATTGTCTGATGCAATTGTAAAATACACTGCAGAAATAAACGAATAAATAGGTAATAGACAATTTTAAGTCAAGATGACCCAAACATTGCTCAAAACAAAAGAACTGTAAAAGAACTTTTAAATTTGAATGGACTAGTGCCTGTAGGAAGTATGTATTTCTTAGCGTGCTAATCGTGAGATAGCACATTACATAATATGCTGCACTAAAAGTACATTAACATGAACCAAATTAGTTGATATGGGCATTACGCTAGAAAACATGAATGTCATCCCTGAATTACAGAGTAATGCAACATAAGAAGTGAATAAAGCTAAATCTCCTTTAGCATGCTAATCATGAATAACAGAATTTGCACATTACATGCAGACCACTACAACGTCTGCAACGCCATAAAACACTCATAAGGTACGCACACCATCCAGCACATACACATTGAACATTGATATTCGCTGGAAACTATTCTAATATTATTGGAAAATCGAACCTTGTAGCACACTTTAAAACTCTGAAAGATAGGTAGGCTTAATAGACTTACAGATGAGATGAGTCAGGCGTGGAAATCCAGAGTGAATTCGGTTACTGACCAGGTGTAGGCTAATTCACACAATTGGGCGGAGCTCCCCTAAAAGGCGTCCATAAAATACCAGTTATGTCTGGCTCAACAGTAGCATTAACGACGTTAGTTGTTACAAGCAAATTCATGATATACCGCATGTAAAAATGAGTTATGCTGGAATAGATGGACTTTGTCATCCTTTATACAATATTACCTGACAGCATTTTCTGCCATTTTTACATTAAAATGATTAATTGATTATCAATATATTTGGCAATTACTTTTTGTTGATGAACAAAAGTATTAATCAACTAGACGCTGCAGCTCTAATAATCTCAGGATGTTAAACCAACTCTTATTGTACAACACATACTGGCCCTCATTTATCAAAGGAGCGTAGAAACGAGCGCAGACCTAATCGTATATATCGTCTTACGACAGGGTTCACGTGTGATTTATCAAATGATCGTATCTTTCCAATCACAGTGTAAAAATGATCGGCTGTTGATAAATGTGGCGGCTCGAAACAAAAATCATTTAAATGTCACGCCCTAATATGTACCTGATTCAGAAGGCTTGCCTCCAGAGTTTACGACACCGAAGGACACAATGCGGCCAAAAGGAGGATTTTTACGCAGCAACGGAGGTTTATGAAATAAAAGTTATTATACTAATATACTCAAACAAGTTCACTGAATATTTTACATTCAGACCACAGACTTAAACGTTTTCACAGCGTTTTGGTTTTAAAGTAGGTTTTAATTCTAAAAGAAGAGGAATTTCTCAGAGGCAGAAAGTGAAACGCTGACGTCCAACAGCTGCGAAACAACAAACTTGTTTTGTTTGGCAGCATAAAAAAATAAAAAGGAAAGAAATCAGTGCCGCTGTCAGCAGAGTAGCGGACCATTAAACTCCCGGCGAGGTTTGAGTAATTAATTTATACATCGTGATATATAAAGCCTAATAATCTATATAATATCCAAATAATGTTGTTAATATTATGATGGAGATATATTATTTACCTCTTTACATTTACTAAGAGTTATGTCCCAGTCAGAGGAGCGTGTAGCAGCGCTGATTGGAAATGTTTATATTTGGGCAGAACCGCTTGTGAAGGAGACGCTGACGCTCCGGTGTCGGAGCAGGATAACAGTAAACAGCAGAAGATTTAACATTTAAGAGACATTTAGTATCCTCCGCTGGTATTCTGTTTAAAGAATTTCACGATCGCAGCGTATATTTATTTTGGTTTATGCTTTAATGATAAATGATGTAGTCTAAACATGTTTTACTTTGAAACCATTAAAAATCAAAACACCAAAGAGTTTTATCAGCTCCAGGCATTGATACTATAGTCTAAGATCAATTCTCCGACTCAGACGTGTGGACTACACGCTGACTCAGATTTGCGTACACGACCTGAGAGCAGACGTGAGATCTGATTGTACCGTCCGCTCACGTCCAAATTGATAAATGCCGAGCCTTGCGTAGAAATGATCTTACGCCCACTTTATGCTCACTTTCTGTCGTACGCTCGTTTGATAAATGAGGGCCACTGTCTCTAAGATGCAAAGGTCAAATGTCCTTCCTTTGGTTAAAATTCAAATTCAGTTTCTGCTGTACAGCATTTTGAAGCATACATCTGTACTATGTATCTGAAGCTGCCTGTCGGTCCACCTGGAGCCCATCATGGCTGCCACTGCAGGCCTGGCAGCTGCACTGCACTCTGGGATACCGGACACCCTGAGATGACGACTCTGATGAATCTGTCTGCTCCTTGCCCTGTGGCCCCCATCAGATCCATCCTACTGGGAAACAAGTGTGTCTGACTGACCCAGACCAAACATGCTCCCTCATACACTCACACTCACACACACACACACACACACACACACACACACACACACACACACACACACAAACTTCCCGTGGCCTCCACTGCATGCCACACCATTAATACCAATTGGCCTTTCTTTATGGCTACAAATATTTTTCACATGCTCGTCAGAGATCATCTTGAATTTCCATGGCCACAACAAAAGCACACGACTCCTTGTACTTAGGAGTGAAAAACCACAGGAAACTCAGCTCGGGATATTTGTTAACATGATTTGTGAAACTTTTCAGACCACAAGACTGAGAGTTGCACCGTGTGGGTGGAGAAGAAGTCAGATCCCCCTCTGCCACGTTTGATGCTTCCTTTATTGTGTCTACAACACAGCCAGCAGGGTAGTCTGCAGCCGCACACACACAGGCTCTTTGTGAGAATAACACAGAGCAGCGAGGTGTTTGCTCTTGACACATCAACAAATAGAATGAGATGATATCGCTGCACAAATGGAGATCAGTGCTCCCAGTACAGGACCGATCCCTGTTATTCATTAAAAAAAAACCAATGAAATAGACTTATTAATAAAGTGCAATGAATAAACATTTTAAGCACTCATGGCACAGAATTGTAATCCACATCAGTGGTTGCAAGAGATACATATTTGTGCTCAACAGATCCTCATACAACAGTTTGTATGATATCTTACAAGATGTTATGCTCCATTTTTAGAAAAAACTTAAAATTTTAGTCACCAACAACACAACAGCAACTGCACCAAAACTACTTGGTTAAGTTTTGGAAAAGAGCATAGCTTGAAATTCGTTCTGAAACTTATGTCAGTCAAGTACACATTTTGATTTCCTAGTGAGGTTTAAAAATCAAGTAGGTCCCTATAGGCTGGGCGTGTGATGTGACGGATGGACTGTTGCTATCTATGTGTTTAACTTGCCAGACAACTGATGTTATGTATTCAGTCACCGTATGTCTCTTAAATGGGATAAATTCAGAATTGCATTTCACTTTGGGCCTTACTGTGCTACATAATAACCTATGCTAATAAATCAGACCCTAGATGTTATGACCCTAACCCTGTCCATTTTTCCTAACCATAAGAAATACTTTCACACTTTCACAACATAAACATGTTGGATAGGATATCATCCAAATTCACTTTACTTTTCATAAGAAATCATTCAAATGTGTTCATGAGAATACGTTCTCCATGTGAATGCACCACAAGATATAACTGTATCCACACAGGAGACGTAGCATGAACATGTTAGCAAGCTGCATTTTGGCAGGGAAACAGCTGTTCAGTAATGTCAGTTAAAATATTTGCTACGTCAGATCTTATTTGCAAAAGGCATTTCCATCTCCTGATTAGCGCATTAACTTTTTTTGGGGAAAAAAGCCAAAAAACACCTTTTAACTTTTATGCGCATTTTTAAAACTTTTATTTTCTTCCAAATTTTGGTTTTCCATCAAGCTCTTTCTCATGTGAATTTTCAAAATGAAATGAAACAACATGGCTTTAGATATACAACTTGTGTTTTGTCAGCAATTATTGCTTTACTTGGTAAGTTCACACACCAAGAAGGTTGACAACACACTGTACATCTGTAGGGATTGTAGGTCTCTAATAGATTACAAATGTTATCAATTGTTAACAGTGCCCCAGCACAGGATGAATGCATGAGCCTTTCCCAGTGGAGGAATTTTGGATTTACAAATCTCCAGTTTCGCTCTGTAAATCATTTTGGCGTACTTCTGGCATAATTGCTATTGACAGAACAACAACAGAGCAATTATGTCTAGTTGACTCTTGTTCCTGCTTTGCTTATGTGTATGACTGTGTACACATGTGTGTTTTTATGGCCAGCCAGCCCCATCCTCCCAGCCCCACCCTGGTCTCCTGGAAGCCTTGTGGCCCTGGGCTTGTTTTGAGTCAGATGGTTTGTCAGTAAGCGGGAAGCCCTGATGCCACAGCGATGTGTTTACTTTTCACTCAGCATATTAGATATGGCTTCACTCTACCCTGATGCTGGTATCAGCTGGTCATGTGTGTGCGCCTTTGTCTGAGTATGTGCACGCACAGACAAATGTCCTTCTGTGTGTGTATACGTGTGCCGTTTCCCATGCCATCCCACTGCCAAGACTCACACTTTGATGTAGGTTTATCAGATGTGAATTTCATGCCAATCCCTGAATCCTTCTCCTCCCTCACTACCACACACTGTCAACATCACGTTCATATTTATACTGGTGTCTGGCACAGATACAGATCCAGGACTGTCGCTGGAGATTTATCGCTTTCACTATAGTATGTACTGCATAAACACAAATAAAGACAACAATCAGTATAATATCGCGTGAAAGCAAATATAGTCTTTTAGCAGAAGTCATACACTCTTGTTATATGTAAACAAAATGCACCTCAGGCAATGATCTCATCTGCAGCAACAGCACAATTACCCTGAATTCCTAGATGGCAAAGACTACTCAAACAACTGCAGAGCAAGAATTTCAGGACTATGTGTATGGAGAACACACTGCAAGCAAAAATGTTTAATTGCAAGTTAAAAAGTTTTTTGATTAAAAATGTATTATTTCACATTCAAAAAGTTTGTTTTTGAATCCAAAAATGTTGCTTCTGCAAATATAAGTTTTGCTTCAAATCGAAAAAATTTTGTTTATTTAATTTTCTTGCAAATTGAAAAGTTTTAGAATTTTTTTTTTTTTGCAAATACCATTTACACACTCTATGGCAAGTACAAAAGTTTTGTTTTATATCCAAAAAATGTGTTTGCAAAACCAAAAGTTTTGTTTATTTTGTTTTATTATTATTTTTTTGCATATAGTATCCAAAGTGATATTTTAGAATACAAAAGTTTGGTTTTGACATCAAATTACATCTTATGCCCATGGAATATAACTCAATAGCAAACAGACATTTCCAACTTGCAAGCAAAACTTTTTTGCAATAATGCATTTTTTAAAATCTTAAATTTATTTCACTTGCAATAGGATTTTTTTTTATTGCAATGTTGATAGTTTAGCCCTCAGATCTAGCTTTTCATTGCAAGGACAAGGACACAAAAGTGACCCATATATATGTAGATGCTGAAGGCAGTGGGACTGCGACAAGTGATCAAGACATGAAATTAATAACGTGGGATGCAGGTTATTACCACAGCTGGTGCAGGGCTGGAGATGAAGGCAGGTTACTGAGGTTAAGTCCAGACCAAGGTTAGCAGCAGGAGGCCTGATGGGTGAGTATGAGATGTGGTCAGGGGATGAGAAGGGTCTAGGGGCAAGCAGAGGGTGTTTTTCGGTAATGACAGGGTGCTGGGCAGCTGGATCCTGTTTTCCAGTGCGATCGCGGAGCGTAGCAGGGCATGGACAGCTCCGTCTGTGGGCCCTGTGTTCATTAGTGGAGCAGCACTGCAGTACTGGGGGTGATTCACAAGCATATCAAGTTAAAAAGAAATGCCTGGCCACAGAGGGATTTTCCTGCTGGGCCTGTGTGTGTGTGTGTGTGTGTGTGTGTGTGAGGGGGTGGTGTTGGAAGAGCAAAGTGGGATGGGATCAAGGGGATGGAGTTGGTAAACTTCAATCGAAAAACTTCCCCGATCAGAGGAGACGCTTAAAAGTCATCAACGATCAGAGTTTCACAAACATCCACAGCGCTCTTGTTCTCTGTTTCTTCCATAAAACATGCTCAGACATTTTGGGGGTTTTACCTTAAATTCACTGATGTGTCTGGGGTAGTTTTTTTTTATCTGGCCTGCTCATCTTGTGATTATTTGGAGACCTGGGTCCTGTGCTTGTGTATGTTTGTCAGTGTTTTTCCCCTGACGCTGCAGTGCGCTGCCGCTGGTCCAGGCACGGTGCCAGTCGATCAGGTTTCACTCTGCTTGTGTTTGCTTCTCTGACTGGCTTGGCAGAAACCAATAAACACCACACTCCCACCCTTATACCTCCTTCAGCGTCTCACTCTCCAAGAAAAAAGCCCATTCTTGCTCTGCCAAAGCACACAAGGCACTATGGATTAATCTTTTTGTTGAAATTCCTTGCATACTTGGAAGTAGGCAGTGTGCAACTTAACAATCAAAGCTCAAACAGCAGGCAGAGTAAGATCGAGCTGTTCCGTATATCGTCGTAACTAGATCTATTTTTCTGTGATGCCACCGAGCCTCAGCGGTCCATTTGTCTTTGGTGAGACCACAGGGTGACTTTGGGGTGGTCGTTTGGTGTTTGAGCCCAGGCCACCTTCCGCTGAATGTTTGAATCTAGACATATCTGGATTGAATTGGTGCCCCCCACCTCCTTTTGTTTCATGTGGTTTGTAACTGCAGCCAGGCACATGTGGCTTTTATTGTTCTGCTCACAGTTTGACCCCCATCACACCCATTATCACAATCAAAATTGCTTTAATCGCCAACTATAATAAATAGAGTGAAATTTGTCCTCATGGTGCTGATGACATATCAACATGTTTCCTAATAACATACTGACACATGGTGCAAGATTCAACACAAAGATATGCAGAGCACTATTTCACTATGGCTGCAGGATCAGCAGCAGACAGAGACCAAGTCCAAAAATAAATCTTCTTTGTCCTCAGTGTTTGTTTTGTGTGTACATATTTGTTCAACATTTTAATGACCAACAAGATGAAATTTAAGCTTAATGAAAATGCTGCTGCCGTGATAGCAGTAACTACATCTCGTGTTCCAGAAGACGTGCATTTTTGACAATTTTAGAACTGTATTAATAAAACGTTAGCTATACTCACTACTGTAAATACTTTACAACTACATACTATGATATGAGCTCTCCTGATGTAATGTAAGATTTTGGTATTGGAAGTGCAGTGGTAGTATTCAATTTTGAGCAGGCTTTTGTTAGTCATCTATCTATAAAAGCAAGAAGCGTCTTTGTGTGTGTGTGTGTGTGTGTGTGTGTGTGTGTGTGTGTTACCCAATATACACTTTGTATATTCACACTATGTTAGAGTATTACACCTCATTGTACATCCCACTTTCACACACAACCTCATTGGCCATAATTGAAAAATCTACTTAATCTCCCACTATACGAATACATACTTCCTACAGGCACTGCACTATTTACAATTTAGACTAGAGGCAGAACACATTGGCCAAAATGCAATCTTAGAACCAATCAGTTTTCCCAATGACATTTGAGCTTATTATTAGCTTTGTAATAAAATGTATCTGTGTTCATTTGCAGAGAAACAATCTGGTCTTAGACGCTGCTTCTCAGCTCCATTCTTGTGTCTTAAGTTACTAATTGGACTATAGAAGAAGATGAAATCTCAGCCTGGATTTCCACTGGCTACACCTCAGAAATATTGGCAGTTGCCCAACAGAGGCTGAATCATCGTCAACAGATGGGTTCTGAGGTTGCTGTATCAGAACTCAGCAACTTTAAGTGCTACAAATGTTGATGTTACACTGGTTGAGTCTCGACAGTCTGGTTACTTACTATCATCACACGTGGAATTGTGAAAGAGAGACAACTAACACAGCAGGAGAACCTCCTCTGCTGTGTAACATGTGAGCAACACAACACTGTATGTGAGGGCTGTCAATTACTAAGCAGGTGTCGAAATAACATGAATAAAAGGTCAAGACTTGTGACGTACATCAACACCTTGCCAACGCCTTTATCAGATTAAATCTAAAAATGTGACTGGAACTGATACGCCATTAGTCATCAGAGTAAGCCAGGATTGTTTATTTTGCCTCTATCTTATATTGTACTCTTTTAGATATTATTTATTTTACTATAGTTGTTCTTGTTTTGTTTCTACTCCTTTTGGGTTAGGTTCTTTTTCTTTAGTTTGTGTATGGTTGGGATAGGGAGGGCGGTTGGAGCCATGCTTGTGTATATGTGTTCAGTATTTGAAGTCTGAAATAAAATAATAATAAAAAATTCAAGTCTTGTGGAAATCAGAACTAGCAAGTTCTGCAAACTAGCGTCATCTTTCAGAGTAGAATACAAACTTAACAACACAGTGAGTCTTGCCTAATGTCGAATCTTGTAAAGAGGTCGCTAATGGTGCAGCGCTGTGTGGGCTTGCTGAAATATACTCGTATGATGTCCTCCAGTCAGAAGCACACAAAGTGACAGCACAACCCAACCAATCTCAGTCCTTGAATCTAACATCTACCCTTAAAGATAGGGGTGATGTCAAGACTCATGGTTCGGATTGTATCACAATTTTGAGTCACAGATCAGATCATTTTTTGGATTACACCACTACTCAAATAGCCAATCACTGCCATGGTAAACACCTGTCCAGAGGCCTGTTTGCACAAATATATCTAAGAATTTCTCCTGTTTTGAAAACTAGCATAATAGCTGCAATATTACTGTTGTTTATATTTACCAATTGAAAAATACAACCAATGAGTGTACCGGAGATATAGATACAGTTACAGCAGTTTTATATTTAACCAAAAACACATTTTCAGCAGTCTTGCTTAGCTAAAACAATAAATATTTCGATAGTTCAGAGCAATTATTATCACCCTTTCTATCTCACCTAACTTTTGTGTATAAAGTATGTATTTGAAAAGGTTGAGTGTCATATCTGCCATGTGAAAAGCTACCCTTCCAGTATATCTGTTACACTGTGAGTTTTTTTCCCCCTGTGCAAGAGCTTTTATCTCACTCTCCATCTCTACAGACAATACACCACCATGCCTCCATAATAGTATATTTGCCCAAGACGTCAGTGTTTTGAGAATACACAGATAGGGACCTGTGAGCATGTGTGCGATGGCTCACCACGTACTGTACGTGCAAGGATACAAACCTGCTATGCACATGGACACACACAATTAGTCTAAATATAATGGGACCATACCAGTTGGACTAGTTGCTCTCTGTGAAGTCCAACACAAAGAGCCTGTCATATGAAGACAGCATAGAGGGACATAGATCTTCCAGAGTCTGCTACGGTTGCCTATTTGACAACATGCAAACTATGTTTATCTTACTCCTGTGCAGTTATGCCTGGCATTTGCACAAGCATTATGTCGAGTTTTCACATCCAACAAACCACAAGACAAAAAATGGACTGTCTAGACTAATTCACTAATGGTTCTTTGATGTGATTATATGCCATAATGGAAATGAAATATTATAAATAAATAATAATAATGTTCCTTATTAATGTATTTTCTTGTGATTATTTTAATGACCACAGTAGCTTGACCTCCTCTCAGCTTCTCTCTGAAACCCATTCACACCGTATCACCCTTCCCTCTTCTCCCCAAAAAGCCCCATAAATCACTTTCCTGTAAACAGTAGTGACACGCAGCCTGATGTGTACTTAGATATATATTTTGGAGACCACAAGGCCTGAAATATGAGCTGGCTTGTGTTTGGGAGACAAACTGTAGTGAGACGTCGCACTCACATGTGCTCTGGGTGCAGGCATGGTGTTCCTCTGTGTGTCTCTGTGTGTGTGTGTGTTTGTGTCGCTCACAGTGCTTTAAGTGCATGTTGTACACAGATGGCATCGAGCTAATTTATCCTTATTGTTACAAATTATGATGTCGTACTTAAGCGCGGTAATGCTACCAGTAACAATAACACAGGTTGAGACCGGGATGTGGCTGGAGCAGCTGTGTGACGCCACTGCAGGCCTGGCTGGCTTTAGAGAGTTACTCAGTGGGAATGGCTCTTGGTATAAACACACTCATGGCAGGACATATGGCATGAGCCTGCAGACAAACATAGGAATAGCAATTATATAACATTCACCTAATAGCGCAAATAACTTTGAGTTATTTAAATTGATTTACATTAAACATCCACGCCACAGACATTTCAACTTAAGATGTGGGGTATTATTTTATTAAGACAAACAATGACAGTGTACAATGGCAGTGTCATAAAGTTAACACAGTTAACAGCAACTAATAATGAATATACACAGAATGTTATTTCTAATACAGAGGTCCAGGAGTAGCCAACTACATGCCACAAACTCTAAAACTCCTTTCAGGCATCCTTCATCCCCATCTTTGCTTTTTGTAGACAGAACTGATCATATTCAGATGAGAGGGTGGAGCTGGGGAGGAGCTAGGGGTGAATATGACTAGAAACCCAACGAGACAAGGTATGCCAACCTATACAGGAACTTTACTGCACCTGACTCCTGTATCCATCCATTATCCTTTACCATCGGGGGACGTGAGCCAATCCCAGCTAATGTTGGACAAGAGGCGGGTTACATCCTGGACAGGTCTCCAGACTATCACAGAGCTGACACATAGAGACAGACAACCATTCATGCTCTCATTCACATTCCATTTAGAGCAGGGGTCTCAAACTCAAATTACCTGGGGGCCGCTGGAGGCAGTATCAAAATTGCCAAAAAAAGACACAAAATTACTAAAAAAAGACACAAAATGACAGAAAAAAAACTAAATTACTTTAAAAAGACACAAAATTACAAAAAAGACACAAAATAACAGAAAAAACTAAATACTTAAAAAAGACACAAAATGAAAGAAAAAAAACAAAATTACTAAAAAAAAGACACAAAATGACGAAAAAAGACACAAAATTACTAATAAAAAGATGCAAAAGGACAGAAAAAAACTAAATTACTTAAAAAAGACACAAAATTACAAAAAAAGACACAAAATGATTAGAAAAAAGACACAAAATTACTAAAAAGGACACAAAATGATTAGAAAAAGACACAAAATTACCAAAAAAAGGACACAAAATTACTAAAAAAAAAGATACAAAATTACATTACATAACATTTCCACTTCTTCCGGTAACAACAACACGGCAGATAATAAATGGTCCAGTAGCAGCTGCCTTTCTTTTTGTAAACGTCGTCATAGAAACAAGTGAAACAAAGCTCCAGCTTGCGCAATAAAGGGACCTTCCACTCCACAAAACGGTAAAGTGCCATTCATATAAAACTCACATTAAACTTTCATATCAAGGTGAGGGCCACAAAATATCGTCACGAGGGCCGCAAGTTTGAGACCCATGATTTAGAGTCACCAGTTAAACCTAAGTGCATGTTTTGGGACTGTGGGAGGAAGCTGGAGGACCTGTAGAGAACCCACACTGACAAGGGGAGAACATGCAAATATATACACATGCACATAGATACATCACCGACACATATTGTACACGTGTGTGTATGCATGCCCAAGCCCAAAGCATACGTGCTAATTACAGGGAGTGGTCAGATATTCAGCAACATAGTCGACTATAGCAATCTTAGTTCATCAGACTTGGTAACATTTCTCTAACTTCTGTACTTCCAACATGGCACATGTCTTTATGGACAACAAGTTAGAGTGAGGCTACAGTCTTCCTATTTTTAACATTTTAAATGATAAATAACTACTTAACCAGTACATATAATATGATATCCAGTATATAATTGGAGTTAGGATTAGGGTTAGGTGTCACTGGTAAAGCAGAGGTTACTGTCCCTTGCTCTCACAATGGTCATTAATTAAAGGCACCCGGTGAAGTTTGTGACCAAAAGCAGAATGAACAATGTTTTCATGACCTGGTCACTGTTTTATTTTGTTTTCATGCACATGCACAATCACAATGGTAATTTGATACACATTCCTGCCAATAGTGTCATGCTACTTCAGTGGTCAACAGTTGGTGCATCAGCAAAGTTGGTAAAGAAGATGACTAGCTAGCTACTAAGTTTTGATGTAAACAATGCAGGTTTTTTTTTTTTTTTTTTTTAAAGCTTTGCAAATGTATTCTGTGGAAGGAAAAGCATTGCTAACACATTTGTTAGAAATGAAGTATACGCACAATAATGTTTTGGTTACAAACACTGAATATAAACAAAATCTCCACAGGACACCTTTATGATTTCAACAGCAAAATAAGAGAGAACAGTGTTCTGTTATGGTATTTGTTATGTTTTAATACTGCCACATTAAACACTGTATACATTATGGTAATCTATGTCTGAATGACAAATCAATTAACAGGTAGTTAATGCCAGCAAACATATTTTAATCCAGGTCTGAAAGGGTTTTCAGAATTTGCCGTACTGTCCCAAATGTGAGCCATTAGTCATGTCTTTGTGTGTAAGATGAACAGCAACAGAGACTTGTCATCAGGGGCTAGCTGGATCTGGGCCTGTGTCGCCCTCTCAACACTGGATGATAACTGACAACGGGGATCCTGAAACCCAGGAGAAGCGTTGAAAAAGTCTCTGATTACAACCCATTATTAATTGTAAGAGCTAGAAGCAGACACAGGAGTGATCATTTACTGGGCTGTGACAAAACCCAACTTTGGCCTCCTGTTATCTCTATAATCCTATCTCATCCCTTTCCTGTCTGCATTGGCTCAATATTGTGGCTCTGAGCTTGACCCAAAATGGCAGAAACGCTAGAAGAAGAGAGGAAGGAGGGATAAGTGGGAAGTGAATAAGGGGCTGGGGACAGATTTAGGGGCCTGACTGGCAGTGGCCATGAGGGGGTTCCCCATGGATCAGTCTCAGGCCCAGGTGCAGGGTTTTAATGAAGATGGTGGAGTTAGAAAGAGGGGAATACTTTGAAAACCACGTCCCCATGTGAAGTTTCACTCAACACCATGGCCCTCTTTGACCCCGGATTAGTTTCCTCTTCCAGGTTTAGAAGCAGGATGCTGACCCCCGGCTTACCCCCTCCCTCCACTACCTGTACACCAAGAGATAGCCTTGTTTCCCTGGGGACAGATATTGTGGTCGCGCCTGTTGTCTGGACCGAAGCCAGCTTGGGTGTCTCACAACAGCGAAGGTGCCCATCTGGCAGGGCAGACAGGAAGCTTTGTTCTCTCTCCTGACCTATCCATCCTGTTCTTTGTAATACAGTATGTTCTCCATGGTGTGTTGCATATTGTTTGTCTTTCATGTTTTACATGAAACTTCTACAGATGTTGTTGGTTTATGTCTCATACATTATAAATGCCCATTCTTTACTTCATGACTGAGTGAGTTCCGCCTTTTTTTCAAATGCAAAATCAAAAACAGACAGGTAATAGCATGATGTAATCTTTTAAAAATAATATTAGCTTTCATTTCCACATGCTGCATCTATCCCCTTTGTGTGTGTGCCGCTTTGTATCTAGCTGATGTAACCTAATGAAGAGATTCCATGCATAGAGAGCTTGGGAGTGTGCTTGGAAGTGTGTGAGGAGCTCCTGATAAGAGGTAGGGTTGACTTGAGGGCATTACCTCTGTTTGTTCTAGATTGCTTTTTTGTTTGTTTTGGGACCAAACGTGTGTTAGTGAGCTCGGGCAACGGCTGGCTGCACGTCTTCTGCTAATTATGCTCGAGCTGGCGATGTGTAGATCCTCAGAGCATCCGCCTCCTTCAGATTTGGGGGAGATAAGTGTGTGTAGGGGGGAGGTGACAGTGGAAGTGGTGAAAGGGTGTTTGCAGGCTGAGAATGTGGCTGTGGTTGTGCACACACCTAGTCTGCGGTTTGCTCCATCTTTCTCACTCTCTTCCTAGGTCGTTTGTGCTGCCTGCCTGTGTTATCTGGCCTCATATCTTCCCTGGCTTCCTAACACCTGTTGATAAAAGACATCCTCACCTGTCAGCAGCAGCCACCCAGCCACTCGTGGGCCTGATCCTCAAAAGAGCAAAAAACACTCTCAATGTGTCTCTCCTTCTCTTTGTAGCTGCTTCTCTTCTCTTAACAACATGGTCTCACAGGAATCAGTGAAATAACCACGGATTTGCTTAACTCAAAATCCGTGGAATAGCCACGGAATCACTCAAATTTCCGTGAAACTGAATATCCCGTGGCTATTCCAACATACAAAGTGATTATGTACATTCACTGAGTGAATATTTAGAAAATAAAACATATATTTCTTGCTAGAAATGTGATCAAAATCCTTTTTTATGCAGAAACTAAGTCAAAATATTGATTTTTTTTTCAATAAAAATGAGAGAACTGTCTGCCATGTTTTTTGTTCTGACCGCTGGGACCTTAAAAGTCACGTGACTTGAAACAAACCAATAGGAAAAAATATCCATGGAATAGCCATGGTCATTAACAACATCATCAATAGTCATTAACTTGCATTGTAGCGAAATTCGTGTCAGTTTCACGGAAATTTGAGTTATTCCGTGGCTATTCCACGGATTTTGAGTTAAACGAATCCGTGGCTATTTCACGGATTGCTGTGAGACCAGGTTCTCTCTTAATCAGGCTGTGAATTGTTTCTATTTGTTTAATAAATTAACATGTAAAAAATGTCATTCAACATTTAGAGAAAGATATAGATCCCCACCAAATTTACACACAAAGTTTAGTTTTGTTGAAACTACCCAACCTGTGAAAACAGTCGTCTAATATCTTCAATGGCTCTGAAGGAGCTTTGTCAAGTTACAGAAACTAACCCTGATGTCATAGGGGGTAGGGTTGGGTCTAGAGTTACCCATTTTAACATAAAACCTCAAACACAAACAAGGGACCTGGAGTCTGAAAAACATGTTATTTTTTTTTAGCAGAGAGGTTTAACAAAAATATTCTCCAAAGCTGCATTATGGTAAATGTAGGAACCAGGCTTTGACTATGAGTAGGGATTAAACATCTCTCAGGATTTGCTGTGTTGATTTGACACGTTTTTCTTTCATATCAACAAACCCACTCAACAACATTAGCAGTTTGGAATAAAAAAAAATGATACCTGTACATGAAGCAGGACCCTGCTTGACCACATGTTTGCAAGGCAAACTGAGGCGAACCTCTTGTTTTCTCTTGGAATTAATGAAAGTGTTGCTGTTTAGTTGCAGTTATCACCTAGCCTGGGTATACCCAGACTGCCTTGCGCGCTCGAATTTAATTTCGAACCTCCAGACGGTCTGGAAACCACGGCAGTTTCTTAGCCCTGTTTTAGGGATCCAATCACAGAGCGGGGAGGGACGGTGAGACGATGACGCGTACTACTCGGCACTTGGAAGCTTGTAGTTTTCCGGATCCAACATGGCTGCTGCAGACGCGAAACTGTCTTTAGCTGTAGATGGTGTTTTAAATAGTTTAGAGCGAAAGTTGAACGGCGAAAGGTCTCTCGCCGGCTCCGCTGTCCCCCAGCTCGGAGCGAGATCACCGGTAGCGGGGCTATTAGCGCCGCACCGGCGGTCTCGGCGGCTCGTTGCGCCGATCCGGCGAGACCGCCGGTCACCGCCGGTGAGCAAGCAACACTCTCTCACAGACACACACACAACAAACATCCATTTCTGTCGCTCTACTACGTCATCTGGTATAACTGATCTGATTGGCTAAGAGCTACCTAGAGACGCTTTGATAGACATTCTAAGCACCCAATAAACGGCTCTGGAGGATCGTAAACCACACCTCCTCTACGGAGAAAAGCATTGTAGGTGTCCAGACCAAATCTCAAATGAGATTTGGTCTGGTGTTAGCCAGGCTAGTTATCACCACTAACTAGAGAACTTCAGTGTTTGCCACTGGTCACTTTCCATTGGACGCCAGCAATTTGGTTCTCGAGGCGTTGTAGCCAACATATGATGCACATTTGCAGACCACCTGCATCTGTTTCTATTGTAAATTTCCACATACTAACAGTGTCATAAACCCCCCATGTCAGAGGAAGGGACATGGGCCAAAATAAAAATTTTAAATTGGTTTGTCTTATTGTTACCGGTGTGAGTTTGTTAGTTGTTTTTTTTCTTGATAAGGCATATGATGCCAGCAGCGCAACGATGGCAGCGCATATCTGTGATTTTTTTCTGCTTAGCTTGTACAGTTAGGAGAAGTTGAGACGTGCCATCCCTTATTAATATACTGTCTATGATATGGCCACAAAGAATGTCCAAGAGGGACTGTATCATTCATGGTGGGGGATATGTGTCTTTTCTTTCTTTTTTTTTATTCTACTTCCATCCCTCTCTGTTTCTCTGCACCCCTGTTTACATTTTTATATGGCTACTTCCTTTTTAAAAACAGCTACAAGGGAGCATCAAGAAAAAAAGGGTAGAGAAATGTCATCAGATGTAAAATTGCCTTTTGTTGAGTAGAGTGCTGCTTGTTCTAAATATGCCTATGTAGATCAATGTGTGTGTGTGTGTGTGTGTGTTCCAGACAACCGTGTGTTAAAGACGTGTGTGTCACTAAGTTGAATGGAGGTAGCAGGGTGCTAACAGCTGGAGACAGGTTCCAAGGCACTGAGGTTACAATTGGTGTTAATAGATGCCTTCCTAAAGAGCAGATCACAATACACATTAAAACACACCCCCAGTCTGTGCTCATTCAGCGTGTTCTCTGGCTGTTTTAAGTTGTGTTCTAGGTTGTGTTTATGTGTCAACCACAAATTGATTGGACTCATTTTCTAGCCAGCGTGAGATGAAGCTTAACAGCCACAGACTCTTAAACTAGAACCTGTTTTCAGTTCTGAAATATGGAAGAAGCTTGAGTCTTTGAAGGAGAAAAAAAGAAGGAAACGATCAGTTGTTAAGTTTGTAGCAGCTCAAGGGCTGTAACAACCATATCTGATTTTCATTTTGTTCTGCTGCTTCAGTTACTTTTATAATGTCAACGTTTATGAGTCAGCTTTAAGCTGTATGTTACTTACTTACTTACTTACTATCAGCAGGAATCTGGAGATGGCAGTGTTGGTTGGTCCATCACTTTGATTCAGACTGAAATATCTCGGCAACTGATTGATGAATTGTTCTAAAATTTGGTACAGCAAATAATCTACCTGATATCAGAGGAACTGTCCACACTCAATTTCCATCTTTAGTCTGACATTGCCTCAAATCTGACTGATTTGTGTGGAGGAGGGGGATTTGATTTTCCATTAATACAGACCAACATATCTGTCTGAATGTAGTGTCAATTTAGGTTAACACTGATTCCTAGCCATGCCAACATAAAGGTTTTGCTGAGGTTTAAAAGCAAACTACCACGTGGGGCGATAGAGAAGACATGCTAGAAACAAGAAAGCAGCGTCTATCTTGTCTACAGCGGTTGCCATTGTTGTTATTACTCCTCCTTGGTTCTGGCGTACAGCTGGACAGCAGTATATGTCCTGTCTGTGGCCATAACTGATTAATCATCAGTCCTCCTGTGGCACCTATTTGATTGATTGGTTTTTAACTGAGAAACTGCTGCTTCATGTTATTCTATTAGCAAATTTGACCATGCTAAATTAATATAGTGAACATAGTAAAGCAATGATACTAAACATGGGCAGGGTTGCTAGCATGTTTGAAAAAATTCGGAAATGCAGGTTTTTTTTTACATGGTCACATAAATACAAATTAGTGACTGTGTTTGATTCCCTATTTGTTTTTCCTCAAAAGTAAAGGACGAATAAGATGAGATGTGTTCCAGCTGCACAAGAAAGAGTAGACATTAATGGGGAACTAAGCAGGGTTGATAATAAGTGGAAAAACACATCTAACTTACAAATCTATACACAAGTGGCTCAGTAGCCTGTGGCTTAGTAGGCAGGCGCCCATCGATCGGAAGGTCGGTGGTTCGATCCCTGACTGTGGCTGCCTACATGTCGAAGTATCCTTGGGCAAAATACTTAACCCGATTAGTTCATCAGTGTGTGAATGAATTCCTAATGGTAGCATGTGGCACCGTTTAGGGTAGCCTCGGCCACCAGTATGAATGGGTGAATGAGCGCAGTCCATATACTATTTACTAGGCGCGACCACTATTTATTATTTAAGTGTAGAGAAATATAGTTTATGTCTATATGGCAGTCTTTCCTTGCTACATTACGGCAGCTCTCCTCATCAGTGTTTGACTAATTTATGCTTATTGTTTTGTATAAATCATTTTCAATTGTGTTTGCAATATAAAAATATGGTCATATGTCCGAACAGATGCACCAATAGACCAGAAATTGCTTCACAGATGGTCTAGTCTGATTCAAAAAGATCTGAATAGCAGCCTTGTGTATTATTGCTCTACTGTATTGTGTATCAGTATTTCCCCCAGACCTCCTCTCTGTAGTCCTGGTTAGGCACAGTCAAGCTAACCTACAGCACAGACCTGTAGAGCTGACACCCAGCAGCCTCTGGGAGTTGACAAATGGAAAAAGCCCTCAAGATGAATGAAGCACAATTACCAGAGGTAACAAATGTTCCTAATGATTTATGCCCGTCTCGGGTTGCTTTATTTTCGCCTGGGTACAATTCTCCAGGAGGACAGTGGTGGTGGTGCGAACCCCGGGGCTGCTCTGTGCTGATGCTCAGACAGCGAGCTGCAGACATTGAGTAATGGGCTATGTGAGACCACCGCCATTGATATTTACCTCATTTCTCCTGGCCCGAGCACTGTCTCAACAACGTCAAGGCTAGCCATCATTCTTTGGGTTTTTTGTTTCTTTTTCAAGCCTAGGTATGGGTGATGCCAGGGGCCCCTTCGCTCGCTTCTCCTAAAGGTCCACCCATCGGTGCCCCAGGGCAGAAGAGAGAGGGAGAAGGTGAGAAGGAGATGGAGAGGGGAGAAGGTCAGACTAAAAGCTTCAGGCATTGTGAAGAAACACACACTTCTCTGTGTTTTCACTTGTCTTCTTGATAAACTATCATACTCACTACATGGCTAAGAGAATAAAGGACATGTGTTTTTTTATACTACAGTCTTAGGTGTGATGGAAATAAATTGCAATCATAAAACAACCTCATGAGGTTCAGCCGACTTCTTTTAACACCTGAGATCTTGGTTGACTTGAGGGCATAAACCAATGCTTGTTCTAGTACCGTTTTTTCTTCTTCTTACATACAGCATGCATGAGTAGAGCATTAGAAGACCTTTTGGAATGAATTTAGTAACAGTAACTGAATATATTGAAGCAGTTGTTAACATAGGCAGTGTCTTATATGTCAATGTCAATACAGCCAAAAACATCTTTGTTGCTGGAAGTTGAATGGATCGTACACTTATGTATGCCAGTAACAATAGTTATTCATGTATGTGCCAGTATATTTAATGTTTCCATGTTCTGATATTAATTCTAAACCGAAGTGCCAGAGGCTTTATGCAGCATCATCTTAAAAAGTGTTCCATATAAAAAAAATTATATTGTCTAAAATCCAATTCAGTTCCCTAAAGAAGTCTAAAGTTTTTCCTCACTTTTTGCTTTTCCATATTTCGACTCACACACATAAAGCATCTTTCTCTTTCTCACTTTTTATTTCACACACTGCCCTAAGACCATGTGGAAGTTCTCACCTTACCTTCCATGTATGACTTATTACCGCTTTGATATCTTGGCACAGTGCTTGTGAGAGTTATGAGATTTGAAACACTAATTGTGTGCAGAGTATAAATCTATTCTCTGATTACAATCCTCTGGTCCAGGTGGTCTCTCTCATACTCAAGACATTGACTTAACTACTATAGTGAAAAATATGACCCGCAGTCCCTATTTACAGTGAAACAGTCAGTCTTTTTCTCTCACTCTCCCTCTCTGGGTAAAAAATGGTCAGAGAGATATATTCATCAACATCAGATTAATTGCGAAATAAAGCGTAGTCGTTTTAAATCAGCTTTACAAATCTGGGGCAGCTCTTCACAGGAGGTACTCATTTGTCTTTACAATTAAATTAATTACCTAATTGAAAAATAGCTCCACTGAGACTTAAGTGTCAACAGAGGCGTGGCAAAATGATATAACTGATTATTCAATTGAAACCATTAACCCAAGCGGCTGTTATTATGATGAATCATGCAGGAAACCTAAACAAGCCCAGCTCAGTGGTTCACTATAAATGAATATTACCCAATTTTAACCTTGTGTGATTTATGTATTGTTTGGTAATCAGAAGAGGTGCAAACCTTTGAAATGTTGAATATATATTTAAACATGGATCAGGTTTCTCAGTGTATATTGCTCAGTGTGTACTTAATTGCACTGTACTTCAGGCTGAAGGTGTTACATGTGCCATTTAAAATCAATCAATAATTTGCACATTAATGTGAGACATGAGTACAAGCAAACTAATCCATTGCTGGGAAAACTGGCTGGCTGTAACAACGTCATTTTATTGTGCATTCCTGGGAAAAAAAGCCTACTTGTGACTATTAACTAACTGTGACTCATTACATTAGTTAGCACAGCTCACACAAAGATGTCTTTAAAAAAAACTCATTATCCTTCATAACCTCGTTACATTCTGTATTTATTGGGAAAAATAAACAAAACAAACAAAATACAAATAAAAAAACACTTTGTGTCAAACAAAAAGTTAATGTTTAGCACTAACAGCATTCTCTCAAAACTCATGTAATTCCTGAATACAGGCTTGTCCGTGGCTATAGCATTAGCAAGTTGACAAAGAAGACACAACATGTACACTACAAAAAGGTAACTTTTGAACTTGCAAAAGTGCTTTTTGAATTCTTCTTCATTAGAGGCTAACCACGTCAAGCCTTTGCAGTGAGCTAACATATCTCATAGCAGTCTGTCCACCAAGAACAAAGAGATGAAAAATATCAACCCTCGTCAAACTAAGAGTACAAACAAGCTAAATCCCATAAATTACAGTTCACTGCCATTTTACACTACTTTTTACAACAAAAAAACCCCCTTAGTAATTACATTACTACAGCAAGTAAAGGCTCATTGCTCAACATGAGTCACATGGACAGATTTGGAATTCGCTGTATTGCTTTATATGACAAAACAAGAGTCTATGGTGCTGGTCTATCACTTTATGGTTACAAACATTCTGATAAAAATAGTGCCTTTACACACAAAAAGAGAGGTACTTCACTCAGATACACTTCAAATTACTCCCATTTGAATCCACAGTAAGTAGTTTCTGCCACTGGGTGTCTCTTAATCAAAACAACAACAGACTTAAACAACCACCATGAACATCTATCTGATGTGATGTACGCAGAGAAAATGTTTATAGATTAAAGTTTTGTCAAACATACCTGTAATAATTATTATTTACAATTGTCATTTAGTTCTAATAAAAGAGACATTCAAACGCTAGCTAACGCAACATTTATTTTCTAACTGGTAGCCCAGCTGTGTTATCAAAATAAATAACATTCATATAGAAAAATAATTACATTCATTCTAAATGTGAGTGAAAAAAAAAACTTTTTTTCTTAAATTTAATTTCACCAGGAAATCTCCAGAGATACAGTGCCTGTTTTACAAGAGAAGCATGGAAAACATGGCAGGTAAAGTAGCTAACACACACTGTAGTCACTTAAAAAAAGTTAATATGATATATGATATGATATGATATGATAAGATTTGATGATATACAGTACACCCATTTATCATTGCCCATGTAGCATTGTACCTATCAATCCATCTAAGTGCCACAAAGCACTTTCAGGGGCCCAGTAGTGACTGAGATAGCCCGGGGCATTTCTTTGATATGTCCTCACATGCACACACACACACACACACACACACACACACACACACACACACACACACACACACACACACACACATGTAGTCATGAGTCTGCAGAAAATAAAAAGTAGTCCCATTTGCTCACATGCATCTACAGACACTTGCAAAATATTTCCAAAAATATATTATACATATGCTTCCTGTAGAAATACACAGCATTTATGTACATAGTCTCTCAAACACACTCACACACAGTGTCACAGTGGTAGGTTTCCTTCACAGGGCTTGTCAGGAGTTGAATTAATAGAGCACTGACGGGAGGACATGGAAATGTGGGTCGAGTCGCAATGGCCCTTTCATCTGCGGCCCTGTTCATCCTCAATCTCCCTGTCATTCGTCTGGGGAGATGCCTGTCACAAATTCCTGCGCCGCTTGTCAGAGACACCCGTTTCCCTGTGCAGCCGTGGGACAGCCTTATAGACACAATCCAATGGTACACTCACTTTGCAGGAGCTAACATTGACATCTGGCCTGCAGAGACAAAGGTAAAACAAGGGAGTGCACTGATACATGCTGGGTAACCTGGCTCATTTCTTAGCATTGCACCTTGTAGATCTTGAAACAGGTTTGGAAACTTTTTCTGCTGTCATAAAAGATATCAGATTACACAACAATCATAGTGGCAGCTATATAATTCTGCAGAAATTATCTCAACTTTCCTTTTCTTGCTACACAGGTTTTCATTGTGGCTGACATAACATTTATTCAAAACGCTTGTTGGATTACTCTAATTTATGACAGACATATTTCCAACAAATCTTCCTTTTCCCCTGCCCTCACCCATCTCCCCTCTCAGCCTCCTCATTTCCCCTCTCTCTCCCCTTTCAGTCCTCTAGTTCACTGGGGACCGAGCAGAGTGAAAGTTAGATGTGACCTCTCCAACCACATGAAGCCCTTCAAGCGCATGCAGTTTCTGCGGTTGATGTCTGCAGGCCGCTTTGTGTTTGCATTCAAAATACCAGACGTCAAGCCAAAAAGTAGTAAGTGTGTAGCTGCATAGATAAATATTGACAATGCCTAGAAAAGTTTTCTGTTCGACTTTGTAGAACACTTCACATGGAACTACCTGTCCTGTCCCTGCTGTTAAATGATTTTATTTGATAGACTGGTAATCTGATTGTACAGATTTGAAGATTTTAGTGGAAATGGTTATAATTTTATTGAAATGTATGTGTTTTTGTCTTCTGGTCGGGGAAAAAATGATGTTTCTCTCATTAAATTTTTTTGTACAACACCAGGAACACTCCTAGCAGAAAAACATCTCTCACCCCGAGGGAAACTGTCTCAGTTCCTGTGCAAATAAATAACAGCACATGCAGTCAAGACAAAACAGCAATTATCCAGGAGAGGAGAGAGAGAGAGAGAGAGAGAGAGAGAGAGAGAGAGAGAGAGAGAGAGAGAGAGAGAGAGAGAGAGAGAGCGCATGCAGTTCACACACCAATAATTTCATGTTCACCACTGCTCTGTCTTTACATGTTCCCTGCCTCTGTTTTTGTGGCACATTTGGTGGTTTGCTCCTGCTGATAAATGTGCATGGATTTGTGCTGTAAACTTCTCCATACAGTTTGTTGTGTTTGTATAAATACTGTTTAACACTTTGATGATCATAAGGTCTTTATGGACTGATCCCTCAGCGAGAGACTGCTATTATCCCAAAAGACAACAAGAGTTCATTTTGAGTTCTGTTGACACTAAAGTCTGAGCTGAAAACCATGTCTGTGTGGTTGTTTCAGGATCTGTCCTACTAAGTAGTCCACGGTGCAAATGCAGGCATGTTTCTGTACAAATATGAGTCTGTGTATAAACTAAGTCTTAAGCCCGGCTGACAGCACAATTTGATTTTTGAAGATGCCTCGCATGAAAGCCTCTCCACCCTGTTTTAAGTAATAAGAGATTACAAGTAATCTCCTGGTAATGGCAGTTGGCATTCCATTACAACAGGCGCTTCTGAGGCACTGTGGGAGATGTTGTTTTTCACATAAAAGCCTCTTAATCCTCCCTAAACATATTAATTGGTTCATTGATCAGTGCAGAAATGACCTTTACTAACTCAACAAGATTGGGGTGAAAAGGTTTGACTTGTTCTGTGTCATGTGTGTTTTTACATGTGACAGATGTGTGTCTACATGCGAGCATGTGAGAAGAGTCTAGCTGCAGGGCTCCAGGCTCCTGCCCACGTCCTCCATCAGACTCTTTGCGGTCCCGAGCCTAGAGTTAGGAACTTTGGAAGTGTAGACCAAAACTGGATACATTAACATGCGTTTATTAGTTTGAATAAGCCACACAACCTAGCCAATAACATCAATGTATACAATACAACCTTAATATTTCAGTAAAACTAATGCTAACACCATTAGCAAAATAACCATACCGTTAGCTGAAAATTATACATTAAGCTTTTAAAATTTGTTCCATGTTCTTGTTTGCGAAACACATTTGTTTGCATTGTTAGCTTAAATGCAAGAACTATTGTAAAACTTATTGACATTAGTTTAGCAGCACCCCCTCTCCGCAGAAAATGTGTTGAGCTTGCTAGCTAGCTGCATAAAGCCTAATGTTATCATTTTATCTAACATTAGCATAAGTTTAAGAGTTATGTGATGCTTAATGTTGTGTTAGCTAACTGTATAAGTCATAATTCTATCAAAATATTGACAATGTTATTGGTGTTCAGACAGTTTCCAAAAGCAGTGAATACAAACGGTGGACTTTCAGCCAGGAGAAAGGGGTTCGTGTTCCGTGCGAAAACAAAAGTAAACAACTATTATAATGTACGGTTGTTACGTGACTTCCGTGGCTCACGTCACCCTCATAACTACCTCACTTCCGGGATTTACGTACATTTACTTACTGTTTTTATACTGTCTTTTATAACGCCTTACCAGGAAGTTTATTGCTAAACCTAGATCAGTGGTCTTGAAGCCTAAATTCACTGAAACTGCTGCCTTTTTTACAACTGCAAACCTTACGTGTATGTATTACGCCATGTGTGCTATTTTTAGAACGATCCGCTCCGCTTGACAAAAGATCTATTCTGTCATTTAAGTTGGAGATCTTGTTGCAAGGACTGATAGATGACATTAAGAAAAACATGATCTCATTTGTTTATGGGTATTATGTTGGGGGTTTTCAAACTACAACTCCACAACATGAAGCAGAGTTTCAACAACAGAAACAGAACAGAAATTCTGTCAACAGAAAAGTTAACAGAAATTCTCATGAAAAACAACCAATTAGCATTTTTTTCTCACCCTGCTATGTAATTTTCACTTCCTGCAACAGGTGGGTGACATGTTTTCAAGTACAGTGTAGTGATTTGATCTTAATTGCTGGAAAGACTATAATAATAACCTCACTCATCTGTTTTGGTATTTCAGAGGCATAGTGGCTTATGATGATGTGGAAGGCAATGGTAACTAGTAAAAATGTGCGTGTGTAAAGTAGACAGTCTGGTTTCCATCTCATTTCCTCTTTGCCATCTCAAAGGCGGATCTGCTGGCTATCTTTCACTGTAAAGTCTTCAGTAGCGACCTTGGAGGAAATAAATAAAACAGTAACAGTGTGATTAATCCTGCTGCACCCTCTGAGAAACATTATTGAGCTTCTCTCTTCCAAGCCCAATAATGTTTTTCTGGAAGGAAAGCTGAGCTTTCCTCTGGCGTCCTCTGTGGTCTTAGAGAGTGTTTGTGATGTGTGCTTTTATACCTGTGCTGGTGTGTAAGCTCTTGCCAGTCTGGGCAGATGTGAAGGATGGATTTGCTCGCGCTGCTGCCAAATCACACTTGTCTTTTCAAGGTCCCTCACCCTGAGATAAATGGCCTCCTGCGGCAAATGTAACTCCTTTTCATTTGATTACAGTGCAACATTACTTCTTGCGTTCTGCAAATAAACCCGCATGGCAAAGATGTAGTGCATTCCCACCCGAGTTACCACTGTAAGAAATATGTACACTTGCTGCTTGTTTAAAAAAGTTTTTTTTGATAGATTAATAATCAAAAGAGACTATTTTATTTGTTATCAGTTGATATGCAACTTGATTTACTTGAGTTATATATTTTTTTGAAGATTTAAAAGAAGGATGACTATGTTGGACATGGACATTTTTTGCAGTGGTTTATTTTAGCCTGCCCACACTGTTGGTATAGACTCAAATGATCCCAGATGAATGACCCATGTGTGCGGGCTCTTCACGATGATAAAGTTCTCACATTAAAACATGGCATCGGCAACGTGTTTATTCAGCGTTAGCATTTCATACGGGCCAGCCAAGACCAGCAATGGAGGGGCTTTCCGTTCCTATTCAGTAAATATTCAGTAGTCTTTGTGTGATTCACCTTAAAGGTCATAAAGCAGCATGTCCAATCATTGCTCAGCCCTGTCCTCATTGGCTGGCTGCCTGCTCTTCATTGTTGGGCGTTCATACTGAGCGGTAGGCTGTACTGATTTGCTGTTTGGAGAAGATTTAGACCTGTCACACACATGCACACTCACACACACATGCACACAGTGGTTTTAAGGCAGTGGGGGTTATAGGATTATGAGGAGGAGAAGTGAAAATTCCTGTTTGGAAGATCTGCTGAGGCTTAAGTTTCCCCATCACACATGTCACGGTGGAAAAACTCCCAGGAGGAGGTGGGGATCGAAGCGTCAATCCCACACTAGGCTCAGGGTAAACACAGAGGTATTCAATGACCCAAATAGTGCTCTCTGGTTTTCTTTTAGCCCAGCTTGTGTTCCTTGCTTGTGTCGCTCTGAATTGTAACGTTGCCACGCAACTGTTTATCCAACGCTTGCAGTAACAACATACCTGAGTATTTTTCATGACATAAAAGCCAGAGGATCATGTGCTTTCACATCAATGCCTGCAGCCAAGGCTGCAAAACCCAAACTCTCTGTAAAAATGATTCGATGGAGATATCATGCCTAATCAGACATGAGACTCGAGTCAATCAGTCCAAGTCACAAGCAAGTACTGAGTTATTTTTGTCTTGGACAAGTCACAACATAAAACATAGTTATTTATCAGAAAATGGCCATTTAATACAGCATTAAATGACATGCAACATTGCTTTTAAATGTGAACAAGATTGAAATGTAATTTAGAGATTAGGTTTCAACATCCTTGGTTTGCATAAACGTAACATCGCAATGCCAATGTGTTATTGTATCGATCAGGTTAATTGGTGAACCAACCGTTATCAGACTAACGTTAGCTAGCGATAGAGTTGTGAGAGAACATATTGTATCTGGCTAACGTTACTTAACAACAGCCCTCAAAGATTAATGTTGTAGTAACTGACAACATTACACGGAGTGCTGACTATAATATTTCACAGTTAATAGTTTTTACATGAAGTTAACTAAGACAAGTCATCTGACTCACTCATGTTTTAAAAGTCAAGTCACAAGTCTTTAACTTTCAAGTCCAAGTCAAGTCTCAAGTCATCAAAACAGTGACTCAAGTCCAAATCACAGTGACTCAAGCCCCCATCTTTGTGTCTCTGCTAATCTTATAGTTTATAATAGACGAAATTAAACTTTTGATGCTGGCTAATATCAGGAGCTATAATAATATGAGCAAAATTATCGATATAAGAACACAAAAATTGAGTCATAAAAACACTTGCAACAAGGAATTTGAGAATCAATGTAGAAGTGAAGTGACATTCATCTATTGTTGGATGTCAACAAAAACATGGATGTACCAGAAATAACTTTTATTTACCAGAATAAAAGCTGGTGGTATGTATGCAAAGACAGAATACACAGAAGGATTTCTGTCTACCTCGATACTTTCGTGTTGGTAAGATAAAGTACTAAAATAGTGTACCATCCCTCCGAGAAAAGCTTCCAGTTGTGTTTGGAGAACGCTGCAGCTACAAGGGAACATGCATTACAAAGCAGGAGCACTTGAGTGACTAAGCTGGATGTCATCGTCTGAGAGAGAGGGAGAGGGAGAGACTGCAGGGGCCTGTAACAACAGAGGGAACAACACTCAACTCACCACCGACTGTCAGCTGCACAGTCATCTGAAATGGCTGCGTGTGTCAACACCTCCAAGAATCACTGTTCCGACTTCAGTGTGTGTGAAATGAGTGTCGTCACCTGAGCGTACAGTACTTGCAGCAGTGAGGGATCTTAAGGGTATAAATCAGTTTTGCAGAGGTGTACGTGTGCGTACATGCATGTATGTCATCATCTAAGATTCTTTTATGTCTGTGTGTGATTAACAGATGTTTGTGTGACTTGCTTGAATGTGTTCTTACTTAACCAGAAAGAATCTGCAGTTTTAAAGTGTGTGTTTGTACAAATGCTGGTACTATTTGTGTATTCCGTGTATGTGTGCTGCTGCAGAAATGAAATGAAAGTGTTTACAAAATAAAAGGCAGTAATAATAATAATAATAATAATAATAATAATAATGATAATACTTTTACATTCCCTTTAGGTGGCTTAAAGGTTGTTTAAGTGATTGTACTACAGTATCTGGCAGTATCATAAATATACTGTTTATCAGCTTGTTCCAGATCAATATTAATACTATATGGTGTTTAAACTGAATGACCATACATTTTTATGGTGCAATTGCATTAAATGCAAATTTCGTATAATATTTTTTTCATCCCCACATTTGTCCCTTAAATCAGCAATATATTTTCGTCCTTTAGAAACTTTGTGATTTCCACTAAAATTGAAAGCTTAGTTTATTCAGGTTTGAACAAAGTATAGCTGCATGGACAGAGTTCATAATGCAAACGAGTACTAATTAAAGAAATGGTTGATTTTTTGGAAAATTCAATTGGCTGGAGAAGATTGATACCACTCTAACATTGGTGCTCTAGGGTGCTTTCACACCGCTAGTTCGATTATTTGGTCCGCACCAGGCAGTAAAATTGTTACATTGTAGCATACAGACTAAGTGTGGTCCGCGTTCACACATGCAAAACGAACCACATTGGTCTGAATGATGTTTCGTCATCTTCCGGTGGAAATAACGCCAATTTCAACTTTCACAATGGAGCGACACGTTCACACACTGTTTCGTGCTCTGGCCCTTGCTTTTTATATCATCAACATTACCCATTTCTGGCAAAATATCCAGTTCTAGAATGAGTCGCGGCTGCAGCTGGAGAACAATCATCAGAAATAATGGATCAGGCGAAGGCACATATCACGTCATTTCAGGCAGAGGAGACGCGCTATTTTCACCAATGCTGTCCTGCTGATGTGGATGATATTGTTATCAGTATGCGTACTCTGAGAAGTATTTTGAAATGTATGGGGTTGGATCGAATGAAACATGTATATTACAGATTAAATTAATTTCATACCAGTGTTTCCCCAACATTCTTTCAGCAGCTGCGCAACACATGGCTAATTTAAAATATTCAAATTAGCCATGTGTTGGTAGGTCATGACATGAATGAATGTAGGAGAATATACAGGCAGCACGCAAATTAAGCATTGGTGCATTTCGAATAGTTAGTTTAGACCTGAGTTGGTCCAGGTTTGCATTCTCACCAGAGGGACCGCACCAGAGGTTGGCATTTGGTGCGGAATCAAGCGGACCGAGACCACCTCTTTTTGGAGGACTCGGTCCGCTTGATTTAGTGCGCACCCGAGTGCGATTGATGCTTTCACACCTACGAAAACGAACCGAACTAAGGGCTTTTGGTTCGAATGGACTGTTTAGTGTGCACCAACTGCCGTTGGTGTGAAAGCACCCTTAAATACAGCTCAGTTAACAGCAACAGTTGGCATTGTACATTTCTTAGCATGGGTGAGAGCCAGGGTGCAGCCTGGATTTCAATAAATAAAATTACAATATGCTGTTAAAAGCCTCATAGTTTTTTATCCAAGTGCTTTTGGTGCCTAACGCTAAGCAAAGTGTTTCTAAAGTGTTTAAAGCAATGATTGTCCTGTTTATAATGTGCTGTGGTCGGGTTGCAGCTTTTTTGAAACGTTCATTTTCAACATATATGTGGTTCGAAAATGTAAAGAAACCTTGTTTGCTGAAACGTACAATCCCAACATTTATTCTGGTGACTGGGTTGGTAGATATGAAGCTGCAGCTAAGAGATGGCTAGCCTAGCCTAGCATACAGACTGTAAGCAGGGGGAAATGGCTAGCTTGGCACTGGTAACGAAAGAATCATCTAGCAGCACTCTAATCCTTAACTACAGGAAACAAAGTGATTATTTATGTATTTCCTAAAATGTTAAACTAGCCTTTAAAGGATTTAAAAACAGGGATTGCTATGACTTTCCCTCCTTGTCTCTCCTTTAATTGTTGACATCAGTTTCTCACACACTTTCTCTCCATCTCTCTTTCAGCTTTAGTCATTTTTAACCACAGGGTGCCTCTCCTGCTTTCTGCCAGGGAACATTTCTGTCATCGAGAGGAGACGACTCATCCTGCTGCTGCTATTCCAACACTACAATCTGCCTCCAAAACACAGCACAAACATGTACATTCTAACAGACATGATAATCTTACTTATTCACATGAAATTTTTTTAGAAAGGTCACACGTTCTGCATGACAACTAATCTATTTGCAGCCTTCAGCCTGATAAGGTTGGTATAGTAGTCATAGCAGATTCTGGCCAATAATTTTCCGGACAAAATGTCCAGAAGTGAAAATGACACCATGACACCAACTGGCACTTCTGTTGACCCCTTCACTTGAAAGAAAAATACACAGAGAATTTAATGTACTCTACACCCCATTTAACGCTACCGAAGCTTAAAAAAATTCAACCGCCCATGAGAATATTTGGTTCTGCAGCGAGTGCTGGGCGGTAGAGGTGATGCTGAGATCAGTCTCTGGCATGCTGCGCCCCTCCGGGTCGATCAGAGTTTAGCAAAGCAACACGGGAGCAGAGCAGCCCAGAATCTTCTGCACATAGGGGGTTTTCTCAGGTAAACTGAGGGTGTGGATGATCTCTGTCTTCAGCCAGTGGAGGGCCTGGCACTGCTGGGAGTGGTGCTGGTGTTAGTGGGAGCCCTGGCTCTGGGAATGAGGTCATGGCACAGGGACTCCAGCGTTCCCCCTCGGCTCTGTTGGGCCCTGAGGCTCCCTCACATCTGTGTGCTGTCTGACCCAGCGGCAGGCAGCTGCTCCCTCTCATTATACCCCCTAATGGATGGATCCGTTTCCCTCTGACCTCATCCTGCCTCCACAACAACATCCCTCCATCGCTCCGTCCTGATACTCCTTCATGCAGGCATAGTCCCCCCTTTTCTTCCACGTCTGAAGAGCTGAGCAGACACAACTTGGCCAGCCGTGGAAACAAGGCTTTAGATTACAGGCCACAAATGACAGTATAACTATTTAATATATATGGTGTATCAGTAATATACTTATTGGGTTT